>NC_140664.1:82152161-82664661 GCF_054131305.1 Coturnix japonica
GTCTTCCCTTCAGTGTATCCTGAATTGTTTTTCTCTTCTAGCCTAACATTTCTTTAGCTCTGGATATCAGATTCAAACTATCCTTTCAGATCAGGTAATAGAAAGGAAAGAAAGAAATCATGAGAAGGGCAGACTGAAAGAAGACTTGCTAGAGGAAGCTCTGCTGTTCTCATGAGGAGTGTCTAATGCTATAAAGAAAGATTGAAGGAGAGGAGGGCAAGCTATCTACCACTGATTCAGGAGAAGAAGAAGTTTGGCAAAAAAGACAAGGTAGAGCTCTTCCAGCCCCATTCAAGACTTTTCTTTCTCTCTCTCTCTCTCTTTTTTTTTTTTTTTTTTTTTCCTTTTTTTTCCCTCTCCCTTGAGCCACTGGAGAAGTTAAAGAGAGCTCAAGTGAAAATAGTCAAAAGACTCAAACCTTGCAGAAGTTTAGATTCTCTGGTAGGAGAAAATTGTATTTGGGGAAGTGTTTTCTTTTTAATTAATGACAGCTTTGTAACACAGCTCAGTCAATACTGTTTCCTTAGTAACTTGTTCTTTGCATGAAGAGGAATAGAATTACAACTGTAAAAGCTTTTCTTTGCTTCAAGCCACATACACAGAAATGTATTTAGCAAAATGTAATATAATTGGCAAAAGGAAGCAATTGTGTGCTGTAGTGTTCTTTAGATAGTGTTGTAACAAAACTACCTCTACCAGAGGAATTGAAGTAGGTATTATTAGGAAAAAAAGGTTGTATACGCTTGCTGATGGAAGCATGATTCTTGTAGCTTTTTGGCTTCAGCCTCTGGATCTTCTCAGCCATGCTCAATTTGTTTATGTTGGATATAAGACACTTTGAGGAATGATTCAGAATTCGAATACAGAATCTGCAAGTACCATTGCAGAGTTGAATTAAAAAATTATATCTGAAAGTTAAGTAAGGATTTGTTATGATATCTAGATAGGAGAATTCTTTGACCTCATTCAGAAACTTAAGTTTAAATGCATGTAATTATGCTTAAGATGAAATAAGATAAGAATGGTGAGGAAGAAAAGTACTGGATCCCAGTTAGTGTATTCTTTAGTAAATCAGTAGCTTGAAATATGCTAGATTTACAGATTTTAGTTCACCAACATATGAATAAGAAAAACTTCTGTTATTCTTGGCAGATTAACTCTTAAACCCCTTCACTGACAGTTTCTGGTTGTTGGGTTGTTTTCGGTTTTGTTTCCACACAAACAGAGTTCTGTTGTAAAACTTGGCAGAGCCAAGAACTTAAATTCTATGAGCAAACTTTTGTTTCCTTTGTCTTTGAGCTTCATGTGAAAATGAAAACAAAGTTTACACCTGTCATAGGAAATATTTATGTTCTTTACTACCGATTGTACAATCTAGATGAGTTAAAATACAGTCTAGTAGTACAACTATAGATGTAATGAATTTACAACATAACATGTATTTTGTAATATTTCCTGTGTGGATTAACTACCTTACTCTGAAAAAGTAGTAGTGCTAAGTGTCTCGCTCCAATCTGTAGGAGGGAGGCAAGGTTCTTTGATATGTGTATACCCGGCGTGAGATTAAGAAGCAACGGTTCAAATGTTGGTCCAACCAGTTTATTAAAGTCGTAGCTGTTTTTAGGGAGACGGGGAAGGGAAGGTAGACGATAGGGAAAGTAGGAAATATAAGCAAGGAGTCTTTGCAGAGAGCAAAAGAGATAGTCACGACCCTGGGTCCAGCGAAGTACACAGTAGGTCTGTTGATCTCAGGAACTCGTCTGATCACCGCGGGGGATGGGAGACAGCCAGGGAGCTCTGCAGCAAGCCGTCCCGGGGTTCTTCCGACGAGGTTTTCCCCTCAGGGAATTCTCCGTCAAAGGTGTCTTTGGGAGTTTGTCTCCAAAGTCCCCAGTTTAGCGAGGGCCTTTTATCCCCCATTTCGGTGGGGGTTCTTCTTCTTCTTTGAAGCTTGACTCAGCATTTTTGGGAACGTATCTCGAGCAAACACTGAACTTCCAAACAAGCAGGTAAACACACTTTGTAATAGGGTTTAAAAACAGCTTTTGTGACATTCCTGGCCCACAGATAAGCCAGCAAGGAGGGGGGGGGGGGGGGGGCTCTGTTGCCAGACACAAGCATTATCACCTTCTGCAGTGGTCAGCTCCTTCGAGCAGCACCCCTGAAGAAGACTGCTCATCCTGCTTCTGCTTATCTTCGCAATCATAAGCAGAGGTACTGTGGCACAACAACACACACCATTCACCCTCCTAGATAGTTAGCAGTTGCCAGTCAGAGTCTTATCATCAGAAAGGCCTCACGAAGCAAGCTTTGAGACAATAAAAGAAAAACAGTTCAGTCCTTTACACTAAGTTAAGCACACACATTAATTCATTGGGTCACAATGAAAGGAACCATAAAAAAGAGGGGTGAATAATGCAACTTACAGCCGAGCAAGAGATCTTTGTCTTATTTCCTTCCTACTCATATGGATATAACCTGTATAAGGGGAGTCATGGGAAAGATGATCTTCTTGTTCGTTTTATTTTTCTTTGCGCTACATATAGCTGACCAGAAAACAATTTTTGACACTTGCACTGATAATGTAGTGAACTTTTACATTAATTACCACAAGGCGAAAGATTCTTCTGTTTGGAACTTGATTCTGTCTCAAATTCTCCCTAGGATGTTTCAGTGTGCTTTAATGTCACAGTTTGGGCTTAGATTCAAAATCCTCACCTTTAAGTGTGTGCTTTGCTAAAATGGCAGGGTTTTTTTCAATAGATTGAATGCCCATGTTGACATTTCTTTGAATACATGAATATGTTGAATGTTACAGAGAACAATAATTGCCATTTTCTTTATCAGAAATTGTTCTGAAAATGAAGTCATATGATGGAACTGAGCCTACACACATGCCAATTAACTTCTGTACTGAACAAATGTACAAGGCACAACTTCTGAGAGTATACATTTGTACAGGCATCTTTTTGGTCACATACCAAAATACTTATGAAATTATTCAAATCGTCCTGCAGCTATTTGATTCATGGATGTAGAACTATAAGGAAACTTGAAGATCATGTATTTTCACAGACAGAAACAAGCATGTATTTTTGGATGCTTTTAATTATCTGTACTTACTCACATTAGTATTTCTCAGGAAAACTTGTGTTTGTAGGATCTGATGGATCTGTCTGCATAATATTATTGGGCATATGCATGCCATCACAAATCACCTAAATTACAGTATTGCACTCTATTTATTTGGATTTTTAACTGATAATAAACCTGTATAGGTGTATTATTAGTTGAAAGATAAAATTGCAGAACAAACATAATAAATTTGAAGTAGAAATAAGACTTATAAATAAATAAGGTTTAAAGATGGTCAAAGCTTAAGTAAGAGGGCAGACTTAGAAAAGGGAGAGTTTGATGTTTCAAGATAATTGCACCACCAGTGACTTCTAGACATTGCTAGAAGAGAACTTCAACAAGTTGAGCCACCAGACTAATATATTTCTTGGTTTTGTGTGTAGCAGATTTTCAGGGAAACTCAAGTATAGAAAAGACAGTGTTGTGTTGTCTGTTGTCAGGCTTCTATTTGAAATTTTCATAGAATCACAGAATAGCTTGGATTAGAGGAGATCTTTAAATGTCATCTAGTCCAGTCCCTAATCCATGGAAAAGGACATCTTTCAGTATGTCAGGTTGCCCAAAGACATTGAGGCTGATCTTAAATGTGTCCATGTACAGGGGTATCCACAAATTCTCTGAGCAGCCTGTTCCACTGCCTCACTGTCTTTGCCGTAAAGGGGTTTCTCCTAATATCTAATCTTAATCCATCTTCTTTCAATTTAAAATCATTTCCCCTTTCTTAACACTAAATGTCCTTGTAAAAGTAGCTCATTTTATGCTTGTAAGTTCCCTATTAGTATGAAAAGACTGCAGCAAGTTCTCCCCAGAGTCATCATCTCTTCTCCAGAATGAACAGCCCCAACTCTTTCTGCTTGTATAGGAGAGGTGTTCCAGCCCTCTGAAATTTTACCGAATAACTTCTGATTTATAATATGAAGGGATTTACGTTATCCTAGAGTTGCATGGTAAAAATCTGACTCGAGAAGTCTCAGAAAGATATGTTGTACAGAGTTTACAAGTGCCTTTGCAATGTAGCTTAAGACTCATTTCTAAAATGTGTTTTAATACCACTGAGAAGATCAGACAGCAAAAGAAACTAAATTATAGGAAACATTACAGTTTTAGTGACAAAACTGTTTTCCTTTGGGGACTTTCCACGTTCTAAGATGCAGTAGCTGGGACTGATAGGAATTTAATTCTATTGCTAAGAGTGCAGTTAATAATAAAGGTAATAATTACAGCACTGAAGTTAATGATCTCATTGTGTACAGGCCTCGATATTGTAAAGTCCTGCTGACTGTTACTTTGATACATCGTATACTCCATAATGGAATTTTTTTACTCTGGTCTCTGATAGGGAGAAAGAGGAAACACTGAAAATAAACTTGGATTTTCATACAGAAATTATATTTTAAACATAAACATGAAGTAATGTGGATAACAGTGCCTTTACAAATATCTGGCACAGTTAAATTTTGGAATTATATATATATATATGTGTGTGTGTGTGTGTAAATATATATGTGTGTATATATTTAAGGTTCAGATTAATTATTTATGAAGTAGAAGGCAATTTTGACCATACTTATATCCCTGCATTTTTTCCTCCCATGGGGTTCTTAAGCAATATTCAAGGATTGTCCATTCTAATATATAGAAACATATGAAATACTACACTATTTGTCTTTAATGTTGATAGCTGGTAAGGTCCAGGAGAAATATCTGTCCCAACATATACAAAAACCTATGGACATGTTTCTTTGTAAAAACTAATTTGGATACTGTGGTTTCTGTATTTATAGACAAAATCAGAAACCTACATTTGTCAGTATCCTACTGCCAAAATTAAGATCTCAGAACTGTAAATCTGGCTTAAAAAGGCATGAGATTAAATTCAAAATCTAAGATAGAAAACAAGTAATAACAATAGACATTGCATAGATACACTTATTTCATAGGTACACATGATTAAACTTTTAATATGCTTTAAAATGAATTGTAGAAATTACTATAGCTAGGCTCCAGTATTGGAAATATATTTATGTATTTGCAATAAATGATTCAGAAACTGTTACAAAAATGTAATAAATAAATAAATAAATAAATAAAAATTGTTGATTGAAGTCATCAAATAACCTAATGCTCCTTTTCAAGTGATATTCTTATGCAACTGCTTTACTGTACTAATTAGAAGAAAAAAAAAAATCTGTATTTCATGAAAAGGAAAAGAAAGCTAAGGAACTGCCATTTCTATCTAACACATTCATGTTATATATACGAAGCAAATTTCTGGCCAAGCGAGTTTGTGGTGTGAGCTCTCAGTTCCATAAAACATCTTTTGTGCAGGTAAGCTATCATCATCTTTTGTCAGCTACTTCTAAAACAAACACACACAATGTATTTCAAATTGCTTTTCTGAATGGATCCTATGTAAACAGGTACCAGGCATGAGAAGAAAGCTAAAAGTAAAAGTTATCTGGCCAACCTCCCCTATAATCTTAAAATTTTATTCTGTGCTCTGTGTTTTAAATGATTAACTTATTCCTACTGAAAGATATGGTTGGAGATTTAAGCTGTGTCTAACCTACAGATACTCCAATGGAAAAACAGCAATAATAAAAACAAAACAAAACACAGAAAATACATTAAGTAAGACATATTTTAAAATATATTTATATATATTTTTAGCAAAGCCATGCTTAGTCTGGAGAAGAGGAGGCTCAGAGGACACCTCATTGCACTCTACAACTCCCTGAAGGGAGTTTGTGATGAGGAGGGGCTTGGCCTCTTTCCAAGGCAATAAACAGGACCCAAGCAAATGGCAACAAGTTGCACCAGAGGAGGTTTAGATTAGAAGTAAGGAAAAGCTTCTCTCAGAGAATGGTTAGGCACTGGAATGGCCTCCCCGGGGAAGTGATGGAGTTGCTGTCCCTGGCAGTGTTCAAGAGTTGTCTGGATGTGAAGCTTCAAGATAGTTCAGTAGTTTGTTGTAGTAATGGTGATGGGAGGACTAGATGGTCTTGTAGGTCCTTTCCAGTCTTGTGATTCTATGATTCCTGTTTAAGATTTTTATTTATTTATTTATTTATTTTAAATTTAAATTTTGTTCTTCACTGTACTAAGATAAGAATTAACACTATGACAATAAGAGCACCATACATAATATTCAGTATGCTTTCGGTTTCTATGTATAGTATTGTATATATGTATGTATATATATGTATTTCTATGTATAGTATTTTCTATTAAATACTAATACTTTTTATTTTGAAGGGAGAGGCACTGAGGAGAGTATGAGCGGATTTAAGGTGCTGTTGGGTGTGTTAGACAAGGGGGAGTTTGCTGTCTCTACAGGATTCCAAATGTTTTGGTGCTAAGTGTTTACATTATCTGAAAGGTAATGCATAGGCATGATCATTTATGGTGACTTGCTTTTTCATGAAATGACTTTCCTGGATAGCAGCACAGCCAGGAAAATGCCTTAGGCCTTCCTGACTTCACTTCATGTTAAAACCACTTTACTCTTGTTGCAGATGTTGACAGAATAAAGCACTTAAGAGATTTGTAGAAGAAAGGTTCAGCAAAGCATTTAACTAACCTGAGTATTATATCCGCATGTGTTATACATGTGTGTATACAGGATATCTATAGTTAAGTATTGATAGGTAGGATATAATTATACTGCTGTGTGGTGTAGGTGCAGGTGCCAGGCATGGTTGCAAATATGTGGGGGTTTGTTGTAGTTGAGGCACCTTCAAATTAAAAATTCATCTTCCGTCAGTTCGGTTCCTGAATATGTTGTTGACTGAATAACTGGTTAGAGGATCGTGTATGCAGTGTAGCTCATAGGTGATGGTGGAATATAGATGGTAATATTACAGCTAGACCAGAGAAAGCAATTCTATTTTTAGTAGATGTATTTACTCTATAACTGTGAATATTACCAATAGGACTATTTTTCTTCTTCTTCTTCTTCTTTGTGTGTGTGTGTTTTTGTGTGTGTTTTTTGTTTGTTTGTTTGGTTGGTTTTTTTTGGTTTTTCTAATTCATGTTTGGGCCTACCAGTAGACATCCAAATCCACTCCTACCCACTATTGTTCTTGAATAAAACCTCACATCTTAGAAGTAGTTAAACTGAAAATATAGTACAGTCATATCTCAGCTCTGCCTGCAGTGACTTGCAGTCAGAATAAAGATCAGACTCAGTGATTCAGATGGAGATGTTAAATAATGGTATAACAGTTTTCTTGTGTTTATTCAGCATCTGATTCATGCAATGATGCTGATCCATAGCTCAGTCACTTAAGCAATACAGACATAATAATGATGATGCTGATGTCTAGCATAGTAAATGAAGGAACTCAAACAGTAAATTTATGAGTGCAGAACTTACTTTTAAATTTGTTTGCTGGGAAAAGTAATTCAACATTTTTGTTAAAAAAAAAACAACAAACCAAAAACAAAAAAAGCCCCAAAAAAACAAAAAAACAAAAAAACCCACCCAACTTCGTAGACATGTATGTCTCATTCATTTCTCACTTGATTTTTAGCATGGTAGTATACCTTAGAACATATGCATACTTTATTTTTGTAAAGGTGAGCTTACTTTATCAAAAGCTTAGCTTATCAAGTCCTGCCCCATTAACCTGTTAACACTGAAAAGTATTGAAAAGTAAGTGTGAAATGTTTTTATATTAAAAGATACAAATATTGGTATTCAGAGAAGTTTGTGGGGAAAAAAAAAATAAATCCATCTAGAAACCATTTAGCAGAAACAGTTTCAAAATCATTAGATACAAACAGGAAGAATAGTTTACATCATTTCTAAATAAAAACAAATTGAGCAAAGCAATTGAGTGTCTTATTAACATGTGGGGGTAATGATTAGCATTTGCAATTCATCAGTATATTAAGGCAAAATATAAAAGGCTGTTCCGTGTTTTAAAAAATTCCAGTTTCTTGCCATAATTGTTGTAGAAGTTCTTGTCTATTCTAGTTTTATAGCATGTGATACTGTTACAGTGTTTGTAGTGCATTGTTGCAAAGACATTCATGCTTTGAAACAGTTTCTGGCTAAGGTTGAAAGTATAACCAATAAAATACAAAGTACAGAGACAAAGGGGGATTATTCATCATGTGTTGCACTGAAATTGTATGAATGCTAAATATATTCTTAGTGTTTTTCTTTCTTTCTTTCTTTCTTTCTTTCTTTCTTTCTTTCTTTCTTTCTTTCTTTCTTTCTTTCTTTCTTTCTTTCTTTCTTTCTTTCTTTCTTTCTTTCTTTCTCTCTTTCTTTCTCTCTTTCTTTCTCTCTTTCTTTCTCTCTTTCTTTCTCTCTTTCTTTCTCTCTTTCTTTCTCTCTTTCTTTCTCTCTTTCTTTCTCTCTTTCTTTCTCTCTTTCTTTCTCTCTTTCTTTCTCTCTTTCTTTCTCTCTTTCTTTCTCTTTCTCTCTTTCTCTCTTTCTCTCTTTCTCTCTTTCTCTCTTTCTTTCTTTCTTTCTTTTGTTAATAATCATCATAACTAATTAACTGCAGTGCACTAAGTGTCAAACGCATGCCTGCTTTTGTTTGAAGAGCACTGATGTTAGAACAGTGACACCGAACAGGAGAAATTATTGTCTGTGCATTATGTTGAAACTTATGCACCACCTGGTGGTTTTAAGAAGTGATTATGTTGCCACAGAAGTTGCATCTGAAGTGGCTCATCAGGTCAAAGAGTTCAACACTGAACAGTCACAGCAGCACTGTATGATATGGCTAAAAATGTGTCACTGCTAGATGGATGGGTGAGAAAAGCATCCACAACTCTTACTTTCCTTCTAATTCTAAATGAGACTAATTTTCATTCACTAAATGCACTTAGGGTTCTTAAGTCAAGTACGCTAGACAATAACATTATTCTTATTTCTATAGCTGCTGTTATTTATAAAGACATGCTCATTCTTCAAAGTTTCTTCATCTTCATAGCCATTCTGGAATTGCATATACCCAAAATAGATTGTTAGTAATTTCAGAGTTATTCCTCTAATTTTTTATTTCTGAAACACTGATAATTTTTAATGCAGTATCTGGTTGTAGATATATTAAGAAAGACAGAAAGGAAAAGAGAAAGAAAGAGAGAGAATAAAGGAAAGAAAGGAAAAAAAAAGACATAGAAACTTCATTTCCTTTTTCAGTCATCTAGTGAGAAAGTGGAAAAGCATGAGCATGGACAGATAACACTCTTACCATGGAACATGATAATCTGGAGCCATGAACTTCTATAGGCTCTAAATAATCAGCAAAAACAATGTCTTCCTTATTATAAAATTACAGCAGTGATCTCTTTCTTTTCTGGTGGCATAAATCTCATTACTCCTCACAGTGAGTCTTATTTTTTCTGCCTCTCCTTATCTTCTAACCCTATTTTAAGTATTCTGTGATAGATTTCATTATTATTATTATTATTATTATTATTATTATTATTATTATTATTATTATTGGCCAGTTTTCCTTCCACAAATGCAGACATTTGAATTTTTCCAAAGCCTGATATTTCTGTTGAAACTGAAATGAGGTATTCCTCTTTAAACACATAAAATCTAAATCAATCAATTAAAAGTAGGATGAAACCTTTATTAATAATATTTTCTGTGTAATTATCTGCATGATCATTAAAAAATTGAAGACTAAGGGAGGCAGCATGTGTTTTAAATAGGCCTGTACAAATTGGATGTTGTCACAATATATTTACCAGTCAGCTGTGTGTCTGAATCAAAAACAAGTAGAAAAAAAAAACAAATAACAGTACTTACCCATCAGGAAAATCCATAGAAAATTATCTCAGAAAAGTGTAGAACTCAATCAATATTGACTCAGTAACTTCAAAGCCTTGCTTTCTTTTCTTCACTTGTTCTGGATTCCTGTAAGTGCTTTTCACCCATAGATTTGTACTTCAGCCTGTTGTATCTCACTCACAAAGGGAGGGAGGAGTGACCAGATTTGCAAATATCTCTGGTTAGATTAAAATGAAATAGTACTCAATGTCTGTGCATAAGAGGAAAAAAACATCAACTTTAAAAGAGATGACTATATACCTGTTACTCTACATGTGTTGCTCTCCAACAGTTACATCTACCTAAGCTGTGTCGTTTTAAAGGAAATTCCAGTAAGTCTTGTATTTAACAGCTTTGGGAGAGAGATCAAAAGAGTGTAATCTCCAGTCCAGTGCCCAGTATTGAGCTAGTTTCTTTTGTTGTTGTTTTTTCCTCTGTTATTTTGCTTCTAACACTGATTTCCCATAAGATCATTCAGCAAATCGTTGCAGTTGTCTTTACTATCGTAAGTTAATCAACAAACCAGCTCACCTCACTGCATGCCTCTTGTTCAAGTTATTTGTGAATATAACAAATAGCCTGTTCTGGAAATGCTTCTAGCACAAACTTTGGAGGAATTCCATAGGTGACTTCTACCTATTATGACATACTGTGAGAGGTATTGATCTATTATGAGGAACAACTCCTTTCTCCTACATTTTTAATTCATATATTTACATGATTATCTGTCCATGCAGTAGCTTCTTTGTTTTCTTGAAAGCCTGAGGTAAGGAACTTTATCAAAAGCCTTTTGGAAATACAAGGAAGATGTAAGAGCTTGGTCATAGTTATAATAATGTGCTGAAAACTCAGATGACTATGTAAGTCATGCAGTCTTAGCTTCTATTACAGGAAGAACCATTTTCTCTTAACCAAGATGTCCAGTAATGTGTTTTTTTATTATTAATTTATCCCCTGTTGTAGTCTGTACTAGCATGCATGAAGTTTTTAAAATCATCATAGTTAAAATTAATTTACTCCTTTGAGTTTTTTTTGTCAAGCTTTTCAGTGTACATTATCTTGTTTTGCCCGTTGGTTTGATATATTCATCCTGAGTGAAATTAAGTCACCAAACAATGTAAAATATTGTCTGACTGCTTTGTTACAAATTCTACGCATTTACAGAATGTGGGGAAATTATCAATAGTAGAGAGGAATGTTAGTGAATGGGTTATAAAGCAGGGATAGTCAGTATCAGAGATCCAGCATTGTCTCATTGCTCTGTAGGTGGCTGTAGGTCCACCAGTTTGGTGGAGTGGATACCTTACCTCCAAACTCTGTATTTTTATCTTCTTCATTCTGTTTTTGTCCACCTCCGGTTGCTCACAGCAATGGCATACACTCCACATGTCAGGAGGCAAGAATAAAAATTTCTCTTGCACGTGGTGGCTGCTGAAGGAAGACAAAAATAGCTGACTATTCATACCTTCATCTGAAGCATTCTCTTGTTTGTGTAAGTAAGACCAAAATCAATATAAAGTATTCTAAGTAACCATTTGTTATTTTGGCTTTCTTTTCTGCAAGAACTTTAGTACCCTGATATATCTTATTGTCTTTAAAGATATGGGGTTATTTTTACAAATATAATAGAATAGAAAGTAATATCTGTTTAAATTACCCAACTGCCTCTTGTACTTTCTAAAATGCTTCTTTCCTAGTTTTCCATCTGTTAGGACACTCAGGAAGCCACTTGGATTTTTGGATTAGAGGGAAATAAAGGGTCAGAAATAATGCTGTCTGAATAATCTGACCAAGCTGTTTAAACAGATGACAAAAATCTAAGTCTTTGAGGGAAAGACCACAGTAAACACTAGTCAAACATATTCTGTATCTATTTAACCAGCTCAGCTATAAAAACTATGGACTGTCCGCCAAACACCTATGAACAAAAAGGAAACTGAATTCCGTTGTTTTCTGGTTTGGTTTGTTTATGAGCAGACAAGGTGCATCAGGGTGAGATTACCCTTGAAGATACATCTCTGACATTGGGAATAGGTGAATTAGGTTAGTCTTGCTAGCAATTGTAGGTTATAGAACATTAAATTGAGAGTAAACAATATGCTTGACCTGGCAGGAAGAAGCATTTTTCATCTCCTAGCCTATGTAGGGATTCAGAGTGAATCCAAGAGACCGCAGAGCTAAGCAAGGGTGCAGGGAGGAGATGATGGTAGCAGCAGTGAAATAACTAAATGGAAGTCTTATGAAAACTGTTTTAAAAGTACTGCTTTATTTCACATGGAGGGGTTTTGCTCAGAAGTAGCACCACAGCACAAATATTACACAGTTAGTCTGGAGAATTTGGGGCTGCTTTTTAGTAGCTACAATTCAGATTGAGTGTTTTTGTCATACAGATACAGATAAGCTAGAGCTTCTGCCAAATCATTGTGTGACAAAACATTATTGGAGGTTGAAAATTATCAGCCACTTGACAAAGATGCTTCTCTTCAGATAGCTGACATGTTTGGCTAACATGTGAGTAGCAAAATCTCATGTGCTACAGGCACTTAAATGCATTGCAGGCAAATTTGTTTGCTTCTCTTTCAAAAAATAAATGTGATTGGACATTTACTTGCTCTAACCAATGTATCACATCTGTTTCCTTTATTTTCTTTATTATTTCCTGCTATCATTGTTGCTTTGTTTTCACAAAATATACCAAGTTGTTACTTTTCTTGATCAGTGATGTCAACCTTTAATTTGTTCTTTGTCTGTGTCCTCAGCTACTGAACTGTTACTAACTAAAATGGAAAACAAAATAATAAGGCTTAAGTACCAGAATATTATCACTTCTGAACTAACCCTTAAATAACTCCTAAAGAAACGTGTGTACAACATGAAATGAGCAAGACCTAAGTTCTCATGTAGGGAGGATACTGAAGCACTTACAAATTATAATCTTATACATTGGTATAATTGCTGGGGAATATGTTCACCATGGCAGGTGTGATTTCCATAATATAGACTTTATCAGGAAAGCAAATGTTAATTTTGTACTGGCATCATCCATCACAAAATGAGGAAGAAAAAGTAGGAATCATAAAAAGGAATAATACTAATGAAAAGAAGTAATTTGTGTGAAGTATGTAGTTAGGGTGCATCTCTTAACATTTAAAATATGTTACATTATGAAGTATGATAGTATTTTAAAAGTAAGTGCTTATCCAATTGTCACTGATGAGAGATGTGCAAAAGATGGAATTTGGAATTTTCAAGTCAGGAACTAAAAGTTTAAACAATAAATAAATTTGCATTAGCAGAATAATTCAGGAGTATCCTCTTTGTTGCTTTTAGGCTCTGGAATAGGCTCCCCAGGGAGTTGGTTGAATTGCCACCCCTGGATGTGTTTAAGAGCTATTTGGATGTGGTGCTCAGGGATATGATTTAGTAGAGGGATGTTAGAGTTAGGATACTATGATTAGGCTATGGTTGGACTTGATGTTCTTTGAGGTCTTTTCCAACCTGGATATTTCCGATTCTATGTGAACATAATGATATGAAGAAAATTCTCCCACATAAAACATTATTAGTCAAGTTAAGAAATAGTAATGATTTAGCCACACATCCATAATTCACTGGCTTCACATTTCAGGAACAAAAGTGTTTTAAGTTGATAATTTCAACTTAATGATCTACAAAATCTTTATTCTTGAGTTCCAGAAGTGTTGAGGTGATAGTAGTTATATTTGAAACAATATGAGTAGTGAATGAAATTAAGAATGAATAATAAAAAAAAAAAGGGGGGGGGGGGGGGGGACACACGACACGGGACGGGATGACTACTTTGTTTTTCCTTTAGGGAACAGCAGGAAATACAAAAATAAGCAGAAATAAAAATAAGATTAACCTACCATTTTGCTCTGCTTTCATGTTTTATACCTGTTTCTGTAACTTAATGTCAGTTTTGGAGACAGTGGTGCAGAAGCATGAGAAAATAGCTCAGTAATACAAGCAGAGGAAGGTCAGACTTGCTGCTCAACTATTGCTATATTATTTTTACCTCAAAATCTTTGACATAGTTAGGTTAAGCAGATTGATGATTCAGTCTAAAGTGAACATGAAGAAAAAAATTCTGTGTGATGGATGTATAAATATAGACATAAATATAAGCTTACTTGCTTGGCCATTAGTTTTCACAAAGGACTCTTCAGCTTTTCCTACTTTCCCAGCATTTTCTGTTGGTTTTTGTTTGTTGTTGGCTTTTTTTTTTTTTTTTTTTTTTTTTTTTTGTAGGGCAAACATCACTTAGCAAGGAATATCCATAGAACAATCTTTTAAAATCAATTTACTAAACATTGTATTCTGTGTTTGTACTTCGTATGGATCACATAAAATCAGCCCAAATCTTACTAGGAAAACCACTGATCTGTCAATTTTTCGTGCTGAAGTCCTGCACAGTATGCTGTTGTTTGTGTTAGTGCTCTTTTTATCAACCTAATAGTATTTATTATCAGCATAATAGTAAAGCTCATCTAGTTGTTGTTATCGTATGGTAAAGATGCCATTTTGTACAACAGATCACACCAAAACCATCACTTTTCTTTTTTTTCTTTTTTTTTTCCCATCAAAAACTGTTACATTTAAAGACACTATAGAATATTCTCTATAAGTGTGAGTTGGGGTAGACATACACTGTCTGTGATGGTTGTCAATATGTGAAGCTTTGCAAAATGATTGGGTATATGAAATTTCAAGGCCTTACTTGTTAGAAATCAATTTTCAGCTTAGGTATGTGTTACAATCTTGACAGACACCATTAGAAAGTATTTAATATCAACTGTTTCATAAATGATCCATTAGGGTCAGACTTCATGATGACTCCTGGGAGAAATATGCTTTTATATCTTTGCCATTTACTCACTCAGCTTTCTTTCCTACTGGGAATTAAGAGCTGTAAATTCTCCAGAAGAATCTCCAGTTTGTAGTCAATAAAAACCTGAGCCTGAGCTGACTGTGGTAAGATTTTCCTGTTGTGCTTTCCAGCCAGTCCAGTGCAGGAAGGGCTTACTGAATTTCAAAGTTTTATATCAGATTTGAGTGTGGGATCATTGCTTTATTAAGAAATGAAAGAAATGTACAAAACCACATTCATTCTTGTTTTGAGCCCAGACCCTTCCTAGAGTTTGTATTACTTTATGTGAATAGCTTTTTACCCCTTCCAGAATCTCCCATGCAGGAAGATATTTTCTGTCATTTTTATTAATAACTTACTAGCTAACTTACTTTCTTAAAGATGAATTCCAACACATATTCTAAGCATTTCTGTGCTGCAGAAAAGTTTGTACTGAGATTTCATGTCTGACATTTATGACTATTCCTTAAAGGGCCTGGCATTTTTTGCAGAGCCAGTTGCTCTGTATAGCCTGGGTGATAAATGTGATATCAATTACAGAAAAAATGAATGAGATATGTAATTACAGAAATTGCAACCTAATGATGCTTAACTCATCCCACGTGTGCTAGATGAGAAAAATATTAACTATTAAAATTTAAATTACATTTTGTGATAGAAACAGTCTAGTGTAGTAGCTGATTCAATATATAACTGTAAATCATCGTAAATTTTTTTTTGTAAATAAGAAGTGTCAGATAATAGGAAAAAAAAAAAAGAAAAAAAAAAAGGAGAAACCTGATAAAATTTTTTGAAACTTTTGAAAAAATCAATCCAATGGAGCATAGAGTTTACTAATGTAGAAGTCAAATAGGGTTGTAATCATCTATGATAAATTAAGGATTACCTTATTTTTCCTCCAATTTTTCCAGTTCCAGCTTGTTCCTTAAGAACTTACTTTTCTTTATGAATGTATCACCCAATTCAAAAGACTTTTTTTTTTTTTTTTTTTTTTCCCTTATAGTAATTTTTGTTCCAGGCCATGTACCTGTAGATCAGAACCTTTTAGGCTTGAAAGAAGTTTGAGTGTTTTTTTTTTTAGTTTTTCATTGTTTCCTAAACCTCAGATCATCCCAGTTAACCTCTGATCTATTTCCAGTGCTCCATCACCTCCTAAGGTTCACCTGAAGAAATGACCATACTGTTGTGTCAGTAGTTTTATGAATAGTTATATATAGGTCGTATTCTCTCCAGAATTTTAGGAGATCATCTTGTCACTTATATGTATGCCTGAGATCAAGTTTGTAGTTCCATTGCTTCATTACACTGCGAGTATGCCAGCTGGTTATACACCCTTAAATTCTTCCCAGAATCAGTTTTCAGCAGTCTGCTTTTATTCACTTGCATGACATGTATTATTGACTTGCTCTTACAAGATATACCAAGTGATATATGGGTGTATGGAGAAAATGTTCTGTGTTGACTAAACAATCAATTTCTTTGTAAAATGGTCTGCTTTTGGAATTAATATGCTGCTGGCTTTGTGTTATCTGCAGTTAAAAATAATTTTTAAAATGGTGAACTTATATAAATATGCACACACAAAAGTTGTTTTTTGGGTTTTTTTTTGTTTTTTTTTTTGTTTTTTTTTCCTGTATGAAAAAAATATTACAAATAATTCTGGTCAATTATTTCACATTTGTAAATAGCTTTTGAGGTCTATCATTGAAAACATACCAATCTTGGTATAAGTTATAGTAGTGCAGAGATAGTAAACACTGCCAATGCTGTTATTATGATTTTGGTATTTAACTACAAGAAAAATGACACTGGGTGCTTCAGAGAATCTAACAAGTGGAAAAAATGTTTTACATTTTCCTGTCCATTAAAGAGTAAAGACATCAACAATCTACATATCCTGTAACCAGGAAATCTGAGAGACAAAGACACTGTAGATAGGCTGTTGTTGCTTTTATCATAATTGAACAAATATTCATGTGAACAATCCCTCAATAATTAAAACAAAGTAAGTAAGCCTGCCTTTCCCCATCAGGGAATTTAAAGAAGAGTAATCAAGATCTTCTATTTTAAACACAAAATAGTTTTTGATGAATATTAGCAAAGAAAATTGGGTAGAGAGTTTTTAATTGATTCGAATCCGTAGGTAAGCACTTATGGATATTATTTTCAGAATAGAGATATTACAATGTCTCTGTTTTAGAGATCTTATAATTTGCATTAGCGTGCAAGTTTCTAGCCTGGCATAGACTCAGTCTGAGTAATTTCATTGATTTTTGGTTGCCATTTAAAATACAGTTCTAGGATTTAAGAAGTGATGATTTATTTTGTCCTTAAAAAGACTTGTAAAACCAAAAAAATAAAATCTATGATTTTTTTTTTTTTTTTGCTACCATTAGACATGAATTTTGCTGTTTCCATTTTTGTTCTGAAACTGTGCAAGACTGTTTTGCTTTCCTGTGTCTTTATGAGTTGATATATGCAGGTCAAATGTAAACACAATAGTTATTGATCCCCGTGATTACTTTCCATTACATATCTAAGTCTAAAATAGATTATTAAATTGACAAAACTCAGTACAATATTTATTTATTTATTTCCTACATGATTCAATAACTGAGCTGCATAGTAAGAAATAGAGCTATTCTGTTATTGCATTTCTGAGAGGAAAATAACAGTGAAACTGAATGAATTTACAGCAGATTTGAAAACTATTTTCTTCATCAGTTTGTGTTTAATCAACTGGTATTGATTATATAAATAAAGGATTCCCAACTCATCTAAAGAAGATATATAAATACAAATGAAGTACAGATTCTATAAAATGATGTTTTCTATGGCATTAAGTTTCTTGTTCAACTGCGTAGGGGTCATTTCAGTGACAGCACTGAAATGTTCATCAGTTGCCTATCACTATCCAGAAGATGTTCTTCCAGTGAACTGAAGGGAAGATTTTAAAGGAAAATTAAACATTTCAACATTTTATGAAGTAAAGAAATACCGATTTTCATTTGTAGTTTCCATTTTGTAGTTCATTGAATATGGCATAAAAATATACATATCTGAACTTAAAAATAACATATTACATTATGGTAAACTTTTTGCTTCACCCAGTGTTTACCCCGTCCTCACTTTTCCAGGATTATGTTGTTTTCCTGAATTGTTTTTACTTTGCTTAAACTGCTAATGTACATAAAATATAAGAGACACAATCTTTAAGTCAACAGCCAGTAAAAAAGGATGTTATGCTGAAGCAGTGATGTTGAAAATGAATGCATTTTGACTGGATGGTTGCCAGAATAGGTAAGAATTTGCATTTTGCAATGTGACATTGCATAACACTTTTAACTTACTTTGCTAGACACTGATTTAATGAATTCAGTTTACCTCTGCTGCAGTAAGATCCAGTGACTTTGCTTAGCCTGAGATCATTACACAGAATTTTTATTTTAATACTTCTACTGTATCTATTTTTTCATTGATTTCTTCAGGAAATTTCACTTTTTTTTTTTTTTCTTTTTTTTTTTCTTTTTTTTTTTCCTGTGCTAATAGCCTTCGGTGAGTTAGAGTAGCTAATGTATTGCAAATGAGAACACCTTAAATGGCTTCTTTTATTGTTAAGTTTACAAAGCATGCACAAAAGATACAATAGGGCGGTACTGGCAATTTTCTTCCAAAAATGAGTATAGTAAAAATTGATCACTACTATTAGTCTGCAACGTATTTAATTGGGAGGAGGAAAAAAAAAATAATAATAGAAGAAAAAAAAAAGAAAGAAAGAGGAGAAGGAAAAACAATGTAGAACCTCCAAGACTTGCATATAATGCAATATGCAATCCTAGGAGGTGTTATTGATCATAATATAGCTTACATAAAATTGTTTTGGCTCAGCCATTCTCTAAAAGCTGTTGTCACGCTGAGTTCTCATCTGTCTTTGTCAGTTCTCTCCATTTCATTGAGGTACTGTTTGCAAGATAAGGATAGGTAAAGAATGCTGCATTGCAGTTTGATTCCTTTACAGTCAGCATTGCTAGCTCTTTGGTAGTACATTCCTAATGAACTATGATGTTCTGATATTAGTGATGAACCTTCCCTGAAGAAGGTAAATGGATCACAGAAAGAATCAAAGTACACTGTAAGTTTGACAAGTTTCACTAATGTAAACTGGGTGAAAAAGTGCATTGCAGTTTGACATCTTCCATTTCCTGCCGCTATTGCTGGAAAATATATTTAATCTCAAAGGCAATTTTTACATACTTCAAATAGTCAAGTTTAGTTTTTTACATACTTGAAATAGGCGGTTATTTAGGGGTAGCTGGTTTCAAATAAGTCAGATATTTCTTCACAAGTAATGACTAGTAATGTCAAATAATGACTAAACCAAGAAAAACTTTTAAATTAGTACTTAACTGTTAGTCACAGTTCTACAAATTTTGTCCTGGTGCCAACAAATCTGTTACAGAGTGTAAATTTTTATCCCTGTGTAGGCCTTGTGAGGCAAACAATTGTGCAATTGAGGCAAAATATTGAATGAATTTAATTATATCTATACAAATATAGATATAATTTCAAAACGTGGTTTAAAGAATACGAGTCTCAGACTACTGCTGTCCTACTGACTTGCCATCACATGCTTTCATACTGCAGACTTATTATTAAGACCAGCCTTCTCTTGCTCCACAGCATTACATTTTTAATTCACTATTACTATCATTATGCAAATAAGCCTGTCATTTCTTTAGAGGTTAGACATATATAAAGAATGTTGAATAAGTGTTATACATATCAATAAATATGTTGAAGCATTGCAATTATAGAGACAGTAAGGATTGTCAATGTCAGATAAATGTCAAGTGTTAGAAATACAGAATTTTTTTTTTTTCCATTTCCATATTGAATATTGCTATGAAGTCCAGTCATCTTCACCATTTGTTATGTCTTGTGGCAAAATACAGAACTGATTTGCTGACAAGAGTACTTTTTTTTTTTTTTTTTTTTTTTAAAACCTAATACTTATTTCAATACTTATTTGAACTGTTGTCCCCCGTCTGTCCTGGTCTAGCTTCCTCACTAGTTTACTTTTACTTTTCTCTACTTTGCATGATGCAAAATAAATGTATTGAACGATTAAGCTATGCAAATATAAATCATTATGTAAACCATCTACTACTGCTTATTGAGGTTACCATTGTAAATGCATGTGGTGTAGGAAAATGAAAAAAAAAAAAGACCCTGATTACTTACTGCCTCAGAGATATTAATAAAAATAAACACCTTATTACATTTATTCTGTAATTTCATTTGGGAAAATTTAAATGAAGTTTTGAGTTAATAATAAGCATTTATATAAATAATATTTTTGTGAATATACTTTTTTTACTTTTTTTACTGTAATAACATAGTTGTGAATATTTCCATCACCAATGAAATCTTACCTTGAGTGATACATCAAAACTTACAACAATCACAGTTTACAATTATCTGTAAAGGTGCTAAGATATCCAATTCAAAAAGAGTAGAAAAAGAGGAAGACTTGGTGAGTTTGGTGCCTTCTTGAATCTCCTAAAGGCCTGTCATGGAATGACTGTGACTATGTCATAAACAGTTTGAAGACAGTCAATATGGCTATACTCAAGTACTGCATAGAAATCAGTGTTTTGTGTGAATTTTCAGATATGGGCAGGTTTAGTGCTGAGCTCAGCATGCAGTGTAGGCATCTTCCCATCAACCCAGCCCTGTGCTTCTTACGTTTGCAGCTCCATTCTGCTAAACTCACTGAGTGAAGCACTGGATTCAAGGAGTTTGTGCTGTAGTTGGAATCTCTGGTTTTAGAGAGAGAGGGAAATAGATTTTTTGGAAAAGTGGTTCTTGGCTGTATAACTTATTTTTCTCAGCTCAGAACAATTTGAGTCTGTTGATTTTCAACAATTTCATAGCAAATAAATCATTTTCATCTCTGAGACAGGGATAGGCTTGAACGGATGAAGTCACAGACAGAAGGACTGAGCATCTTATCAGGCCAATGAAGAGTTAAAGCAATTCAGTAACTAATAAATAATATATGCACTTAGAATGTACTGTAAGACATACATTTTAACAATGAATTATTTCTGAAAAAAGCTAAAAGTGATTTTTCTAATTAGTTATCTGGTGATTTACCTGTGAGGGAGGTGGGGGAAGGAAAGAAGCTGTAAGTATTATAGTCTTCTAACAACTTATTCAAATACTTACAGTGCTCTAATTACTTGCTGAATCAGTAAGACTTCTTATCCATTTTAGTAAAACATAGGAGAAAATACTCCTAGACCTGGCATGTAAAGTATGGTAAATTTTAAAGAGAATGTGAAGCAGATATTAATTCTACAAAGTCCCTGGTCCCTGTGACAGCTTAAGTTTGCTGACATAACTTTTAGCCATACATTATTCATATTTTAATGTCATGTATAAAGAGCATTTGCACGTCTGGTGTATTTTAAGAACATGACAGTTATTTACAAAATCATTTAAATATTTGCTGCACGACTATGCACTTCCACTGTATTTTGACAAAGATGAGCTAAGAAAAAGTTATGTTTCTACCAGAGCATCACCCTTCTGAATTACCTTGTAAATCTTGATAGCATTAGACACAGAAAAATAAATGAATAGGAAAAAGGCAGTTTCTGTGTTTCATTTATCCATCTGTTCATTCCCTAAATCTTTCCAGCCACTCAGAATTAAGAGTATATGCATTTTCCTTCAAATTATAACATTTTAAATATTTTCTGTATTGTTGATTGCCACAAGTACTGTTCACTGTAGAGACTATTCTGAAAGCAATCAAAACCCTGTCATTGACAAGGTCTTTGACTAGAGGACAGAGACTGTGGCATGGAAATATGTAATGCAACATCTTCCCATGTAAACAGGAATTAATCTTTGATATATTGAGAATGTTAATCATTATCCAAATAGCAATTCCACAGTAATGCAGCTGGAAGAGGTTTGAAGAAAGGAGTCCATCTACCATTAAAGTGGTTATTGATTGGAGGTTAATGTTGTGTGTCTGGGAGATCACTCTGCATCCTTCTTGTAATCAAATAAGTGCAGAATTGAATGACTAGCTGAACTGCTTGGCTAGCTGTCCATTTTACTCAATATGGCGTATCAACATTGATTGTTTAAAGTAATCCAGGACCTAGAAAAAATTTTATGACCGAACTGTCACAGCTCTTAGTTGACTGGAAATTGTCATATGTCCACTCTTACCTACCAGAATAAAATAGATATTTTCTGATTTATTTATTTATTTACTTTTTCCCACTTTGAAGCTGCAAACCTTTATTTCTTACTGTATTTTAAAGAAGGTCCTCTTCCTGTGAACAGAAGGGTTTTTTTTTTAAGATTACATGGTGCTGTACATTTCTTTGTGATATACATGTAAAAAGAGAATGTTGAAGCTGGATAAATCCTCCTGAGAGATGAACAGGTGGAGACAGCCCAGTGAGCACCCTTGAAGGAGAGAAGATGAAGAAGTTGTGGGGCTGCAGGCAGCAGCTTGGAACACCCAGTGTAAGACCCAAGTGAACTAGTGAGCTTGCAGTACAAAAGGTACCAGGAGACAGCTAAAAACAGGCAGCAAACACAAAATCAGGTTCCTGATCTGACAGAATAGAAAAAATATATATCTTAATAACACAAAGTGGCAAGATAGAGATGGACACAGCTCAGAAAAACTACTGAGCTGCTGAAGTGAAGGTAAGATAAGGGACAACAACTTTCCCAGTTACGGCACGATGAGAAAAGTTTCCTTTTTATTTCTCTTCTGTCCTTACAGTCAGTCTCAATTTTCTCTGCCTTAGAATTAGAAAGGGGAGAGAGTCTACAATATGAGCACATAACTTAAAAGATCGTGCTCCCTAAGTGCTCAAGGAAAATGCAGGAGTTAAAACAGCATTTCAGAGCGTGTAAATGAGAAGTCCAATTAAACTCTGCGTAAAATAGATTGTGTAAATATCATAGCAGTGTAGGCACTGACTATGTCAACTTGTCTGACATTGTCAGTATATTTCCTCTGCTCTGGTGCATCCTCAGTGGATTGATAATTCTTTTCTCTGTTTTTCTGGCTTAAGCCTGACCTTTATTCCTCAAGGGGCAAAATGAGATGTTGTCAGTTTTTTTTGGAAATATCAGCAGTGAATGCCTTGTGTAATTCTATTACATTGAAATGAATTCTTCCAGAGAGAGAAAGATATGAAAACTAATTATTCCAAATGAATAGTTTTGTGTCATTGTTTTTGTTGTTTGTGGTGATGTTTTTGTTTGTTTGTCTGTTTTGTTTTCATTGTTACTGTGGCCTGAATTTGAGCTTTTTGTTGTTTTACTAAAAATAATGATGACAAAATATGACAGCAAATATTTATTTTTCCTACTTCCTCTTCATGGCAACAATAATTGGTCTGTTCAGTGTGAATTTCATTTTCCCTCTGCCTTTTCATGACTTTAATTGTTGCACGGTTCAATTCATAGAATACTAAATATTTGCCTGTCGAAATAAGGAAGCTATTTCTATTTGCATAGTAATGAAACCATCTCTCAAAAATGATGAGGATAATCAGCAAGCTAATGAGACTTTCTGAGTGACCTAGGCCTATAGGTTAGTTCTTATTGTAATTTAGATAAAACACTGCTGATAAACTGAGGAAATCCTTAGTTGAATGTAAACATTCAAACAAGAGAGGAAGGGATAAATTAGTATAAATGGAAATGAAAAGGAAAAAATGTTCTGAATCACAGCTACTCTAGCAAACGATTCTTTAAGACACAGCAAAGGAGGACATTAATGTTTACTGATTTGGGCATGATATAATTTCTACCTGAGTTACATGCAGATTTTCCAATGGACAAAGTAGACAGACTTATCCCAGACAAAGAGCCAGCCTTAAGTTTGTTTGTTTGTTTGTTTGTTTCTTGATCAAATATCTGGTAGCAAATACTAATTTGTAGGAATAATCTCAGATACATCTTTCCTTTTAGATAAATAACCAGTTAAATTTTCTTCAAGAAAGTTTTTGATTTGTGTTATGCTTCTCTGTTACTCATGTACATCTATAGTGAAGCATTTGTACATTTTCTTTAAAGCAAAATCAATCATCTATTTTAAAGCTGTTTGTATTTCTACATTCTGAAGTTTTGGCTTCTCAGGGAAATTGAGTATTTAAACTACAACAAAAAGGATAGAACATTTAACTTCAAAATGGTGACACCGACCCTAACTTGGACACTTCTCCTTGCTGCCTATAATAACTGACTGCCAGGGCTTTAAGTTTCCCCTTCCTTCATTTCCAGTTGTCTTTTTTTCTCCCTCTGACTCAGCACAGTTATGGTATTGTGTTGCTTCTCCTGTTTTTGTGTATGCACACTCACAGAGTTCATGCTGCAACTGTTTGGTTACTACCATGGCTGAATACGTGCAAGAAAACAGCAGACTGAATGGAAACACTTGTTTAGAAAGTGGTTGTGATGACAATGAGAAACTCCAAAGAAAGTACATTCTCTCGGAGGTAATATAAAAATGCAAAATAATTTGTTTAAAGGAATGCATTTGATAATAAATTTGTATTTCTTTCATAAACAAGTCTAGCAAAATGACATTTTGAATTATGGAACAAGTAGGAAAAAAAAGTCTGTCAGTTGATTTTTATTTTTTTTTTTTAATTTTAATTTTTAATTTTAAGAGATGAAATAGCTATTAACACATATATATATATATATATATTAACAGAAATTTGTCAGTGTTTGGTTTTTTTTTCTGGGGAAAAATTTCCACATGTAAAGCTCTAAAATTTAGTTTCTTGTGCGCAAGGCATGTAAGCCTTTACATGCTACTTGTATATTTTTTTGCATAATTACTCATTTCTTAATATACTATAGCATATTATATAACATCCTAAGGGTCTGGTCATTACCTTGATACATGAGATTCGTTCTGCTGGTTGTGAATGGTTGCCACAGAAGTTTAAGTCAAGAGCAAATTTTAAACAAGACCATAAAAGTTCATTTTTCAATACAGTAATGTAATCCTGTGGCTATTTATTTGTGTTCTTGAGCAGTTTTTTAAACGTGTGGTGCATGATAGTCAGTTGAACAAAGAATGTGGTTAGTTTTCCTCAAGAAATGACCAGAAGAGCACATTTTCATCACATAAAATTATTTTTCTTGGTAACACTTTCTTGCGCATATCTTGTGTGCTCTGAGGATGAGTACAGCGCCATTTCCAGATGTGGGATATGTGGAGGGCAAACACACAGACTCCTGAGGCAACGCAGAAGACAGTCTTTGGTTTGTAAACTGTCTTTCTAAATTGGACTAAATTAAACCTTTCACTCTGAGAATAAACTCCTGTTTCAAATAGAGTTTTGCAAAAGATCTGCTATTAAATAGAAAGAGCTTTTTTTTATCTGTGATGCCCTTTCTGCATCTTCTGTATGATACAAAGGATACAGGTTTGATCATTTTCTCAGTAGATGAGTGTCTGTTGTCAGCGGGAAAAAAAATATGAGGGGCTGATGAGTCAGTGTATCCATAGGTCACATACTGCCTGCACTGACTTAGGAGAAGTTGGCTCTGAGAATACTGAACAAGATGTGAGACTTAACGTGATTAAAACTGTTTTCTGGCTTTTCTTAGACAGTATTTCATAATTCATTCAAATTTCATATTTCTTTCCTTCCTCTTTTTAAAATCAAAACACTTGTTATTCTCACTAGTGTTTATCTTTCCTTTTTAGCACTGATTCTACTGTCCATGTAGTCTTCCTTCTCTTTTAATTTTATGAAATATCTTTTTCATAGCTCAGTGTACCAAGACCATGGACTCCATTTTTAAAGAACTTAATATGGATTGAAAAAGTGATATTATTAAAAAAAAGTCACACTACAAGATGTTTATCAAGAAAACTGGTGGAACATACAATGGCCTGAGCAACCAACTTTTAGAAGCTAGCAGGACATTGGACAGATTACTTACATACCAAGTTGAAAGGCTCTAAATGTGGAGCTTATAGCAATCTTGTTTGTATACTCATGGTAGTTTACATCAAAAGGTCTTTTGCTACACCTTCCTTGTATTTCAGTTTACGTGTTCTGCATTCAGTCACTATTAATAAATCCCTCACTGTATATTTCCAAATAAGTAGAGAGATTGAGCACATAGAACCTTCAAGTGAATATTCTCTTCCCAGAACAAAATATACAAAACATCTGAAGGTGTAGATAAGTTAACATGTAAGTCTGGATACGATTCCTGATTTTTCTTAAAGTAAGAGAATATTTTAAAATTTCACAGAATCACAGAATTGTAGGGGTTGGAAGGGACCTCTAGATATCATCGAGTCCAACCCCCCTGCCATAAATTTGTGAGAGTTAGTGGCTTTGAACTTTTCAGTGATTGAATTTTATTTTTTTTTTTTGAGCTTTAATATGTTGTCTGTCTCTTTACAAATTAATCCAAGAGCCTGATGGTTCCTATGGCTTTTGCTCTTTTCAACTGATTAGAAAGGAAGAGGAAGCCTGGAATTCCATGAGGGATCTTCATATTCATGAAACCTGTTCAGTTGACTAATCTTCTGTGTTCCACAGATAAATTCTGTTGTCTCTAAATTTTTGGCAATTAGAGGCCTAATGTAATAGGATAAGAAATGTGATAACAAATGAACATATGAGAGACAAAATTTTCTACATTATGTAAGAGAGGAAAACACCTATATATCTTTTTTATAAAAGGAAAAGTAAGCAGCATTTAAAATCTAACTGTAGGATCCAGGCAGAAGAGAATAAGTGTACTAGATGATTGTGAATGGCTGGTGAGCCACTAGTAAATGTTAACACCACATTTATCATAGAAACATTTGAGCTGTAGGGGATCTGTAAAGGTCATCGATTCAACTTCCCTGCAATGAACAGCGACATCTACAGCTAGTTTACGTTCCTCAGAGCACCATCCAGCCTGATTTTGAATGTCTCCAGGTGTGGGTCATCTACCACTTATCTTGGCAGAAACTTGTTCATGCCTTAGTTAGATTCTTGCCCCTGAATCACTGACTCATAGAGTGCTTGAGTTGGAAAGAACCTTAAATATAGTCTAGCTTCAATCTAGTTACCATTCATTCGAACAGACTGCTTGAAGCTCCATGCAAATTGTCCTTGAATGCCTCCAGGGCTGAGGCATCCACAACTTCCCTGGGGGACCTACTTAGTGCCTCACAACCCTTTGACTGAAAAACTTCCTCCTAGTATTTAATCTAAATATCCCCACTTCTAGTTTTAAACTCTTCCCACTTATCCTGTTGCTATCAAGCTGTGTGAAAAGTCAGTCTTGCTCCTGTTTATAAGCTCCTTTCATGTACTGGAAGGCTACAGTGGGGTTTCCTTGGAGCATTCTCTTCTCCAAGCTGTACAAGCCCTGTGTCCTCAGCCTTTCTTCATGGGAGAGGTGTTCCAATCCTTTCATCATTATCCTGGCCCTCCTCTGGAACTGCTATGGCATGTCTTGGTCTTTCTTGTTTAGCACTTGTATGCAGTACTCCAGGTCTCATGAGGCATAGCAGAGAGGACCAATCATTTCTCTCTCCCTGCTGGCCACCTTTTTTGATGCAGCTCAGGATACAGTTGGACTTCAGGGCTGCAAGAGCGCACCACTGGTTAATGTCCAACTTTTCATCTAACCATGATGCCCAAGTTTTTTCTGCAGGGGAGCTCTCAGTGGGTTCTTCTCTCAGTCTGTGTAGGTATGTGGGATTGTCCTGACCCAAGTGCCACACCTTACTCTTGGCTTTGTTGAACCTTATTAGGTTCAGATAGGCCCACTTCTCAAGGTTGTCTAGCTCCCTCTGGATGACATCCTTTCATTCTATTGTATCAACTGTACCACCCAGCTTAGTGTCATCACCAAACTTCCTGAGGGTACACTTGATTTCACTGTCTGTCACTCTAACATAAAAGTCTGCTGTATTGGTCAGGCATGATCTTTGTGAAGCCAAGCTGGCTGCTTTGGATTAGCTCTTTGTGTTCCCTTAACAACTCTTCCAAAAGGATCTGTTCCGTGGTCTTCCCAGGCACAGATGTGAAGATCACCAGGACTCTTCAGTTCTGCTCTTGCAATCGCCCATATTAATCACTGTTAGTTTCTCTGTACTGTACTGTACTCTTCTGAGTACCAGGGAATTAATGGTACAGAGACATTTAATTCAACTACCTACCTTTTATAATCCCCAAATGACAGTACCTTCTCACAGCCCATCCCTTAGAATTTCTGTCTTGCCATGTTAATGAGTTTCAAACATTAATGCAGCAGAGGGCACAGGTCTCAAAATCCCAAGTAGAGAATAAAGGAAATGGACATTTCTTTGAGTCTTAGAGCCTCACAGGTATAAACTTGGTCATAAATTGACAGGCAACCTTGTTTGGCCTCAGGCTGTCTGTGAGAAAAGGAGTTTGTAATGGTTTGCGGAAAAAAAAAAAAAAAAAACCACAAAAAAACACACCTTGATAGGTTGCCATTTGTTTAAAATCCAGTTGTGGTTCTGTGTTCTGTGTACATACTCTCTTGTTATAGAACAGAAGATGAATTTAAGCCTCTGGCTATAGATTTTCACTGAAAATCAATCACACTTTTACATTTCTCAATTCTGACTAATTTACATTAAACAGTTCCCGATGCATTTTATTTTAAAGGAAGGCTAGTAAATATCTATGCAAAACTTTTACTGAAAGTAACATAACTTGAGGCATTAATCCTTTTCCCTAAATTGTATTTCTGCCAGTCTTCCTTCTCTTCATTCTAAGACAGGTTTTTGAAGTCACCTGGATGTGAACAATGAGCTTGAAATGTTTTGACTGTGTGTTGATATTACAGAATAGAATCTCAGCCTGTAATCATTGTCACTTTTTGAAAACAGGGAGGGAAAAAAAAAAAAAAAAGACAACAACAAAAATCCTGTAGAAAGCAGACTAAAGGATTTGCCTTGTGTCTTTATGTAAATACTCTAATGTACTTCTTAAGTAGTCTGCAAGTATTGACAACATTCTTTCTTAATATTTAACCATTTCTTGGTAGTGAGGTAGAATTGAATTAACAAAGACTGCTCAGAAAGAAAACAATCTTTTCCATGCTGGTGCTTTCATGTGCTAATTTCCTTTCTTTTTCTGACAACTTTCTACATGTTTTTCATCTGCCAAAAATAAATCAAAAGTGATTTCAACTAACAGTAAGTCTAATAGCATATCAATAAAGGAGAGTAAAAGGAATAGAGGTTTCAGATAAAAGCAAACCATTCCCTTTAAGATAATTATCACTTGTGCATCAGAACAAATCTTTTCTTGTTTTACAGATACTTGCCTTTGTTCACTAGATACGACATTGGAGTGGGATATTCTTCCATAGTCTTCTCTTGTTTTTTGGACAAATCAGTCATTATGAGTATAATAATAATATAATAATAGTATAATGATAATTCCATTCTTTGAGATCAGTAAATAGAAAGTGCTATGCAATTGCTGGTATTATTTTTATATTATTACCTTAAACCTCCTTGAAAATAGTGTTACGTTGCATGCACCAGATTACAAAGGCTGGGTAGTTTTCTTATTTTTGAAACTGTCGTTTCACTTTATCTGGCATTTTAATGAGGTAAGTAGATGGAATGATTACAAAAATAGGTTTTTATTATTCTTCCTTCCTTCCTTCCTTCCTTCCTTCCTTCCTTCCTTCCTTCCTTCCTTCCTTCCTTCCTTCCTTCCTTCCTTCCTTCCTTCCTTCCTTCCTTCCTTCCTTCCTTCCTTCCTTCCTTCCTTCCTTCCTTCCTTCCTTCCTTCCTTCCTTCCTTCCTTCCTTCCTTCCTTCCTTCCTTCCTTCCTTCCTTCCTTCCTTCCTTCCTTCCTTCCTTCCTTCCTTCCTTCCTTCCTTCCTTCCTTCCTTCCTTCCTTCCTTCCTTCCTTCCTTCCTTCCTTCCTTCCTTCCTTCCTTCCTTCCTTCCTTCCTTCCTTCCTTCCTTCCTTCCTTCCTTCCTTCCTTCCTTCCTTCCTTCCTTCCTTCCTTCCTTCCTTCCTTCCTTCCTTCCTTCCTTCCTTCCTTCCTTCCTTCCTTCCTTCCTTCCTTCCTTCCTTCCTTCCTTCCTTCCTTCCTTCCTTCCTTCCTTCCTTCCTTCCTTCCTTCCTTCCTTCCTTCCTTCCTTCCTTCCTTCCTTCCTTCCTTCCTTCCTTCCTTCCTTCCTTCCTTCCTTCCTTCCTTCCTTCCTTCCTTCCTTCCTTCCTTCCTTCCTTCCTTCCTTCCTTCCTTCCTTCCTTCCTTCCTTCCTTCCTTCCTTCCTTCCTTCCTTCCTTCCTTCCTTCCTTCCTTCCTTCCTTCCTTCCTTCCTTTCTTTTTTACCTGTGTATAGTAACCAGTGTCTACAGTGTCTAGTTGAATATGGAGATCAAATAAGAAAGCAATTATAAGTTTTATTTAAGCATTAAGACTGGTTCATGAACAACGAGAATTCTGAAAACTCTGCTATTATATTAAAGGTACTGGCCTGTTCTTTTTTTGGTTTGTTTTTGCCTTTCCCGAAGACATTCTATATGAGTTTTGATTGGTTAATTTTTATCTGCATTTTATACTACACATGTGTAAAATCATGATAAAGGTGATTTATTTATTTATTTATTTTTAATTTGTTTTACAAGTCTTTTGGTGCAACTTGGAGTGCTTGTGAAGAATGGGTATGCTTGTATAGGTAAAGTGCAGTAATGTAAATAAAATAATTATGAGATTTCAGTAACACGGCTACTACAATATTGTAAGGCAGATGTTTGTAAAAGATTTGTACCTGAAAACAGCACACATTACAGCAATAAACTGAAAAGTAGAATTTACACATTTCAGAAATCTGTTCTGATTTAGAAAGACTTTTGTAGAAAAATTAACAAGTTTTATCTGTACAGATTACTTATCATTAATACAAGCATCATAGAAATGTGGAAAATTATGTGGCTCTATGCCTAATTACATGTTTCTGTGCAGTATCTCAAGGAAATTTTCTCCATACTCATGTATTCCTAAACAAACTACATGGGACAACTGTAAGATGCCATGCTTTTTACACTATTACCTCAAAAGTTTGCTGAAATGGACAAGTTCAGGCAAGTCCTGACCAACGTTCCAGAAATCCCTTTGAGACACACAGAAGGACAAGCCCTGGGCAGGGGATGAGAAATCCTTTGTCTGAGGGACAAGTCCAGGGGAAACGAGAGAGAGATAAGATGCAGATTAATGGCCCTAAAGTGGTCTTTTTGTGTGGGCCTATCACAAAGAAGATGGCCATCTCTGAGGAATTCACATGACTCTGACCCGAACCTTCCAGAAATGTCACGAAGGCTGGAAAGAAGGATAAAAAGGGCACGGACAAACCCCGAATTTAGGTTTTCTTACATCAGATGCCTCACTGTGGAAACAAGGAGGTTTTCTGTCATCAGATGCCTCTCTGCGTGAACACCTGCATGCTGAAGAAGATGCCAGCATGCTGAAGAACCTTTTTGGTATCTGACCTCAGATTCCTCCACCGTCGTCCTACTGTTGCCTACTGTCTCTTCCGGGATTGCGGCTCGAGACTCTGCTCCGTGAGACCTCGCTGCCCGAGACTCCACTTCTTGAGATCTCGCTACTCTGACCGCCTGCTCTGCGCTGCACTGATCTTGCTGCTTGCGGCTTGCCATTCTGCTGTTGCTCTCACCTACACTTATTTTGCCCTGGACCAACATAACAATGTGCTACGGGACGCTGCTGCATCCAGGAGGTGACTATCCCCGCTTTTACATAATTCTTGCTCTTTTCTACCTTTTCTATCGCCCACTTTCCTGTCCCCATCACCCTAATTTTGATATTTGCCGCTCTCCCTTCCCCATCCCCTCAGCTGTCCATTATTTCTAATAAACTGGTTGGATCAACATTTGAATGTTTTTCTTCTTAATCTCACACCGGGCATAACAAAAGAACCTTGCCTCACTCCTAAATTTGAAAGAGACAACATCAAAAATCATTTTTGGAACAAATACAAACAATTCCTTTTTTGAAGGTCCCAGAGGCTATTACTAAAGAAGTTCCATAAATAATTGTCACTCTGAGTTCTGCTGGGCCCTACTGAAATATTAGAAGATGAGTATAAAGGAAGACTCAATATTTTCTTGACTCTGCTGATCAATATGAAATTATTTCAATCAGTTATTCTTTCCCTCCAAGCATTACGTATGTAAGAAAAAAAAAAGAATTGTTCACTCCTACATGTCCTGGGAACAATATATTGAAAATTAACAAAGAAAAGAAGTAGATGCATGATAATCTCCATACCTCTTTGATAACTCAAGAAAATGACTGACAAATTAACAACTAGTGGCCTTTCACTTTTCATAGCTAGTAGTGGTTATATAAGTAAAGATATACAATATTTGGTGTTCACCCAGTACCATATAAAATCCAAAAGAGTTTCATATGAGGGTTACTCTGAAAGTAATGCCTTCTGTTTTATTATGTTGGTCTACAACATCAGAGGTGGATGTTTGTGGTATGGCAGTAGAGGTTGAATGTCCCACCAATATTCCATTGCATTTTGCAATTGCCATGAGGCAGATTACAGTAAAAGAGAAGTCTGACAAATGAAAGTGTGTATGACGCAAAGGTGTGTAACAATTCCTCCATGTGGAAAATAATGGTACCCACTAAGATTCATCAGTGCTTTCTGATTGTTTATGGAGACCAAACATTGAATGTGAGGTAGTAGATGATGCATTTCAGCAACGATATCATATAATTTTGAAAAACATCATATAGTTTTGAAATGTGTATGGTAGGAGTATGAATGAAGAACAGGCCACTAATGTACAGGAAGGATAGATGTGGTAGGAGCTTCCTCCCATGTTTTTCATTCTAATAGCAAGATTGATGGCTCTTTTCCAATTCAAATGAGTGCAGTCAAAATTAGTCTTTACTATCCAGAGGAAAAAAAACAAAAAACAACAAATGGTGAATCATAGCTTCATATCGTAGAGTGTTTGTTATGTAATACTTATTGAATTTATTTGCATGCTTTATGCATATATTTATTATGCTGAAAGCTGATTACCCAATTTCTTCTGAAGTATTTTAAGGCACTGTGCCAGCTCTTCCTATAGTTTGCAAGCATATTGTTTTTGACAGTTGGGAGAGTTTGAGATTTCTATATTAATTACTCTGTGTACATAAAAATGAGTTTTATGTCATTTGTGTATTCCTATTATACGTATTTTAGAAATTACAGAGTAATTACAGGAACTGCTTAAGCTGCATGTGGTGTCTAATTTAATTTAATAAGATGCAGCTATATCATTTTTCACATATCATAAAACTGGATGTATGAGACAGTGAAATCAGAATGAACTGCTACTATAATATTTATAGAATTCTAAAAATAATGTTAGTTTACTTCACTAATTTCCTTGACCATAAAAATAGTTAAGTTTACTTCCATAAAGTGCAAAGTTTGTGAATGTTTACTACTTCTTTCTTACTTTATACAAAGGAATGCATGTCCCTTTTTCCTTCCTTGTAGGTCATACCTTTTACCAAAGCTGTAGTCTGTGGTAATGTATGTTAGTACACTAAAAGGGGTAGCCATTTATCAGACTCGACAAGCGGTGGCTGGTTAATAACTTTCCTGTAATGCAGACGCTTTCCTGAATATTTAAGTGCTGATGGTTTGAACATTACAGCTCACCAAATTTTAATTGATTTGAGGTTCACTGAGTCCCTGACCTCAAAGTAAATACCAGTACACAGCATGCATGTTTTTATTTTCTTTTAGTTGTCTATCCACATAGCTATCTATCCTTCAGTGTTCTAGAGGTAATGCAGAAATGTGCTTACACATGTAAAATTATTCTCTTGACATGGTGCATGATCTGTACATCCAAAAGTACTGTTTTTAGCTGAGTGTGAGTTAAATATTGTGTAGGGAGAAAAGTGCTTTAATAGTGAGAAATAACTTTTCTCAAAGTTTGATTGCATGGTTTAGGAACACAGTTTATCAGCTACACAGCTTCAGAATGAGATTATAGACTTGGGAGCTTTATTGTGCTATAGAAGCCAGATTTGACCAATCATTGGAGCTATGTTTCTGTTTTCCACCCATTCTGTGTAGCCTTATTTCAGGCAATTTTGAAGGAGTCACTGTACCTTGCAGCTATGTACTTCAGTTTCTGCACCACAAGGTTTCATTTATGGTTATTCTTTTCAAAGTTTTCTTCTTTTGTTCTTTTTTATAACTTATAGAAATAGTTAGATAGTCAGTTAGTATTATTGAGTGAGCTCTTACTCACTGAGACTTTAAAGATTGTTGTGCATTTAGATGATTATTACAGAATCACACAGAATCACAGAATCACAGAATGACCCGGGTTGGAAGGGACCTCGAGGATCATGTAGTTCCAACCCCCTGCCTAGCAGGGCCACCAAACATACACATTTACTAGATCAGGTTGCCCAGGGCCCCGTCCAACCTGGCCTTGAACACCTCCAAGGAAAATTCTACTTTCTTCAGATTCTTTAATGACTTAAAAAGCCAGTGACCAAATGATGGAATGAGAGGAATGCTAAAATTGCTGTCCAAGCTCTATTACATTTTATGTATTTGAAATTGACTTTAGCTGTGGAGAAAACAGACTGTATAAGTTAGTTTCATATGCTAGAAGTTCATAAGAGGAATCATTAACGTGTTATTTTGAGAAAGTTGATGATGCCAATTTCAGATTTTTCAAAACAGATGTTATCCTGCTACATTGTTCAAGATGATTTAATTAGCTGTAACACTATTTTTTATTTATTTATTCTTTTTTCCCCAAGACTTGAATTCAGATTATGTTTTTTTAGTTTGGGAGCTGATAATTTTTGTAAGGAATCAGGCTGAAAATACATTTCATACCTCAGCTTTTCTTTTGTGTGATAATTTTATCAAATATGGTATTAAGAATGCAATGTCAAGGATTAGCAGTGAGGCTGAAACATCAACAAAATACCTTCCCCTTACATGGCAATACAAAAGCTGATGGATATCTCTTATCACATATTTTTATTCTATAAATCAAAATGTTAAATGTATGAAGAAAAACAAACAAAACAACATCAGCAAACACCCACCAACAACAACCAAGAGATAATTTAGAATTCTTTCCTAAAGTAAGGTTGGAAGATTAAGTTTTTATTTTCTTCCAAACTACAACTGATCCAAAAATTTTGTCATTTGTCCTTCAAGATTTCAGGGGAGGATGGGGGTCAGGGAGAAGATACATTAATTTCTAATATAAGTAAAATTTCCAAAATTTTAGATGTGATGATGACTCCTAGCATTTCTCCATATCTAAATCTTATTCCCTGGATGAATCATGCATCATGTGGGATTAATGAGGAAGCAGTGAGCACTCTTCTCAGACTATGAAATGCCTTATGATATTTTCTTTCCCAGTAGGATGATATCCCTACTGCACAACTTTTTAATTGTTTAATTCTGAACCCCGGTAAAGAATGTCTATTAATTTGAAGACATCATGCACACAACTTAGAGCCCTTCTTCCATAACTCAGGGTATATTTTGGCAGAAAGGAGTTAGACTATTCCATTCTTTCACACTGCTAAGGTTTTTCACAAGCTATTCAGTGTCATCAAATATTAGGAAATTGGTGCGTAAAGGATGCAATTTGTCATTCCTAATGGTTTTAGCTTTGTCTTGAGTTCTTTTTCAATTGGCTGGACACTCAGCTAGCTGGAATGCATTTTTTACTCCATGTTTGGAGACCAGATATTACTATGAAACTGTACATGACCTACAAACAACTGCTTATCAAGTAAAATCCACCTCTATTATAATATGGGTGGAAAAAAGACATGCTGTATGTTTGACTTACTTGAGCATAGTGTCAGTGTTCTAAAAATAGATTTTCTGACACAAGGCCTCTCTGGTTAGATAATTAGATCCTCACTTGTAACAAAATTTACCTTATGTTGTTTGATAGTGAAAAGGGCAAGAAGGAGGCTTCAGAAGTTCCCCTGGAGCTCTTTTATTAGCATCCAACCTAATTCTCGTTTAAAAATCAGAAATTACATGCATATCCAGAAACAGAGATGTAGATAGGGAACAATATCCAGTCACACCACAACTGGCGTAGGTTCCTTTCTGGTCTGCTCATGAGGGAGACTGTTTGGCCTGCACAAGAGAAGAATTCTAATGATGCTGCAAAAGTGCTGGAAATAGTACAGGAACTGAGTTTGATCATTGTACAAAATCCCAGAGCAATCATGTTCCCAGATTCAATTGCTACTCCCTTCATGCCAAGTGAGTTGTGTAAATAAGCCGACATAGGGACAAACCAACCCTTTGATTTCTCTTAATTACTGGAATCTCTGTGATAGAGATATAATTCCCATTGATTCCACTCTGAACTTGATGTTAGCATCAATTATGCTACATTTGATGAAGAAGGTGCCCTTACATCATGCTACCAAGAAAAAGACCAATTTTTAGGCTTTAATTCACTGCTGAGGTTTGGTAGACCTTGCAACTTGCTAGACTTTGCACTGTAGGAGGAAATTAGTCTGTGCAAGACCTAACCATGTGTTAAGAAAATAGTGTGTCAGTTTGTGTCAGCTAAGCTTTATTCATGCAAAATTCATTGTCATCCTCCATTTTGAAGTCAAAACATACTCTAAGCCTTGAACAGAGACACCCTAGTTCCTAATTTTATAATAATTACAGTTTTAGGTTTTAAAACCCCACTTAGTACGCCAGAATTGACAGATACAAAATGAAAAAGTACCTGCAAATATCTAAAGTATAAAAGGTATACATAATAGATCAAAATCAAGAAGTGACTAAGAAAGGTTTATTTATGTAAAAGCCTGGAAAGAATGAAATTTCTATTTTGGAAAGAATAGAAGGAGCCTCCAGGTCTGTGATGAAATAGTTACACTGATGATAGTCCCATTAGGCAGCAATCATACTCATTCTATCTTTAGCAGAATACTACGCTGGATGTCAGCATTCCCAGCTGAGATGACAGCTTGACTTTGGGTAGGCAGATGCTTTATGCTTCTACCAAAATTGTATTTTTTTCTCACTGTTCAGCTACACCCCTAGAGAGAAATTTTTGAAAAGGAAGGAAAAATGCAAAAGGATTTTTGATGACAGAGGTGTACTTTTTGTTGTTTACTTGCTTTCAAGGGTGATGCATATTCTCTGAAAAATAATTACTAATTGATAGAAAACATATTTTACACATCTCTTTGTGTGAACTCCACTTTGTTTTCAGGTGCTTTGTGTTTCAGAGAAATGTGTAATTTACAAAGAGTAGTGCAAGGTCAGGCACAGACATTAAAGGCCACTGTTAGCACAGTTTTGCATATCAGAAGACCTAAAATTAAGGCTCTACAGGAGTATTCGTAAAAACAGCACTCCTTATTCCTAAATTAATCACAGTATCAGTCCTACTTATTCTAGTATGTTTATGAGATTTGTCACAGGCATCAAATACTTGGAACTTCTCAATTTGTCAATTTTCTGTTGTAATTACAAAGGAAAAATTGAACCATCACTACTGTGAAAAATCTGTATTAATTAGCAAGACTTTCAAGGGAAGTTATAAAAGGTTGGTTCTCTGGTGAGTACTGGATTCATACTTAGGTATTGCTAAAATAAATGTCTTTGATTTATTTCCTTGGAAACTACATGTCTACAAAGAGCAAAATGACAGTATTTAATAGAGCAAATTCTTGGCTATGAAACACTATTTTTCAACATAGTTACAACCATTAACTATTCATTTTCACCATCAGTGAACAAGAGCTTGCTTGTAGAAATCTCCACGTCTGTCCAGGAGAGTGGTTTGTATTTCGTGCCAATGTTGAGTTGCTGAAACACAGCACCCACCACCTGACTGTGCTCACATCCACTATTTAGTCTCCATAAATGTTCAGTAGGCATTGATGAATGTTAGTAGGTGCCTTTTTTTTTTTTCTTTTTTTTTTTTTTTTCCCGCATGTAATGAAATACTGGTGGGAAGTTTCAACCTCTGCTGCCATATCATCAGCATCCACCTCCGATGTTATTGGCCAACATAATAAAATGGGAGGTATTACTTTCAGAAAAGTCTTCATACAGTAATTAGTTCTGTGGTAGTGTATTTGTTTGTTTGTTTTTTATTTTTTTCTTTTGGACATTTTCATTATTATTTCTATTTATACATTCATTTTTACATTTTCTTTTTTTACTGCTTTCTCTTCCATATCCTCCTTATTTTTATGGGAGAAGAGCGGGTAGCATTTTAAAACTGTGGCAGAGGAAATAACTACGATAAATATAATAACTTGTAAATAATTACCTTTTCATTTTATTATTACTGTTTATCTGAAAAGACTGGGAAAAATAAATAACATTCTGCATTAATATTATGTTGGTAATAAGTGTACAGCAGTTAATGGTGCACTTGATGGTTCGGGACAAGCAGTTAAAAAGTAGCAGGCATGTGTACTGCAACATCATGTCAGAATTAGGTCAAAAGGTTGGAAATTATAGTTTCCAGCTTCTAATCTTTTTCTTTCTAGGAGGTATTGACTTGCGGAATCAAACTCTATAATCCAGAGATGGGTTATAAAGCAGGTATGTTTATTCCAGCGTTGCGCAGCGCCGGGTGCAAGGGGGATAGCTCCTCCAAACTTGCACACCGTAAGGAGAAAAGTGTGTTACAGATATAGGTTAAGCTAATACATAATCAATAGTCTCCTCCTCAGTTTGATTACATATTCATTACATTCCCTATGGCCCCGTTCCCTGCGACCCCATTCCCTCATTCCCCCTGACCCCATTCCCCGCGACCCTTGCCGATGTTTTGGGGTGAAATTCTTCTTCTGTTTTCTTCTTGGTGTTATCTGCTGTTATTGTTCTTCCATGTCAGCATCATCTTGCCCGGGGGGGGGGGGTATCTAATCCTTCTTGTCAGAGGTCTCTGGACAGTTTCTTCTTATCTTTATTGCCCTCTTCTCTGGCTTTATTTTGACTAAGTGTCTGCAATTCCCCCTTTCCCTGCACTTTTAAATGTACAGTTACCCTTTGTCTTGGTTTCTGTGAAGTTCCCCTTTCCCTTTCTATAGCAAAGTGTTACCTTACCACCATTTTGAGGCTTTGCTCACTCTTCAATTCCCCCCTTTTCTTTAATCTAGCAGGCTTTTACCTGCTAGATTCTTAATGGGTCTCAAAATAGGCTCCGCTCTCTACCTTTTGTCTCAGCTCATGTCTCTTCCAAACCTCGTATTCCCTTCCAGTACCTTGGTACAGACACAAAAGACATAACAACACAAGTAAAACACACCAAGAGTAGCAAGGTGATGCAGGCTAAGAAAAGCTGTTTTAGTCATCCTAAATTTGGCAACTAGTAAGTTTATCCCATGATCCAGAGAAAACTATTCCCCAATCGGTGTTATCCCTGCCTAATCCATGTTGCAGTGCATCTTTGGATAAACAGGATATCTCCTTTTGGATTGTCCATCAAGCATCTGCAGCAGCATCCTCAATTGTTTCTAAGGTTACAGAAATTTTCATACAGTGGTACCCCCCTTTTCTTGGCAGTTCTGTGAACTCAATTTGCCGTTGTTGCCCTGGAAGGCCCTCTCCCGTGAGGCCCACTTGTGCCCTGTTCCTGGTACTGGGACTGTACTTTGTAGTGTTGGTTTGCTCAATATATTCTCTTATCTTCCCTTATAACCAATTTCCATAAAATACTAAAGGGCATAATAATGTGTCCATTTGGGCATGCACACATCTGTCAGCTTGCTCTCTTCCTTTCTAAATTATTAATTGGACTCCTGTTCTCTTTAGAATATTTTACAGGTTTTGACTTGGCTTCAGAGATTTTAAGTTTACCGTCTGGAATTGAAGCCCTCTTCAACTGCCTGTTCTGCCACCTGATCTATCATCTTATCTTCTGTTTCCTGTACAGTGTTACATTTCTGATATCTTTTACAACATATAATAACCATTGGTAGATTTAAATCAGGCTGTTTTTCTTGTGTGTGAGCAATCCTTGCTCTTTTCAGATGGTACTATGAGCGTGTGGCACATATTTAGCATCTGTCCATATGATTAAAGCTCTTGTCAAGGCAGTTATTTCAGCCTTCTGAGGGGAAGTCCCCACAGCTGGTGGTTGTGCTTCGATTACCTGGTCAGTAGCAGTTACTGCATGTCCTGCCTTACAGTCTCCTTGTCTCATAAAATTGCAGTTGCTGGTAAACCAGGCGTCTTCTGCATCTTCTAAGGGTTCGTCCTTCAGGTTCGACTGACCGGCTGGAATGTGCAGCTTCAGTTGATTCAAAGCAGTCATGTAATAGTGGTTCTCCGGGAGTTCAGCTAAGGAAAGATACTGGGTTGACAATATTAGTCACAATTATTTCTACATCACCCTGCTCTACCAGGATGGCCTGGTATTTCAGGAATCTTTGGGGTGAAAGCCAATGAACTAATGTCCCCCTTTTGCCTCCAATACAGTAAACACTGTATGAGATATTAAAACTGGTATCCTTTGGCCCAGTGTAGATTTATGGGCTTCTTGAATATTGAGCACTAGTGCAGCCACTGCCCTCAGGCACCATCCCTTACTCACTTCAAGCTGTTTGAGGTTTACCATCAGTCCGTAGCTGTGTATCCATGGTCAGCACCCTCCTGTCATTCCTGGGAACGTATGGAGTTCCTTGGCAGTTTGCAGCTCAGGGGCTTAGCAGATGGCTTCTTTCTTGGCAGTCCTTAAGGTTCAAAGTCCAGCTGTAATTTCTGAGTTATTTGTGCTGTCTATAAACCAAGAAACTCAGCAAACTCTCAGTCTATTCTACACAGTCCTTTTGTCGCTGTGGCATCCACATGCTCCAGTAAAGTTCCACCCTAGGATGGAGGATCCCAGGTCTCAGGCTCACAAGTTGACCAGTTCTCAAAAATCATTAAGCTGTTCTCACAACCCTGGGTAACACTGTCCAGGTTAACTGAGTCTCTTCTCCCTTTATTAGGGCTTTCCTATTCAAAGGCAAATAACCTTAGGCTTCCTTTAGCCAAACCAGGCAGAAGAGACATCCCTCAAATCCAGAAGGTGAACTCCACCTAGTCATTCCTTAACTTGGTTGATAAAGTGCATGGATTTTCCATCACTGAGTGTATCCATTCAACAATTCTATTACTTGTCCTCATGTCTTCTACCAAACTACCGAAAATTTAGCAAATTGGCAAAACTAGAGTTTTGTACTTGGATTCCCATTCAATTAGTAATTGAAACTCAAAAAAAATTATCTATTATTTCTTTTATCCTTCTACAGTCACATATCCTCAAAGGGCATCACTTTACCCCGAGTGGGTGAGCTCTTGCTTTTAACTTAATTTTTGGCCCTGATGCCCACACCCCTAAGTGTGTCTTATTTGAGATTGCTGTGGCTCCTGGGGGTATAACATTGTTTTTCCCAGTTTGTGTTAATAGTCAGACTTACAATTCTTAATCAGCCAATATTGTTTGACCCTTAGCTCCAGTTTTATTAAATTTCTTGCCAGGGTAACCTGACAGGTACAAGAATTCCTGTATTCCTACTTGTTTTCTTAGCTTATATTTAATTAATTCCAAAAGTAAGCCTTTTCTTGTTGGGCAGTAGCACCTACTAATGTTACAAAACCATCTATGGGTAGTAAGAAGCTCCCATATCCATCAGAAAATGAACTACTTTATCCTGCTTCTTTAGCTGCAGTTTCATCGGTGTATCTGCTAGGGTAAACTTCCCAAGTTCTCATTGTTCAGTTCTGCAATCAGAGACAATTCCTTCTCACTCAGCTTGGTCGGATTTCTCTACCAGTGTCCCACTGCAGTTTGTACACTGCTTTCATTCCAGCGGAGCAGAGCCCTCCCTGGGCTCTTCAAGCCTCCCTCCCCTTTCCTCGTGGGGGATCTCTGGGTCCTATGGCCCTACTCTAGCACCACAACAGTAACAGCTGTTATTATTCTCAATTTCCTGAACATCTCTGATTCTCAATCAGGTGTTTGTTTTATTTTCTGTTGTTGTTGTTGTTTGTTTGTTTTCTTCTTATTGTACTCCTCTCTTCAGACCTGACATCCCTGTTTTTATCTTTGCCTTCCTCAACCTGTGTCCTTCCCAAACTTTTTCGCTTTCCAAACTCTAATCATTACATTTCACCTCCTCTCCAGAGCCGTCCAGTGCTGCCCAGATTTCAGATTTCCCACATCTCTGCACATGAAGGCTATTCTCACTTCCAATGCCCTGTCCTCTCCACCTCCCCCTTTGCAGTTTACAGCAGCAGTCTCTGACCCTGGCTCCCTCTCCCACTCTGAGAGTTCTGATTGCAGGGGAACGGTGCGGGGGGGTTGTTCTCATGCCAGCACAGATAAACTCACTTTCTCTTTAACCCTTTTTCCTCTGTACACTATTCCACTATTTGTACCCTCATTTACACTTCCACGTACCCTCAACAATACTTCCGTATGACATTAACAACTACACTTTCTTATACCAGCAAAACAGTTTGTCCCATTCCCTTCAAAACCCACAAATCAAACAACACAGTTCTTCAGTTTCCATAAACACTCTTACTACCTTATAACTTTCCCTTAGCAATCCATATCGTTCAGTTATAAACCTCTCGCCACAGAGCCAGCACTGACTGACCCACCTCCCTTACACCTCTTCGCAGGCAGAACACAGTATCACATAAATGGCTTGATACTCATTCCACACAGACATCCCTCTATATGTTCATTGTCCCTGTCCTCTAGCTTATACATCAACCACCACTGATTACAATATTTAATCAGGATTTTTTTTTTTTTTCGGCTCAGGGTTCCTCCTGGTTCCCCAGCGATATCTCGCCAATGTGCCAGTATACACCCCAGGGGTGAGCGCGCAAGGACCTCTTTGCTCTGTGATTTTCCCATCGTAACTTAATATAAACCACCATATTCTTTTATAAGTAAAACCACTTCTGACACAAGAGCATTGTTATGACTTATGACCACATACTTTACAACAACCAGTAATTAATAATACAAAATAAACATGTATTAAAACAAAGACAAACAAGTATTGGAGACAACTTTTGCTTCGTCCGTCCCCGGCCGTTTCCCTCGCGGGAGGACGGAACCGCGGGTCGGGACTCCGCACTCGCCCCGCAGCTGGGCTGCGTCTCACTCACACCACACTCACACGACAATTCAAACAGAATTACAATATATCATTTGTTAAGCTTAACCAAAGATGTTAAGAACACTGGTGCTAGTTGACTTAGGTCACCTATATAGACAGCGCTGTACGATACCAATTATCCCAGGATTACCCAAATCACCCTGTACGAGAGAGCAGACAAGCTCTGCCCAATTAGCAATCACCTGAATGTGACCAATAGCTCTTTTACCATGCGTACGACTTACTGGCCCCTTTGTAGGCACTCCCTAGGGAGTCCTAACCCAGCCGGCAACCTAACCTAACCCGTGAGCTCACATCCCTGGGGGGGAGCACGCCGACTCCACTGTGCCCTGCGTAGGACGTCTCCTCACGACTTACGGGTCCCCCATTTCACATACCTGGTCCGCCGATAGATGGTTCTTGTCTGCTCCTGCAGTGATCAGATGAGGGAGGGGAGTCCTTCCGAGAAATCTCGGGGCGCGCCAAAGGCGTCCCCCTTCTCAGCTGGTCCTGCAGCCGAACAGAGAGGGTCCCATCTGGGTCGCCAAATTGACTTGCGGAATCAAACTCTATAATCCAGAGATGGGTTATAAAGCAGGTATGTTTATTCCAGCGTTGCGCAGCGCCAGGTGCAAGGGGGATAGCTCCTCCAAACTTGCACACCGTAAGGAGAAAAGTGTGTTACAGATATAGGTTAAGCTAATACATAATCAATAGTCTCCTCCTCAGTTTGATTACATATTCATTACATTCCCTATGGCCCCGTTCCCTGCGACCCCATTCCCTCATTCCCCCTGACCCCATTCCCCGCGACCCTTGCCGATGTTTTGGGGTGAAATTCTTCTTCTGTTTTCTTCTTGGTGTTATCTGCTGTTATTGTTCTTCCATGTCAGCATCATCTTGCCCGGGGGGGGGGGGTATCTAATCCTTCTTGTCAGAGGTCTCTGGACAGTTTCTTCTTATCTTTATTGCCCTCTTCTCTGGCTTTATTTTGACTAAGTGTCTGCAATTCCCCCTTTCCCTGCACTTTTAAATGTACAGTTACCCTTTGTCTTGGTTTCTGTGAAGTTCCCCTTTCCCTTTCTATAGCAAAGTGTTACCTTACCACCATTTTGAGGCTTTGCTCACTCTTCAGTATTGGATAAATCACTTTACCTTCAGAATTAAGCAAGTTTAAAAACTACTAATTTATGCTATGAAAATGATGCGTGGTTAGCTTAACGACTATTTAGAGCTCTAAATAATTATTTGAGATCTTAATGTGAAACTTTTCCCCAGTCATTGTCCTAAGTTTAGGAATAGAATTATTCTTGCTCTTAGAAATGGTTAGTGATTATTCTTGTGTTTGTTTGTTTGTTTTTGTTTGTTTTTTGTTTGTTTGTTTGTTTCTTGTGCCGTATAGAAGTTGTTTAGTTATCATGAAAACTTGTCCTTTCTATGAATCTTACGTTGTTTAAATTTAGCACACAGCCCCAATATGACAAGAATACATTGGTCTTAAGGGCAGTTATGGGAATCGATACTTTTTATCCTGTACGATTCTGCCTTTCACGCAACACTAAGCAAACTCTGTTTGCTTGCTGATGCACAGGTCAGCTGTTCTGATTTGGGTTAGTCCTGTAGGCTGGAGAGACTAATTTTGGAGATCAAGCCAGCTTTCTAAAATTAACAAATCAGCTACTGAAAGTGTGATTGCTGGCCTGAGTGTATATGTCTCTGTGCAAGGACACCAAGAAAAACACATGCCTGTTTCAGTGTGTTTTCTTAGGTCTGAATTATTATTAATGACTTCTCTTTTAGTTCAGTTAGGTCTTCCCTTTACTACACTGAACAATAAGGTGATCTTCAAAGAGAATGAAGGTGATCATTTTATTTTATTTTCTATACCTAGCACTGGACTGAAAAGGAATACAAACTTTACAGCTTCTGACAAGGAAGGAATTTCATTCTATCATTTCTAGTAATTAGGCAGAAGGCAACTCTTACTTTGTCTTTTCTTGCTGTGTGTTAATAACTACTTAAAAATAAGAAAAATATTTTCCTGTGATAAGTATATGTGCATAGTAGTTTTGTGGGTTTGGTGAGGTTTTTTTTGTATGTGTTTTGTTGTTTTTTGTTTTTGGTGGTGGTGGTTTTTAATGAATGGGAATGGTGGAAAGCTGTAGCTTCTGCAGGATTAAGTGATATGGCAAAAGCCTCTGTCTGCAGGTTGTAGCCTAGTGGAGGCAGAGTGAATTATCAGTTTGCATCAGGTGAGCTGTGTTCATTGTGAGTGCAGCAAAACAATGAAGGAAACTTTTACCGTATTAGGGAGTTAGACTATAAAAAAACCTGAACATTCAAAAATCTGGTATTAGGATAAACCCTGAAGTCTTTGTTTAACAGCTTGGAATTTACTGAAAGTTTTCTTGGAATTTTTCCCAAATGAAAGCTAATGGCTGTAACCTTACCTGGAACAGATCCTATAAAGTCAAAAAACTATAGTATTTGAAGCAGCAGAGGAGATGATTCCTCCTTTCAAAATAGAGGCTTGGCATTATTGTTACTCCTTCTCTTTATTTTATTATTATATCATTTTATTATTTTATTATTTTATTATTTTATTATTTTATTATTTTATTATTTTATTATTTTATTATTTTTTAATCTTCAGAGAGTTTTGAAGCATTAACAATTCACCTCTTGGTCAGTGGTATTGGTAAGAAATATGCAGATGTATCACTTTGTGTTTTGGAGCTGGAATGCCTAACTCATTACCTAAATTATTTTGTGGTCAAATGGAAAAGAGTCTGCAGTTTTCTGTGCAGATGGAATAAGTATTTGTACAGAGAAGTCTAGTGTATCTATTAATCTCATCCGGAGAAGCAGATAGTGAAGAGGTCTGTTCTGTGACAGCCTTGCCATTAACAACATCCCAAACTTGATTTTATTTCTTCACCTTTTAGGGGCTGAAAATACTGTAGCTAAGATTTATTATGTCATTGTCGTCTCTGCCTTTCCTCTGTCTCATCTGTATTCTTTACAGAGCCTATAAACATGGGCTGTCAGCAAGCTAAACCTGTCAGATTTTCACTTCCCCCCTCCTCCGTCTGCTACTATGCTGCCCGGGAAAGAGCCCTGCATGCTGCATCCTCACTATGATTCTCATCATCGCATCTCATTCATCACCCTGACTCCAAACTCTGCTCAACACATTAGAAAAAAGGTCAGGGATGTGAAAAGAAAAGAGAAATAAACAACTACCCAGCGGAAGCAGTTGAACTGCAGGAGACGTGGGAGGTAAGATCGGAGCCAATTTCTCTGTCAGCAGCTGTACTGGGCATAAAGTACTTGCTATACAAGTTCTAAGTGTTTTTAACAGGAGGGTTGTGTAGGGGTTTCCTGCGTCTCCTGCTTTATTTCCCAGCACAGAAGCAGAGTGAAAGAATATCAGACTTTAGTTAAGGATGGAAAGGTTATAAAACTTTTTATAAGTAGAGTAAAGATGACAGATCGGCTGCTGAGTGACTGGAAATCTGATAGCATGCGAGATTTGGACTCGGGAGTCTGATAAACATCCTTGCAGTGATGAAGAAACAAGTCCTGTGTTGACTTTATAAGCCAAACTTTAAGAGGCTTTTGATTGGAGGTGGGGGAAATTTTGTACGGAGAAAAAAGAAGTGGTTTATATGAAGCAGTAATATTCCTTTAAGTGTCATCAGTTTCTTCCTATGTGCTTCTGCACTCTCAGTGCTGTTAGGCAGAATTTATCTAAAATGTGATTCTGCTTTAGTTATATCCCTTCTTTATTTTCCTCACTGCTGTTTTGGTCATTTATCACTGAGCAGGTTTGTTTTCTTGATTGAGAATTATCCTTTTTTTTGGCCTTCATATCATTGTTTTTTTCCGTCCTCTTGGCACTTTTCATCATAAATAGAAAATAGCTGTTAACTCTTTCCTTACTTGAATTTTGAAAATCTACATTTAAAATATTTTTGTAATATCAGTCCAGTAATTTCCTTCACTCAGCAACTGCTGAGCTTAAAATAGATAACTTACAAAACACTTTTCACAAGAGTGTGATGCAAATAAATTACCTTGTGTAACCACAATGTGTTTATCTCAGAAATGGTACTCAGTTTATAAAGATTTTAGTTCATAGTTTCATTTATGAATACAATGATTAGTGGAGAATTTGAGTAGGCCTCTGATTGTATCATTGCAAACAGCAAGCATGATGACTTCTGTCAAATAATTGGGAATATATGTAACTATCTTCATTGACTAATGATGTTTTTAAAGAAAGAATTTGTGGCTGTGCTTTATATGAGCACAGGTCATTCGTTCTCCAGCCGTTTCAAATATGTACTGTCTCCAACTCAGACTAAAATCTAGCTTTTCTGCTTTATATGCTATTTAAGAGAATAGAGAAAGTAAGTAAGCTGATAGATACTTGTCATTACACACACACACACACACACAAAAAAAAAAAAAAAAAAAAGTAAGAGGCTCTATTGAAATTATCAGGCAAATGATAAAACCAAAACCATAGTGGGATTTAGAAAATAAATAGATAAATAAATTAAATTAAATATATATATATATATATATATAGAGAGAGAGAGAGAGAGAGAGAGAGAGAGAGAGAGAGATGGAGTGGATCCTGTGATGTCTTTTGATGCAGTTCTTTGGATGAGGGTTCCAGATCTGATAATCTCTGTGCTGCTGGTTGTTGAATGTTGAAAGGGAATGCAACAGTACACTTTGGATCTATTTCCCATTCACTACTAAGCATTTGCTATCTTGCTTACATTGAAGAAAGGGTTGTGAAGTTCTTGGTCAGAAACTATATATCTTCTAACAGAATTAACTCATGTGAAGAATATAGCACAATTGGGAGAGAAACTGGTTGTGGCTCTGACAAGGATTTTCTATATCAGAAAATAAAATAGGGAATCACTGAATTCATCTAATCCTTTGCAGGTATTCATGTTTTTCTCAGTAAATGTCACTGCTCTCAGTTCCAAGAGGCAGCTTATCCTTTCTTTGCTCATTGTACTCATGGGATGATAGTAAGGAAGTGCATCACTTTTGAACTTGCCTTAGGAGGCAGGAGAGGTTAGCACCACTGCACCAGGCAACCGTATGAATGCATTATGTGTATTTGTCTATATGATAAGCCAGTAAAGAGTAAAAAGGCAAGCTGAAAAAAGAAAAAAGTGGAGCACATGAAGTGAGGATATGCAGACAACAGTTCAAAATCAAGCTGAGACTAGATAAATTCTAGATTAATGTGAATCATGGGGAGTAAAATAAATTGCGAAGAACAGGAATGAAAGCATATTAGAAAGGAGAAATACATTTTGTTTCATACAACCTACTGTATCCTGTCAAGCACTGTGACACAGAAGAGCTCAGTGCTGACATGACTCTTCTGGCCCTAATATGAAATGACTCATACTTCAAAATAAGGAAACAAGGCATGCTAGAAATTTCAGACTTGTGAAGGGGAGTTGATAGACATATTGCATTATATCTATAAAATAGAAATACAGAAAACCAATGGAGATTTAGATTAGACATAAGGAAAAACTCTTTCTCTTAGAGAATGGTCAGGCACTGGAATGGCTGCCCAGGGAGGTGGTGGAGTCACTGTCTCTGGCAGTGTTCAAGAGGCGTCTGGATTAAGACCTGCAAGATATGATTTAGTAGCTTGTGGTAATGATGGTGATGGGAGGACAGTTGGACTAGATGATCTTGTAGGTCCTTTCCAACCTTATGATTCTATGATAGTGAGAAATGAGGCTGGCCATCATTGCTTGCCACATAACACCACACTGTGGGCAGTTGTCTGGGGGTGTCTTCTGTTTCAGGATTGTGGGACATCAGATAGGGGGCGAAACAGAGAAACCATATGGTGCTGTGAGGCATTAGTCACTGGGCAGTTGAATTTATTGCCATGCATTGGTTAGTGATTGGCAAGCAATTGCACTGTAGCAATATACAATGTTATCAGCACATTTTTGTTTCTGTTTTCCTCTTCTTTCTTAGAAAATGGAACTCCTTGGTTGAGATAAAACTATTTTGTTTCCAGTTCTCTCCTCATCCCCTTAAGGGGTAGTGAGTGAATGGCTGTGTGGTGCTGAGCTACTGTCAGGTTACACCACAATGGATGTACTGGGAAGAAAAAAACTTGTAGACATTTTATCTGCTGGCATCAACAAGATTGCTTCAGTTATCTCGATCAGTACCAGATGAGAATGAGGTGCAAAGGAAAGATTACTTTGCACTGAGACACGAAGTGTTCTTTTATGTTTCTTTAACAATGTAAACTAGCATATTGAAGCTGGCAGGTTGAATCTGATAAATACTTCAAATTTAAAGTCATGTACTGGAAAAACAAATGACTATGTAACTTTTTTCTCTTGAATATACAATAGTGCTATTACAAAATGCACTACAGTCTATGTAGTTGTTGTCTGCTTGCTGGTAAATATTCTTTAGAGAACTGTATTAAGCTACGGAAAATTATCCTTTACTGAAATACGAAAGGCAGCCATTTTTATAATCTTGCAGCAGGGGTAATCTGTTTCAAATGATTGACTCTTCTTATTGAGCAAAAATTTGTGAGCATTCATCATCTAATAAATATCAGTGTTATATGATGAAACCTGCCCCCTTTCAGTTTCTCATAACATCTAAACTACCTGATTTTCTACAGTGTGAATCAGTCTTGTAGTGCAGTACTCTGTTTTTCCCTCTGACACGTTCTTAAGGAGGATAATTTTGAGTACACAGACTACCTTATCCATGCTTGGTGGCTCACCTAACTTAAATCAATTAATAAATATATTAAGACTATATATATATATATATAGACTATATATATAGTCTAAGATAAATTGCAAAATGAACCACATTGTTCCATTGTTACAGATCATTGAAATAAAAGTCCACTGTTAAGGTAGCGGAATTCAGAATTTCATGCTGTACTCAGGTAGCTCTTACACCTGGGAAAAAATGTCGCAGTGACTTCATTCCACTGTTAGGATGTGGATTTGTATATTGTATGTGACAGTTCCAAGTACTGGATTGCACTGAAGTCAGTGCTGGAAACATAAAAGGATGTACCACTCTAATGATTCACATGGCTGTTGACCCTTGTTCATCTTCTGGCATTTTACCTACTATTTGACACAATCTTAAAACAAACAAACAAACAAACAAGAAAACAAAAACAAACAAAAAAACAATCAAACAAAAAACACCATAAACATGCTACATGTTATTAGGGAAATTGAAACACATTTGGATTTCTCTTTGAGAATAATTTTTTTTTTCTTTTCATACAAAATCCTTCTTGGAGTTTTCTAGTCTGCTCTTCTACTCCAAACTGAGTTTTATTAAGATATCTTCAAAATGTGAGAAGATGGGATCTAGAAATTTGCATATTGACAAAGCATTTAGAATCTTATCTTTATCAGTTGATTTTTCTTGTTGTGCTATTTATAATGTCATTATTTGATAGCTATTGTGCTATTCCAAGCACTGAGATATCTGGATATTTAATTTTAATCTTGCTTTCAGTTTAGCCTATAAAATTAAAGCTATTCATGGGTGATTGGGCTTCAGTACTAAATTTATTTTGTTTACACTTTCTTTCCTACACAGCTATTTGAAAATGTACAACGGTGATGGCCATTTTATTTTCTTGGTGTCACAGCCTGTAATATTTTTCAAGAATCCCAAGATTAGTTGTAATTAAAGTCTATAATGGCAATCCAAAAATTACTTTCTAAGAAATCTGTGTCATGTCATATAAAATTCAGAAATTAATTTGAATTGCAGAATTATAGAGAGAAAATAAAAGAATAAGCAAAGCTTTTTTTTTTTTTTTTTTTCAAAAGCTAAGCCAGATCATTTATAGTTAGTCTTACAAGAATTTTGCAAAGCAGTTGAAATGCAAACTACTCACTGCATTATGCATTATATTTATTATTGGCACCATACTTAATATGTTCTTGGCATTCTTTCACCAATCACAATAATGGCATATAATGAGATCTTTTTTTAATGCACCAGGTGTAAAAGTGTATTATTCAGGATTTCTCAGGCAACCACTGGAATCTAATCAACACATTTGCAAACAACTGGAGATACTCAGCACTCTGGTGTGTGACTTGCAACAGTCTTATGCCAGTTGAGAGACATTCTGTCAAGTTAATTGGAAAAAAAAAAAAAAATACAATTAAGAGGATCTCTTTTGTCCACCAAGGAGAACATCCCACATAATTTTTACTTTGGCTTGAAATTTTTAGCAGCAAATCAAGGGTATGTTCTCCAGAGAGAATTATTCTCCCTCCCTTTCCTTTGAAAATGCTTAAAATGTGCAGATGGTGACATGTGTATGCCCAGAACTGGACTAAATATTCTTGTTAGCTCTCTCTGTTCAAAACTTGTCTTTTAATTAAAAAGAAAAAAAATAAAATAAAATATCTGTCAGGTCCAAATAACTCAACTTATGTTTCAGTTGAGCAGAAATGCATCTAATCCTGTCTTACACTGTTGGTGTGGCACTTATTAACCTCAGATTTAGTAAGGCATCACACCATCATATCCACTTCAATCTAAAATGCATGGGAACATGACTAGGTGTAATAAATTCTTCATGTACAAAGCATTTTCCTGATAGCAAATTCTTTGTCAAGCAACTTTTTACTTTATCCTCATTCCCTCAAGGCTTCATGGATACTGTGCATGACAAAGGGACTTTAAAATGCAATCATGTTGAGCACCATGTACCTAATTTCTAAATATTAATTTCCATCTCATGCTTTTCATTTATTTTATTTTTTTCTTTTTCTTTTTGGTACTGTTGCCCTCCTAAGTTAGCACATCAAAAATACAGAGAATTATAATAATAATAATAAATTAAAAGACCCCAGGTAGGATCTTGAACTGCCATTTCTCCAGGTGGATTCAAGAAAAATAGATATGAACATGATCCAATGATGCCCTGCACGCATCCACTGATGTATGTTTCTTCATTTTTATTCAGTGTTTCAATAGCAAAAATTTGTTCATGAAATTTCATTTTATGGCCTTTTAACTGGATATCTGAGGTAGCTGCAACAAAAATCAGCCAGATTCATGTACTGCCGTATAAGCTGAAGTAGTTTCTGATTCATTTCATTGTTACTTATTTTGTGAATTAGAGTGAGAAATGTCCTATAAAGTTTCTACAAGTTGGCTTTTTAAAAATTTCAATTCCTAATGAAGGGAAAATCTAAGAATTGCAATGTAAAGATGTCCCACTAAAATATCTGGGGCTTAAAATGTGTACTATTTAAGACAAGACAATCTTTTACTTGTTAATATATGAGTGGTTCAAATCCAGTTTCATTCTAGACAAAGATTCCACACTTGGGAAAAAAACAAACAATATTTTTAATATTTTTTAAAAAACAAAAACTTACACATGTTCATAACAAACTGTATTGTTTGTAGTTTCGCTGCCAGCTTTTTCTGTTTATTCTCAGCTAAAATCCTTTTGAAAAACAAAAAGCTCCCTACTTCTTAACATAAAATCTAACTGCAAACATTTAAATTTTAGAAAGATATATTCCTTCTCACCAATTTTAATTTGTTTCTAACAGTACAGAATGGTATTAATGTAGATATACACTTCTTGTTTTTTTTTTTCTTTTTTTTTTCCCCCTCAGTGCATTTCTTTATCTCTAAGGTTAGAAATGATTAATCTCTTACAATACTTTACTAATGAATGTTTCTTCACTGAAGAGCACTGTCCTTTATTTAAACATCTCCCTTTCTTGTTTTCTTCTGATATCCTTTATTACCCTTTTCAATTTGAATCTGAACTTTCCCATCTTTTAACCATGGTAAATTTAAATGACAGCATTAGTCCCAGCCATATTGAATTGCTGATGATGTCCAAACTCAAATTCTGTGTAGCTCAGTCATGCTTTTGTTTCTTATTCCCACTCCCAGTAGATGAATTCATCTTCATTTAAAACCTGCTTTGTCATTTTCTTATTTTGTCTTTTGTCATCACATATAAATTAACTCCAACAAAAATACTAGGGTATAGTTTTTCGCTTAATATTCATGCTGTAATCCGAAGCCTATTTTTTCATTTAATTTTTTTATAGTGTTTAATAGTTTTTACACCAGACAGTATTTGCCAAATAAAATATTATTTGGTTACTGTAGTGGGTTCAGGTGAAAGCACTAATCCAATTTTTAGCTATTTTAAACAGAAATAAGGCTTAATCTGAGGTCTAAATAGTGTGGGTTTAGCTCTCAGATTTGCTAGATACATAGTTGTTCTGTACCCTGTTTATAAAAGGAGAATTTTATTTCTTGCTCTTCAAAGATACTGTAAGCATGAATTCCTTGCAGACTATAAGGTTTTTGAATTAATTGAAGGAGGCGGAACACACAGATAAATATCTATTACTAGAATTCAGTGATAAACCTATGATTCTGAATAGCTTTCACCAAGACAATGAAATTACATGTTATTATTATTCAAGAAGGATATATTAAACCTTGGTTTTCTGTACTGTGTTGTAGTGGATAAATAGCACTGTTGTCCTGGCTTAAAAACAAGAGTACGTGTAAAGTGCCACTAGCAGGACAAGGGGAAATGGTTTTAACTTGAAAGAGGGAAGATTTGGGTTGGATGTTAGGGGGAAATTCTTTACTAGGAGAGTGGTGAGGTCCTGGAACAGGCTGCCCAGGGATGTTGTGGATGCCCTGTCTCTGGAGGTGTCTAGTAAATGTGGAAGTTTGGTGGTCCTGCCAGGCAGGTGAGTTGGAGCTTCATGATCCTTGAGTTCCCTTCCAACCCAGGCCATTCTGTGATTCTGTGAAGTGGTTTATATGATAAAGAACATACTGATGAAAGCAAGGTGGAAGAAGGCAAGTTCATCCAAATTTTTTTTTTTCTTACGTCCTCCTGCACTTCAGCCACATATCTTGTCTTCTTGTAATGCAATCTTTGAAAATCAGTGGATGCTTTTTCTTATTGCCCCTGTCTTCAATACCAGAAAATAACTTGTTCTAGCAGACTTTAATGTCTTTATATAAAAGAGCACATGGGTCTTATAACTTAATATCACACTCCTGAATGCCTGTGGTTCTCTGCTGCTGCTACAGCCCATGGTTTTCTAATTATTTGATGGATAGCATGAAGTGATTATAGATGAGCAACAGAGTAGTTGCTAAGAGACATCATAGGTAGCAACTGCTGATTAACACTACTCAACAGGCACCTCTCAAGTTTTCAGATGACTAATCAGCAGAATTCTGCAGTAAAGAATTGTTGATGTAAACATCTTGGAACACAATATATTTGATTTCTTTCTTACTCTCAGTGAGGTCAAAACAAAAAATAGACAAAAAAGCTTAGAACTTCAGTCTTTGTGGTTTTTTTCACTTGGTCTACTAGCAGTCCATTTGATTCAGAAGTTTAGGAGTAAGTTTTGCGAAATGTTTTGCAATATGTTGTTATTGCCAAAGGAAATTCTTCTTTTTTTTTTATTTTTTATTTTATTTTTATTTTTTTTTAAAGATTGGAGGTTTAATTAACCTAGGATCACTGATCCTTCTACGAGAAAAACCATGCAGTGAAGTGTCTTACAAGAGTGTTTTCTGTTTAAGCAAAATGTTTGATCTAGCAGTGTAATCTAATATTTCTTGATAAAGTTGAGTACATTTATTTACATAAATATGTATGGAATGGTTGTTGAGAATTTTGACTTTGTTCCAGAAGTCATTTTAACAAATGGCCAACTTTTCTATTTATGAGAAGATTTTACTTACCCTTAAATTTACTAAAACTTGTGTTTAATTTAACAATCCATACTGTCTCTATTAAGAACTATCTTGTAAAACAATATTGACAGAGTAGTACTTCTTATCCTTACTGTGGATAGTCTATCCATGGAGGTCACAGTATCACCTGAAGTTCAACAGTATAACCATAGGGAATGAGGAATCTATAAATGTATCAACCTAATGTATTGGCATTGTTAAAATTATAGAAGAAGAAATTATTCCAGTTTCAAAATCTCTTCAACTTTCCACATTTTAATTCTTCGAAAAGACATTTAATGACTTCTTGGTACATTCAGTCAGTTCCTTTCTGACCTGATGGATAAGTAATCATACAGACCCTGCTATAAAATAGTTCTTATCTCTTTCTCAGATGTCTTCTATTTTTGTCCTACCTCTCTCTGTGATGATCATGAACAATTTGGCAAAATACAGAGCTATTTAGAATTTGAAATCTCTATTTTGAAATTTAATTCTTCTCTATATATCTGTAGTTTTCTAATGTAGTAGACATATCAGACATATAATAAACCATTTTACTATTTCCAATCCATTCTAAATGCTCACTGCATTGCCACAAAAATTGCTGACTGCACAGAATCAAGGACTTATACAACCTGACAAGCAGCATTGCAATTTCTGGAGAGAGTAGAATAACAGTACGTAATGTGGGTTGTACTCATAGTCTGGAAATGATTGATAAGTTTTTAATTATAAAATCATATTTTACTTTTGTTGTTCTATTCATCCAAGTATATCTTACAAAATTTAATATATGAAATATTAATTATTTATATAATTTAGTTTCCTGTGCTCATAGATTTGGTTGCTTGAGTACACGGAGAATATCCCTTCATAATGACTGGTTTTATAAGCAGGGACTTAGTGATTCATAAAGGTATGCAGGAAACTTGGAATGGTGACATGAAAAAGTTGACGTCTGGGGTCCTGCTGTATAAAATCCTTCCAGCTTTGTCCTAGCCTTCATAGCACTGAAATACAGCATTTATTTATAGACATCATGATTCTGTTTCTCCTCTCAAGCTCTGTAAATCATGAGTAACTAGATGAAAAGAAAAGAACAAAGGCAGTTTGTATCAACTGCTCTAGGCAACCTGCATGTTATTTAATTTTCCTTGGTAAATATAAGTTGTAGATCATGTTCTCACTGATAAAGCTTTTGGGTACAACTTGCACAGCTCTTTGCCTATGTTTGATTTGACTGTTTCAGTTTGTCCTCACTGATTTTAAGAACATATCTATTTTTGCTTAGTTGGTAAGTGAGTTAGTAGCCCTTAAATGACATTTATTTCTGTCTCTCATGGAAGAATAGGCATGTCATAGATTGATTTAAAGTTTTACTTCCCTCTCTTTTTCTGAAACTTCTCTGGTGTTCGATTTAAAAGCTACACGGTAAGATCAAGAGTTTGCTGAATCTTAATGTCTTTGGTCATCTATCCTATGATTTAAATACATATTTAACTGATCATGCACCCCATTCGACAAAGTGTAAGCAGGCCATTTTACTAAATATTGTGTCTAGAGTAGTATGTGTGTCATAGTGTCACGGGTTTAGCAAAAATATACCTGCACCCGTGACAGGGAGGCAGCTGGCCCGCAGGGCCACTGGCCCAAAAAGGAAAGGGAAAAAGAGAAAAGGAAAAGAAAATAGCGGCAGCAATCTAAGGAGGCACACTTATTTACTAAATACTATATCGAAATACAGGATAGCACAATATAAAACAATATAATCGAAATCAAAACTAATGAATCAAGCAAAATAGGAGAGTGAGAGAGTGAGTCCCAAAACCGAGAAGCCTACTGTAAGCTCCAGGCGAAAATGGCTGGAAGGCTCCTCCCACCCCCCGGCTCCAAGGATTCAACAGAGCGAGTCCAGCCCTGAAGTGAGATTATATAGTGTCCTTGTCCTGTGATGTTCTCTGGGATATGTAGTCTTCTGTGAGCTGCACATTCGGTAAAATTATCCATGTTTTACATGATGTTATGATGTGGAACACAAAAAGCTTTATTGGAACAATTCCTGTGTGTCACAAAATACTGCAAAGCAGGCATGATTTTCACAAGTAAAATGCTTCTTTTAGTGTTTAATTAAAATCCATATTTTAAAGAAAAACAAGCATACAAATAGTACCTTGGCATTTGTTATTACTATATATATACTATATTGTTATCAACTCTGTAAACTTAGGACATATAGGGCCAAACTTTGCTGATCATAAATGAATATCTGATATTCCTTATATTATTACAAGAGATAAATTCACAGTTGAGGAGGGAATGACAGTTCATGATCAAGTCCATAAATTAAGCAGTATTTACCTGTAAATTAAAACAGACACTGAAAAGTAACTTGTATTTCTTCACAGAAACTTTGTATTGAAGGGCAAGGTAATTCTCAGCAGATTGGGTTATGTTGAGCTCAGGGCTTCATAGTTTGCATTTGGACTTCTGATCTTTTCTCAGCTAGAGGCAAATTATTATTGTCTTACACACAAATATATATATATATATATTTTAATTGCAATCTGTTTAGAAATGCCAGAATAGATATAATATTTGAATTTTTAAAGAGACTAGTTCCATGAGTGTTGTTCTCATTATACATAAGTAACTTTGTGAATGATTGGTTTCTCCATACTTTTTTGTTGTTGTTGTTTGTTTTTTTCTGTTCTCCCCTACCCCCCAGTTTATGCACTTTAGATTAATATTAGTCAATCTCTTTACAAAATGACTCTTAGTTATTTTCAGTTTGTGACCTAATTATATGAGTTTTCTATTTAAATTTGTTTGTAATTGTTCAGTGTAACGATTACAGAGTCAGCTTTCCAATCCTCAGTTCCAGTAATGCTAGAAAAATTCCAAAGATCTTTGGCATGGGAAGCTGTATAGTCAAATATGGCATATTCATGTGTTGAGCTGTATGAAACACTTTTTCTCAATGTTGCTTGTGGGAATGAAGGTTTTCCATGTGTAGGAGGTGAATGATTCCACTTCATTCACAATGAATGAATTTTACATACATTAAATTAGCAGCATAGAATCTTAATTATCTTAGATAGTTCTTTGGACATTATTATTGAAGAAAATGCACAACTCATAATGGTTAATGTAGCAATGATAAAAGAATGAAGCAATGCCTGTAAGTGAAAAAATCATCCATCTCTCCTCTCACTATCATATACCTCTTTATTCCCTAATGTTAGTGGTAGTTGTAAAAATAAATAATGTTATAAGCATGCCTCTGTAAAGTTTCTACTGCTTAAGTTAATGTTCAGAGTCAAAAGATGTCAGAAAGATTATATAAACTTTAATTCTTTTATTAAGGGTGTCCTAGCAGGCATGAATTTATAGGGAAAATTTTAGACATTATTTATTCATATTGTGCTGATTTTGGAATGCTATTTGAGGTGAAAATATACACTTCTGCTGTTTAAGGGGAAAAAATAACAACAAAAAACCAACAACACACAACTGTTCCAAGTTCTGAAGTACCTACTTCTACTAACTTTTTAGATCCTTTACTTAATCAGTAACATGCAATGTGAAATTACATGAAGGCAAGCTGGGAAAGTATTCAGCAGAAAACACAGCAGGAAAGTAATGTTTTTCTAGGCTACTTTTAGGAAGATAAGGAGTCTCTCATATTTCTTCCTGGCCCCAATTTTTGTTATCCCTTCAGTTTCACACAGAGCTAACTGATAAAATGCACAGAGAGCTGGAAAATTGTTTTCTAGCTAGTAGAAAGTCATCACCAGGTAACTAGCTATTCATAGACTGTCTGTGGATGCATTCATGTGTGTGTGTTTGTGTACATGTGTTTGATGGATGGTTTCAATCTAAAAAACAAACAAACATATGCTTCATATTTATCCTTTTCTGAGTGAGAGTGTGAGGGAGTGAGATTCACTTTTATCTAAAAAACTCACAAGCAATAAGATACAAATACTACTTAAACACATACTTTTTTCTCTTAAAATGAAGTGAATCCAACTAAGCACCGTCTTTTGCAAAAATGTCCTCTGTATAAGGTTCCCACTGCAGTGTCTGTCTCACCCTAAGTCACACACGAGAACTATTGCTCACAGGATTTCCAGGCATCCATATGCAGTTTGAGAGGAGACTCTGGACAGTCCTTGGAAATATCATCTACCTATTGTGTGAAGGGACTGCAGTCAGTCTGAAAATTACCATCCCATAAGCATTCTGATTGCATTCTGAATCTCTCTTGCTGGCTTTATTACAGCTGAGAACGGAAGCATGAACTTTTTAAAATGGAAAGCTCAGAACAAGACAGAAAACTCAGAGAGTCTGCAAGTCTGAAATTTCTCTTGCCTGCTTTGTTTTTGCAGCTTTCTATTGTCTTCCAGTTTAGTTATTTGTCCCAGCTTTGAGTCAGGAGCAGTGCCCACATATTTTGTTAATCCCTAGGAAGAGACTGGCTATCATTTTGGAATCCGAGATGTCTCTGACCTCTGGGCACCCTCACTGCTGGCAGGAGGGAGTAGTCTCCCTTCCTCCCAGTGCACCTACAGGCCCAAGATGCAGCTCACTCAGCCTTTTTCTTCCCAGGCCTGGTAAAGGAAAGGAGTGCTGCGATTGACTGTGACTGAATGAAGCAGATCACACTCTCTGTGCCTTCTGAAACCAAAGGCCAGAGGCATTCAAACGGATTTGCAAGAGTATTTTTACAGGAATGGATACAGAGAGGGAGACAAGCTAAATGTTTTTCAAGTGCTGGTTCATCATTTTACTTCCTGTTAGGAAAATCTGTCTGTCTTTGTGATTTCTAGATGGCATTTGACTGGTGATGTTTGGCCAGTAAATTATACTTGACTGATGCTTTTCATGCTGCATATGTATTCTGTGCCTTCGCATGGCTAAGTATGGAACAGTATCCACAAAAAGAAAGCTAGCAGCAGATAACCACCATTTGTCCTGCTGTTTGAGAGGCATTCACTGGTCCCTGGGAAGCCAAACAGAACTAAGATTTTTGGGCAGCTTCTCTAAGGCTGCTACTGACTGTATGGATAGAAAGCACCATTCTCACTGCTTATGTTTTCAAATTTTCCGACTCCTAATTTTGTTCTTCTGGACCCCTGCCACGATGTAGCCATGGGTATTAATTTTAAATGCAAAGTACTCTCTCTGACTTTCTTAGCATTTTCCAGAACAACTGCTAATTACACTGAATGTGGGCTGCTGTGGTTCTGCTTCTACTATGTTCCAGTTTCTGTCTCTTGTGTTTTCATTTTCTCTTCTTCTTATTTGCTTGAAATGAAAGGAGTCATTTAATGAAATGTATTTACCTGAAGAATTACAGTTTGATCTCTTGGCCATAAAGATGGTTAGAGGCATTTGGCACAGAATCAGGTTCAATGGATTGTGGCTGCCTGTTCTTGTTGTATAAGGCTGCCAGTTGTAGTTTATAGTCTACGTGGAACAACTAATCTCTCTCTGGTGTAAAGGACAGAGCTGGGTTACTATGCATTATATCTCATGCCAGCTGGAAAGATTGCTTGGCATTCTGGAAGCTTTTTTTTTTTTCCCAAAGTAAGGACTTTTTCTTAGTTTCTATATGTAGTTTTTTTCTTTTGATTGTCTCTTAGCAACAGGCTTGAAAGCATTACAATTAAATGAATAAATGAAAAAGGAGACCAGTGGGAATTTTTTAATTCCCTCCAGAATAGGACAGAACAAATGGAAAGAGATGCAGCACTGATCTACATCTGAACTTCATTCCATTCCACATCTAACTTATAAAGAATGAAACAACTGCAGACTTGCATTATTGACGGTTAACACAAATCTGTGGCTATAGACTCATTTAGAAAGACTTGTGGTGAAGAAATGCTTCACTGGGTATTTTTCTTAGATGTTTATTTATGAATTCAAAAGGAAAATCAGAACTATAGAATAAAAGTACTGCAGATTTAATCTATTTGTTCTATTTGAAGTCTTACATGAAAATGAGGCAGTAACTGTAATGCTTCCTGAATAGATTTGAAATGACTGTATAAGAATATTGAAAGCAATTAATGCAATATATAAAACTAAACATTTTTTTCTTGTTTTTTCTTCCCATGTGATATTTGGAATAGATTAAAAGTAGTGAATTACTATCTTAGTTTCATGAACACTTTCATTAAAGCATTAAGGATTGCTATGTTTAGTTATATCTCACATCCATATAACCTAATATCCTTTCAGACAGTAATTTGATGCCTGGGAAAGAGTAGGAACTCAGCAAGCATAAAGGCTATTCTTATGTCTTTCCAGCATATTTTCAGCCCAAGGAGTACTCTTGTGTTCTGTCGAGATATTTAGCAACCATCTGTGGATTTCTCTTCCATTAAATTCTCAGGTGCCCTCTGGATATGTTGTAAAACTTGGGTAGTCAAATATCTTCTGGCAAGAAGTTCCCTAATTCGAAAAACGGGAGCTATTTTGAGCCTGACTTCTAGTGTAATTTATTATCCCTAGTTCTTGTTTTGAAAGAGAGCATTTAATCAATCCCTATACAAATCATTCCTTTTCACTTAAAATTTTTTACCACAACTCAACTTCTTCTTCTCCATGATGCAGGGTTTCTACTTCCCCAGGCATTCAGGGTAGGGAAGGCACTCCATCTCTTTTATCTCCAAGCACTTTACATTTTGAGATGTAGAAACGGAGGAACAGAACTGCCCACAGTATAAAAGATGGAGATAGACCATGGATTTCTACAGTACCGACTACCCCTATGACAGGGAAATTACTTGATAATAAACATGTTATAGGTAAAATGCCAAATGACTTGCATTTTGTTCAGAGACTACCATAACTCAATTTATTTTGATGGGGTTTAGGATCTTTTAAAGTGCTTAAAGACCTGGGTCAATAAATTCAAGTGAAGCTGTTTTCGGAAGTAAAATTACCATTAAAATACTAGTTGTTCATGCTTGTGAAAGTACTTTTGCTGACTTCACAGAACAGGAAGAATTTGAACCTAGAATGTATTTACTAGATATTTGTATAATTTAATTCAAGGAAAATGCAATTTTAAATTGCTGGAACTACTTTGATGTGTTAGGTTTTCCTTTTTCAGATCAAATTTATTTTTCAGAACATGATAAATGCACAGCTGACTAAATTATGGCAAAATCAGACAATAACCAACAGTTCTTTTTAAGGAAGTTGTCTAATAAGGACAGTAAAGTACTCACTCTTTTAATTACAGTAGAAGACACTCTTGGTCCTGTTCTCTAAGTCAACAGATGGGTTAAAAAAAAAAAAAAAAAAGAAATGTGAACAGGTGAACAAAGTTCATAATGTTCCTGATTAGACTTTACTATTCTTATTCAGCAAAAATAATTTTTAAGCTTTTTAAACTTGCATGTTTTTTTCCCACTATCTGTGTTTCAAAGCATTTTGATGGAAGTAGCACTGTTCCAGTTCATGGAGAAGATGTGCCTTTTTTTTTTTTTTTTTTTTTTTTTCCCCATAAGTCTGATAAGGCTCTGTGAGAGTGAGAGCATTCTCCAGACATTTGAACAGCCATTGTCCAGTCCTATTAAGAATGGTTTTGCATTTATATTTTCAACTCTGGAATGTAATGAGCTTTAAAGCTGGTGAAAGATATTAAGTACATTTAAGAAAATATTTCTTATGCTTATTTATTACCTTTTATCTTAATTCATAGCATGTACATGAACATTTTGTAATACAGGAAACAGTTCACACAGTCTAATTTCAGTACTGCTGCAGTCATTTTGACATTGTTTTTTGTTCCAGTTTCTAAATGAGCCTATTCTTTGGATGAATGTTTTTGTTCAGTAAACCTTTCTTAGAAAAAATCCAAACTCAGATAAATGAGTAAGAATGTCTAAGTGAGAGAATGCTAGCATATGGTTGTTCAGAAGAAGGCAAATAGATTTCCATGAATTTGGTTTTAACCAGACTTTTCTGACTGAAATTTTTATTTATTTGCTTATTTTAAATATAAAGTCCAGTAGTGAACTATGTTTATGGAAAATGTTTATGGAAAATTTTAAAAATTAGATACAATAACTTGACTTTAAACATGGGAATAATATACTTTATTATATTTATCAATCCAGTGGTGTATTCTGAGTAGATCTCAGAAAGACTCAGTGGCTTAAATGTTTTTCATAGTTGTGTGAAATAACAGAAAAATAAAATAAAAAATAGCATTAAAAAAAGAATTATGTTAAGAATTAAGCAAAGGACCTTTCATTATGGGCTAATTTTTATGCTGCTAACTTGTGAAGCAGATCTATCTTTATGATTGAGATTAAAAAAGCATTTCATTTAGGACATGAATATGCTTCTAGTGAATCTTTAAAAGCATAGCCAGATGAAACCCTTCAAATCCTGAAAACAAATTCAGTTCCTAGCCCAGGGTTAAAAAGACCATAATATTATTTGCAGTGTTACATTTCTTAACTTAGAGCACATGATGAGTTTACACACACACTAAAAAATCTTTTCTTTAAAAAATTTTATGAAATCATTTGTAAACACCCGCAGCATGGTAAGACTCAGTAGAACTATCAATATAGCATTCACTCTATTTGCATGTCATAAAAACACAAGTACATCTTTATTGGAATCTTGTCACCTTCCAAAAGAAAAAAAGAGAGGATTGCTCAAACTAGTAAGAAAAAGAGATCATTGGACGTCTATCAGCACAGTAAAATGAGTATGACTGATAAATGTAGGAAGCATTAGTTGACCATATTAGATATTTTAATGAACATATCAATATGTACAACCTGCAAAATTGCTAAAGGCATTACAAAAACATTTGAGTCAAATGTCACATTATTTACAATAACTGCACTTTATATTTGTTTTATAGTGTACAGATGTGGAATTCATGAAGCCAACTGGATTAATACATTAAGTAGTTTGTGGGTTATGTAAATGTTGCAGTAACTTTAAACCTTCAAGCTAAAACGTTAGGGTTCAGTGCTTGAAAATATGCAAGGAAAAAGCAGGATATGCCTTTATATGCAAAATGTTGTTATTACTGCTCCTCCTCACCCAAAAGAAGGTTACATATTCACAACGGATTCTAGCTAGGAAGGTATTGGTGATGATTTGTTCACCCTTCGTATAACAGAGATCTCATTTATTTGGAGTGTCTTATCATTTTGATAAAGGCAATCCTGTTTCTGTTAGCTTAATATTCCAGATGACTTACAAGTTTAAGTCATTTCCACCGCTAATTCAATATTTTAGCTGTATGAGGAGTTGAGATCCTTATACAGATCAATACTCCTATGTGTACATATAGTACACCAATCTAAAGATCTATTTTAGGAAGACTAGTAGGCTCATAAAACCAGTGGACAGAGAAGGAGAGGCACTCTGAATTACTCTCTGAAGAAGTGTATTTATTTTCAATAAATATTGAAAGCTTTTACATCTCTCACTTCATTAAGGGCTGAGCTGGTTAACTTAGCCAGCTAATTTAGGTATCTGAAACTCAGTGGAATTAATAGTTCTTAGGTAGCCCCCTGTTTGTGCTGTCATAACATCATCTGACTGCAACAAAACTCATTATTTCAGTTTTCTTTGTATATTTCAAGACTTTGCCTTAAAGATGATATTGAGTATATTTTGATAATTTAATTTTCTTTATCTGCAGAGATGTGGGTGATACTGAGTTCTTATTTACTTTTTGCAATTACCATCAAAGAAGACCATAAAATACCTAAAATGTTTGTACTATATTATTTACCCCATATATTATTTTTTGTGTTTCAATCACAATCCTGGTATTATATTGTATTATTATCCGTGTTCTTCAGTTTTGCTATTACATAAATATGAATTGAGAGTATAACCCTATAAAAATTTATGTTTCAGTAGTGTTTTGACAGCAGACGATTATGGTGCTACTGATCTGCTATCAACCATGCTTTTAGATGACCTGATAATATCTCTGCTGGGAAATGGTAATAGAATACTACTTTTCACTGACCTGTCTATAAAATAATTATGATTTAAATATAATATGCTATGATAGATTTTCTGCTATTGTTATTATATTATAGATTTTCTGCTACTGTTACATGTAAAATAAACATATCTTTAGATTGGATTTAGATTCCAAATTCCTATTTCTAAAGAAAGCTCCAAAATTTTCCTGTTGTGATAGAGTTAAAAATCCCACAGAGGTTGGCTTCTAGAAAGCAATATATGATATTTAACCTGTTTGTAAGTGAAGAGATTTTTCAGACTTGAAAGAGGTCATGATTAGGGGAAATGACTTTAAGCTGGAAGAAGGTAGATTTAGTCTAGATATTAGGAAGACATTATTATGTGAAGGGTGAGACAGTGGAACAGGTTGCCCAGAGAGACTATGGTTGCCCTCCCTAGAGGCATTCAAGGCCAGGTTGCGTGGAGTTTTGAGTAACCTGGTCTAGAGGGAGGTGTCTGCCTATAGTAGGGGTGTGTGTGTGTGTGTGTGTGGAACTAGACATTTTTAAAGGTCTTTTCCAAGCCAAACCATTCCATGATTCTATGAAGATAGGTCTTCTAAAATCAATGCTTCATTTCTCTTTCCCTCTACAAGGGATCTTCATAATAATTTCAGAGTGAGCTTGCCTGTCTCATAAAGAATACGTGTATATCTAGCATAACTAACTCATCTTTTCCATAGGTGTAAAGTTATATTCAGTTCTTAACTTCTAAACGTGTGTTGTTAGATGTGAGTATTGTAAAAAGCTCTACAAAATTAAAAGACTTGCTGTAACTAAATAGAATAGAATAGATTGTTTCTGATTGCAAATGATATATATATGTGTGTTTATATATATATATATATATATATATATATATATATATATATATATATATATAAATTCTATTCTTATGAACTAGAATGTGTCTTTTCTGTAATACTTCTTTGCATGTACAGTTTTTTGGATTGAAATACTACTGCAGGCAGTGGAATGGATGTAGTAGTTTTGACAATGGCCATGCTGCCTGCTCTGGCCATCATTTTTTTAAAAGAACGTGCTAGAGGATATTGCAGTTGTATTTGTATGTGTTGCTGGGGCTGGAGAATGCATTAGAAATGGGAAGTATGGAAGGCAGTTTCTGCTCAACAAAGGAGAATGAAGTTTTCTCCTACTACCTGCTCAAACATACACAGCAGTTACTGCTCTCATCTCCTAGAATTGGCATACTCACTCCTGCCTAAATTTTTCATGACAGATCTGTCAGGACAGCTTTACCCTTTCCCTCCGTGTGAGAAGATTGACTTCAAACTCTCACCTCACCTATACACAGTTGTGGAGCTACACGGGAAATTTTCTGCAGAAAGGAATAGGAGAGTTAGATTTATAGCAGAACACCACCAGAAGTGAGCAAACTATTAGAGAAGAAGATAGTTTCTCCTTTCACTTTGATCTCCAGAAAACTTAACTGGATGATTTTCATGGATAGTTTGTGTTTTCTAATGTGTTAGAAACTCAGAGTAAAACTCTTTCTTATTGTTAATAAAGCTGGTGTTTGAGTAGTTGAGTTTTCTACGGAGTGATGAATCTTCTGGAACCACAGAATATCACATATTTCAAGCCAGACTCTAACACTACTGTATCACTACTCTCTTCCTAATTCTTCTCTGTGTGTCATATAGCTGTCAGAATCATACTTTCATGCTGGTTCTTGTTATGAGGTGGCTTAAGGATACAGTGTAAATGTCTCTGTCTTTCAGAGGCTAACTTCCCAAATTAATATATTATATAATATATAATAATTTCTATATTAATATATAGAAATTAAGATTCTAAATCCGAATTTTCATTAGGAAGTTGTACTTGGACATGACTTACAGCTCTTTCATTTGTAGGACAAATATTTGTAAGACAAACAGTTACTTACATAGCTCTTACTGACTAAATATTCTCATAAATCTCAGCAAGAAAAAATTTAACAGTATTCAGGACAGGATAAAGTGAAACTTGCAATTGAATATTGATCTATGGCCAAATAAAAATCTTTTAAATATAAAACCTTCACTTAATTTAGTCAGAATCAAAAATAACATAAATGGACCTGTTACAATTCTCCCAAGACCTTGTCGGGAAACTTAATACAATTTTCATGTTGTCCGGTGATGGATTCAGTTAATGGAATAACCCTATAACCTTTAGTGTTATTATTCATATTCAGGGGTAGTATAAATATCATCTGTGTTTCCCATGGGCTGTAGAACATTAGGCTAACCTCATTCTTAAGGGCCCAACAAACTGTGGTTTCTCTGTCTGTCTGATGCATTGATTGTTTTAAAATAACTAGTGTTATTTTAGGCACAGACGACTTCTTAACTATACCAACAATGTATTAGGGATTGAAAATTGAACTGAAATTCGTGAAATTGAATCTGCACCTCTCTTCCTGAGAATCTTCTGTTTTATATGTGTTGAATGTTGACTGAAAAGGTACCTTTGTGCCTTCTCTTTCACCCAGGCTTCTCATACCACCTCAAACCACAACATTCCAAGAATCCTGAAGAATTATTGCTGTTGAAGGGAGAGGAGTGAGAGAACAGTAGAAGTGAATGATATGCTGCTTGCTATTGACAGGACAGTGGTTAGGATGAGAGGATAGCTACATAGCCATTTCATTTCCTAAGATCTGTGAAATTTATATGAGACCTCTAGCTTTATTTGGGTTTTCCTGAAGTGTATCTGCCTGAAGATCATTGTATATACAATTTTCCTATTTTATTATTATTATTATTATTATTATTATTTTCAAAGAGGCTTTCTATGAAGCATTTTAGGAAAAGATTGGCTTACATATTGATTCAGTGGGCTGATTCAGCACTCCAGTTGATGTATAAAAACAGCAGATTCAAAGCATAATTTTCATATTTTCATCTTCTTTTTTTCTTTTTCTTTTTTTTTTTTTTTTTTTTTTTTTTCCCTGGAGGCAGTGAGTATGCATTTGCCTAACAGACAGCTCAGTAGTGATGAGAGCATTTCTGGATATATAATAGTCACAGCATTTCAGCACCACCAGGTTTTAATAGATGCTGGTGCATGCAGTGTTTAAAATAAAGTGTGTGGCTATGGTTCTGTGCACATCCCAGTGCATGCCTTTTATGTACAGTAAAACAGAGAGCAGAAAAGGAAGTTAATGAAATGGCAAGTTCTTTTGGATAGCTACCAGAGCACAGTCTAAAAGATCAAGTTTAGAACTAGATGAAAGTATGATCTGTCTTAACTCTTGGCCGTGTGTTCACCACTGACCTCATATTAAAAGTGCTTGTTATTCCATTCTCAAACCTGTAAAGCATCTGTGGTTGCGTTTAAGTTTCTAAACCAAGGTCAGTAGGACTACTCTCAAGCTTGAAAAATTAGACTACTTATGAATGAAATTTACTGGATTGAAAACTGAGGGTCCATTGATCTGCAAAATTTAACCAGCCCTTGTTTTTCGGATGTACCATTTAAAATCAAGTTACTGTTTGCATCAGCAAAACTTCTCTTTCTGGCATTGGACTGAGCCTGTTAACTAGACTACTCCTTGAGGTAAAGCTAGGACCATTCAGCTCATTTGTAGTCAGGACTGAATTTGTCTATCCTTAGCCCTTGAAACAATATCAAAGAGCTATAAGAATTAATTGCCTGATATCTGTCTTGTCTTTAGAAAATAAGAAATGTTATCTAAGTTCTTTTGTGGTAACCCATAATTTTTTCAAGTGGTTATTATATTTAATAAAAATGTTAGAAGCACCACTAGCACCATGATAACAATATTATGCATGGCTGAGAAAATACATGATGACAAATGTGATGTTCTTCACCATCTCTTCTAAAATAAGTGTCAGCAGCAGAGCATATTGAGTGCAGGAATAGTTATCCTTCACTTTATTCCTAACAAGAACTATTATGTGACCAAGTTGGAAAGGAGAGGCCAGTACTCCATGTATGCTGGTGTTTTCTTATATGGATGACTTCATGAGTGAGCCTTGACATCCTAGGAAAATTATCCCAATCTAGAAGGATTATCCCAGTATGGATTATCCTGATTTAACTTTTTCAGAGACAAACCAAATTTGTCATGATATATTATGAGTCAGATTTTAGGAGGCTTTGCTCTGATATACTGACTCTGTTTCTTTTTTCTTTGTGCATCTTCAGCAATGTGACCCAAAACGTGGGGAGAGGAAGATTCTGTGAGTTCTTTTCAGTGTCAGACTGTGAATAAATGAGTTTCACAACTGCTGCTGAAATTCAAAAACATCTTACTGGTATAGAATCAGCCAAAATTTTGTGAAGAAAGAGATGAACACAGTCCTATTTGTCCTATTTTGGAGTGCTCTTATTGCCGTTTTACAAAAATAATAGCAGGAGAAAGGAAAAAAAGAGATCATGGTGAATGCAAAGGTGTGCTAGGTCATGATTTAAAGTGATTCTTTAGTCCCTGCATGGCCAAGCTCCCCAAGGGAGCTTGCCTTTGTGATATTCTCACAAAAGCTGGGATTCACACCCTTATTTAATTCATGGAATCAGAGAGTCATTTTGAGTTAGAAGAGACCCTTAAATGTCATTTAGTCCAACTCCTCTGCAGTGAATAGGGACACCTACAGCTAGATAAGGTTTCTCAGAACCTTGTCTGCAAGGATGGGACATTCACCACCTCTCTAGGCAACCTGTTCCTCACCACCCTGATTATAAATAATTTTTTCTTATACCCAATCTAAATCTTCCCTCTTTCAGTTTGAAACCATTTCCTCTTGTCCTATCACAATGGACCCTGCTAAAGAGTCTGTCCCCTTCCTTCCTATGGTCCCTTTTTAGATATTTAGAGGTTGCTGTCAGGTCTCCCTGGAACCTTCTCCATGCTGAACAGCCCAGCTCTCAGACAGTACTCAGAAGGTTCTCTCAGACTGTATTCATCCCTACTGAAAAAGTGTTAGAACAGTTGGATGGTCATTTTAGTTAGGATTCTCTGGGCCCTGTGGTATATCAGGGACTTAAAGCCTACTCCATTAGATTGATTTTGTGCTAAGTAACATCTCATTTACTGGGACTCTTGTTTTTTTCTAGTAAATAAAAATAAATTTTGATTAAAGTTGTGAAAATTCTTAAAGTCAGTCTGAAAAAAACCTATTTTTATATATATATACTTTCTTTGTAAGGACAGAAAAAAGAAATGCAAAGCCAAGATGGGTAATGTCCTTGATTTTATTTCTAAACAATAATTGCATATATTATGTTTGTGTGTGAGACTTTAATCCCAATAGGATTAAGGTTTAGAAAAATCTATTACAGTATGTCTAGCTAAAGCACAAATTTGTTGGTTAATTCTTACCTTCCTGTCTGGATTGACTCTGATTCTAATTCTTTATTCTGGCAAGGACAGAAGGAAAATTTAAAAAAAAAAAAAAAAGAAGAAAAAAAAAAAGAGAGAGAGAGAGAGAGAGAGAAAATGAAGCAATGAAGCATTATTAGGAAGTAATGTTCTGAGAAAATATGTTCCTTCAGTCTTGTATGATTTTGAATTATGAGTTAGTGTTATGTGTTTATTAACTTCATATAGAACAAACAACACCCCCAGCCCACTAAAATGTCTGTTTCTTCAGTAGGGCATTTTAACCCTTTTTTAAAATTTGATTTTCATTAGATTTACAATTGTATTCTGTGTAGCTTGTCTATGTAGTTTTTAGTATTCTAAAATTTAGAATCTATATAAGAACATTCTTAAGAAATCAACTCTTTAATTTTTTTTCTTGTTTTTGGTTTTTGTTCATATATTATGTGTTATTTCTTTTTAAGTTTTTAGACAGCGATTAGATCAAGTACAGTTGTTCATCCAAAATCAGTGTCTAAATATGTTTATCAAAGTATTATTTTGTCCCATTTCTGTCATCTTTGTATTTTTCATCATGTCTTTAAAATGTATTTTTACGTATTTCAGATATATTCCACATTTCTCAAGCCCATCTTAGCTGTCTCTACTCCAAAGCTACCATGTCACTGTGGAACGTTTTTGTGTTCCAGGTAGTAGTGTAAGTGGTAAATCTTTTGATATCCATGGATATTTAATGTAGTGAATAAAGTGTTAGGACAAGAGGCAGAATGCAGAAGCAGCACACAGGAACATATATCTGAACATAGGAAGCAATTTTATTGATTAATTTTATTTTTTTCTTTTCTTAATACGATTTGTTTGTTTGTTTGTATAAACTCTGAAGATAACAGGTTCAAATAGAACAGGTTGCCCAGAGAGGTTGTGGAGACTCCCTCCTTGGAGATGTATCTGTACATGGTTGTAGGCAGTTTACTGGGTGATTCAGCTTGAGCTGGTGGTTTGGACCAGATGACCTCCGGAGGTCTCTTCCTACCTCAGCTCTTCCGTGGTTCACTGATACAGTGTTGAGAAGATTCTGGTGAAAATACAAACATCACATAATGTAACATGAATGAGAATTCAACTGCCCATAACTTTATGCTGCTGAAAAGTCACTGTGATTTATTTTTACACCTTTTCCATCACTGCTTTATAGGCAACTGATATAATTGCTTCTGATGATTTATATTCACTGTTCACTTAAGGGAAGAAAGGAAGAACTTTAGCAGTAGTCCATTGCATTTGAGAGCTACGGGGGGAAAATGTGGAAAAATTTGTATGTAACGTGGAAACAGTTGTATGGTAACATGATTTCAGGGATTTTAGTCACCATGTCTGTCTAGAAGACTGTGTCTGATTGTGATTTAGTAAAAGCAGACATTTGACTAACATGGCACGGTGTTTCAAGATGTTCTCATAGAAGAGTATAGGAGTAGCTTCAGGCCATGATGTGAATAGAGGCCCTGCTCAGATGCACAGGCACTGCCTCTTAGCTTAAGGGAAGTTTGCAAGATGTAGTATTTTTTATCTAAAGTGGTACACTGTAATAAACACTGACAGAGAAAGTAAGCAAAATGCACATTGATTCTATCCTGGTCACCTATCTAAATGCTACCACTGAAAGCCATAGAAATAACTGCTTATGATTTGGATTACTTTCTCAACAATGGACAAATATGTAGAACCTAGCTAGTATAAAGATGTCAAGATTTTTCATAAATTTAGGATGAATAAACAATCATTTTACTCATAGCCATACTCATCACCATATTCAGCCATTAAAAGTAAAAAATGAAAACAATGTTAAGTATTATATTTGCATGTGATGATTTTTCAGGGTAAAGTGAAGCCAAAGGAAACGCCACATTATTTGTGAGGGAACTGCTCAGAAGAAAATGTTGCAGTTGTAGCCATAGCAGTTAGGCTCTAACAGCTATTTTCTTGCAGAATATGGCTTTAACTGACTGCCATATTACTAATTCTAGGTAGCATAGTTTGTAACATAGATATATGTCAACTGTTTAGAAAACTACAGTTCTATTTTTCTACTGATCAAATTGTTTGGAAAGTCATCTCCAAGCTATCTTAGCATTTTATGATGTCCTGAACATTGTCTGTATTCAGACTTGCCAATGAACTGCATGGAGGATGGCGGCTACTTCACTGTACCTGCCAGAGACTGTGCAGATAGGGTGATAGATATCTTTGTCGGAGAAACTTGCTATTTAATTGTGATCTTGTTCCAACAGCTTTGCATAACACTCTTGTACCAATGTATGTCAGTTCTGAACATGTCAGTTCAGATTTTGAGAATCCTGTGGAATTTTCTGGAAATAGTAAGCTGTATGAACTCATGCATGCTCTATTAATTCAGAACTTATAATTCCAGGATTTTGTTATTTCATACTAAATACTAAATACAAAAAGCACGAAGAAGGCAGATTTTTTGTGTTTTCTGTAGGCATAGAGTAGGTAACCTCAGTATCTGTTTTAGGTATAATGTACTATTGCTTTAATTACACCTGTATTTAGTACATCTCATTGCAATCATTGTTAGCACAAGGTTGTTGAAAACAACAGCAGTATTTTTTCTTTGCAAATGATGTGATTCCTGCAGTTCTGTCTCTGGAAGTATTTCTGGTCATGGGACGTGATTGTTTGCTCACATCAAGGTAATCCATCTAAGCTGTTTGCTTCAAGATAAAGCAATAGTGATAGATAGACTTTATCAGTTGGCTACTAATGCATTGAAGTGCTTCCCAAAAGTTGTTAAGGGAGTAGAACATCTCCCTTATGAGGAAAGGCTGAAGGAGCTGGGCCTATTCAGTGTGGAGAAGAGGAAACTGAGGAGTGACATCATTAATGTTCATGAATATGTTAAAGGTGAGTGTCATGAGGATGGAGCCACGCTCTTCTGAGTGACATCCAATGACAGGACAAGGGGCAATGGATGCAAGTTGGAACACAGGAGGTTCCACATAAATACGAGAAAAAAATTCTTTATGGTGAAGGTGACAGAACACTGGAACAGGCTGCTGAGGGAGGGTGTGGGGTCTCCCTCTCTGGAGACATTCAGAACCCACCTGGACGTGTTTCTGTGTGATCTAATTTTGGTGTTCCTCCTCTGGCAGGGGGATTGGACTACATGATCTTTTGAGGTCCCTTCCAATCCCTGACATCCTGTCATTCTGTGATTCCCTTTCCCAGAACTGGTAATTTGTTTGTTTTTAATTGAATATGTGGGGACTGCTGAACAGTTTTATTACAGCAGCTTTTCTCTAGACAGTCACTGGCTCCCCTACAACCTCCACATTACTGAACATGAAACACAGGAAAAGAGTGGAGATGAAAAGAGTAGTTTTGGTTTTTTTTTTTTGTTTTTTTTTTTAATACAGAAACAGGCATTTATCAAAGACAGTCAGACTTTTCAAAAGATTTCCAAGTCTTTTCAAAACCTGTGTTCCTTTACAGTTCTTCAAGTAAACTTATTTCATTTTCTGTGACTCCTTATACCAGTAATTCCCACAAAAGTCCATTATGCCAGTGCACTCTTAACTGTAATGAAACTAACTGAAAGTTGGGAGCAAAACAATTATATGATTCATTGCAATAGTGCTTCTCTACAACAGTGGGTATCAGCAGTTTTAAACCTCAGGTAGTCAGGCAAACAAACAAGAGACAGAATCTCATAAGAATCTTTATTACTTTTTTTTTTTTTTTTTAATCTCAAACTTTTATATAGCTCCATAGGTGGCCTTTTAGTTGTTGTTCTTGGGTTAATCAAACAGATTCCTTTGAAATAATGTCATTAATGCTTACTCTTCATTTTCAAGAGCCACTTCTATATCTTTGTGGTATTGGTCCTTAATTCAAATATTATGTAATTAGGAAGATTATTTTTAAAAGTTTTTGAAAGCATTTAGAAGATATAGCAGTACTTTACCGTGGCTAACATTATAATTAGTATTAAGTGCTCAAGAAGTGGTATAATGTCTTAATAATGAATGCTTTTGCATAATGCTGTGGGATATGCATCGAACTCTGTTGGATGCTGACATCCACTTGAACATGGGAGGATTAAAAATGCAACTCCCTCTGTTCCGTTGACATCTCTGCTCTGAAACTCAAAGGAGGATGCTTTTTCTGCAATAACAGGATTATTCATAACCTAGTTATACTGAACAGTCATATATTATCAGCCTGAACTGTTGCTTATTAACTAACTAGACAGTTCAGGAATTTTAACTCTGCTACTCGCTCAGGACAGTTCATATCACTGTAGTCAAACAGGGTGTTTTCTTTTTTCCATGATAAAGAGCTTAAAGATTTCAAAGCACAATATTTTAGACAGAGGCTACCTTTTACAGCTTTCTGTAACATAATATGAAATCTAACAATGAAGAAGAACATCAGGCTCTTGAAAACAGTACCACATATTCCTTACTTAAAAAGTCCTGATTCAACAAATTATTTTAGTGTATATTGTATATAATAAATACATAATCTGCATTCACAGTGAAATTCTATATTAATATCTAAAGGTCTTTAAGAGTTTAAAATATAAACATTTGCAAATAAGCCTAATATTGTAGATAGTACTATTGAGCATATGTCTCTGGAGTACAAAAAGGGCACCTTCTTTAATGGTTCATGATCATATTGCAGATTGTTGCAAGATTCTAGACAATAAGTAGGGAAAGACTCAGGAGGTAAGATATACAATACACAGTTTTTGTGAACACCTCCTAATTCTGTGGAATGCCACAGTAAAAATATTGTAATAATATTGTCGCCTGGCTTGTAGATTTACTGTATTGATGTCTCCCCAGCTACAGACAGAGCAAGTACAGTGTACTGGTGCCCAAGTAATGTTATAAATGGGGGTAATTCTTGCAGACAATAAACCCTAAGGGTGAATTAATGTGGGGAAGTATGAGTATAAATATTCTAGTATGTCAGATGATTTTATTTTGACACATTGCTTACTTATGTTGAAGAATGATTATCTTGTATTCTTCAGAACTCATTTCTCCTCTCAATGATTATACTGTCCATGATCTTCATTGCAGAATGCTGCAGCCTTACTGAGATTTCTGGCTCTACTGTGAGATGTAAAATTCGGTCTTGAGAACTTATGGTCTCAAAATATTCCTTGGCATTTCTTCTAAGAGAGGAAAGGGGTAAACTGCTAAAGAGTTGTCCCTGTACTAGCCAGGACCTAGTCTGAGTTATTAATGAATTAGTGCAACTTTGTTATCAAAAAGGAAAAATGAATGGTAAGTTTGTCTGTCCCAATACTGCCCTAAGATAAATTATTTTCCCTGTCCCAAACAAATGGTCCCCAAGAATAACTAACTCACTGATTAGTGAGAAATTATCTGTCCCTCTAAACTATTCATAAAAACCTCACAGCCAATGCAGTCTAAATTATAAAATAATGCATTTATCGTAACTGATTCAAACAGATTGTGGCGGGCTTTTTTGGAGCATCCTCATAACTCTTATTTGAGAATTGGAACTCCAGATTTATTTTATTTCTTGAATGGTAAAGTTGCTGTAGGATTGGTTGTATTAGGGATGGAATAGGGAGTAGAAGGTAGAATTGATATTCCTTTGTTTGTACTGAGATATACTGATAGTATTTCTGAGTTAGATTTTTTTCAAAGAAACCCCTGCTGTAATGAAGTCTGTTTTCTTGTGTGTTTTTTGTTTGTTTGTTTTCTGTTTTTTTGTTTGATTGTCTGAGCATTTAGTTGTGAGTGTAATCCAAAGATTTCTTAAGCCTTTAATTTATTCACAAGGAATTTGCACTGATAAAAGACAGCTATGACAAAATATTGATTTTCCAAGCATGCTTTGGTAATAAGAGGCTGAAGGAATTAAGTTTATATAGCTACTATGTTGGGAAGAGGAGTGATGTTGTCAGATCAGCATGATGACTATTATGAATGCTTTGTACCTAAATTTTGCTTTGAGATCAAGAACAAGTCAGTGAGGGCACCAGTATGGATTAGACTGTGCTAAAACAATCAAGAAGTTTGCTCTCAAAGAGAAAGTATTATGTAGTTCTGGGTTCATGATCGCTTTTATGGGATGGCTTAGTTCCTTTATACAGCTGTTAGGGTCTGCCTTGGAGGGAGGGAGTCCTTCATTGCTTTCTAAGCCTTTACTGCTCTTTGCTTTCTAATTCAAGTATATAAGACTCTTTGTATTGTGTCAGAGACTCTAGATTAAGAATTTTGCCATGAGTTCCTTTAGGGGAAATGTTGTTTGAAAATTTTTTAAGAATTTACTTTAAAAAAAAAAATTACAAAAATCAACTTTCTTCATGTAGAGACCTATAAAGAAGAGTGGAAGAAGTAGAAAATAGTATAGCAAGATCATCAGTTTAGCTCTTGTACATCACTCTGTAATTCTAGAGGGACATCATGAAACCCCAGTGACTACCCTTGAAACTACAACATTTTTAATTTCTAGACACATGCTCCTTTTTTTTTTTTTTTCTGTTTATTTATGCAGCAGGCATTTAAGTAGTGCCAGCCTATTCTTGTATAGATCCTGCCTTTTACAGACTGACTAGTCCTGGGGAATATGCTGCCAGCAGGCGTGTGCGTGAGGATTGCTGAGACAGTTATTGAGTATCAGGTGAGAAGGTGTGGTTAACCCAGGGCACACAGGTGCAAGCAAAGGATGGACCCTGGTTCCAGCCCTTCTCATTCTCACTTAGGGGTTAGCTCCTGAGGAAGCAGGGCCTCTGTTTGGGGATGGTCCCTTTTGAAGAGTTTGCTAGCCTTTGGAAAGGGTAACCTGCTTGTTCTATTATTGTCTTTTGAACAAATGCCTTCTTGATAAATAACTTTATGAGCACATTTGTATCTTGGCAAAAGGCAATATTCTCATCTTCCATCTACCTATTCTGAGGAATAAAGCTGGTGTTTGGCCTGCAGGAATAATTATTATGAATTACTTCCCAGGAGACACTCTATAAATTGTGCCATTTTACATCTGAAATATATATTTTAGAGTAAACTCTTTATGACTTTCTGCATTTAATCTGGTATTTGCTCTGGAGTTGTGTCTCATCTGAGTGCTTATAGTTCACCCCAAATTATTCCTTATTAGAACCATTTAGTTGCAAACTCCTACAAAATTATTAGCCCTTGAAAGAAGAGTTGGGACCTGGTGACTGAATGTTTTGGCCTTGGAGCTGAGGAGGTAAGCAAGCTAGTTAATACATCAAGTATTCTTGCTTATTGCTCCCATTGTTCATTTGAAATGAGTCTCTCTTTGCCCTATATTATATCTGTTACATAACTATGCATGCCATTTGTAATTAAACATTCTTAATTATTTAGTTCTGTTAGGGCCTGTGTTATAAATTAATTGAATATCCTTTAGAGGCTGTATCATATTTTCAGGCATGGGAGTATTCTGCCAGGCATTCTCTCTGATTTATCATAGCAATAGAACTGGCCCATCATTCAGCTAAGCCTTTAAGCACGTTCCTGGATTTCATTCATTTAAGAATGTATTAAGGTTAATAGTTTGTTCAAATGCTTTGGTGAATTAATATCTTCATTTACTATTTACAAATTTGGCTTTTAGTGGGATGTGTCAGTTACTAATACTACTAAAAATATAGTTTTGTTTGTTTGTTTGTTTGTTTAAACACTAAGATTGTGTTTTGGTTGGGCTAACTAATGGAAGAAAAGCATTTCTGTCCTGTTCTGGACAACTTTAATAGATAGGACAAATAAAAAGCTAGAGGAAAAATGGCATTATCTGTACTGAATTAGGAAGAAGCTTCTATTCAGATAATTTTAGCAACCTACAGAGATCTCAAAGGAAGCATATATAGCAATAGAAATGACCCTTTGCCTTCAGAGTTTCCAACTCCCAACCATCTATTCATTTTCCGTGAATGCTATCATGTCCCTAAAAATGTGTGCTCCTTTTCCTTTAATTAACAGTCAGCTAAAAAATAGAAGTCCTTTTTAGAAAGGAAAGACCTATCTTTTACATCCTTTGTCTGATTTCCTTTAATTGGAAAATCTGGAATGACTCATGGGAAGCTAAGCATTAAAATCCAAATTCAATCTTCAGTCTATTAAAATGCATATCATTTTCTGTTCCCTCAAGAAATGTTGTCAAAACTCCCTTCCCAGGTGACTGCATGGAAGGAAGCTACAGCTGGTGTCTGTCCCATTCCTAACCCTGATGTTTGTATTTGTCCGTTTGACTGCATGCCACCTGCTGCAAGGGTGAGAGGGTGGGATCCCCTGCTTCTGAACAGTGTCTTTTTGCCAGCAGATGGTTATTCAATTAGGCAATTGCTTTGCTTAATACTGGATGGGATGATGTAAACCATAAAACTATGACACACCTGCACTCCCTTTTTCTTCTCCCCAACCTTGTCCTTCGCACTTGTTGGGGACAGCAGCCTTTTCTGTTTCTGGATAGTTGGGGAAGGTTTTCAGTCTGCTCTCTTTTCCCATTAGCTTTTGAGTACAGTTATTAGGGGTTGACATTTGTTTTACTTCCTGACTGGTGCTATATCCAGTGCAAGCACTTTGTAGCAAAATCTAATATGCATTTGATAATGTCTTAACACTTTATCACCTTTACTGAGATGATTTTTTCCCTTGTCCTCAAAATGGTTTTTAAGAAGCTGTATATGCACTAAGGCATCAAACTAGGATCAGTAAGGAAAGAGTTGTGATTCCACTTACTATAGCGCTATGGGACTCTCCACATAATTTTGAATTTACCATTTTGTGTATGTAGTGTGTTTTCCTTTTCAAAGATATTTCTTAATATAGTTGATTTTACTACAGTTACTCCAGTCTTTGGTAAGAAAAGTAGTGTTCATTGCTGTACTAAGTCTAGCTTCACCAATAAATGCTTTTTGCTGTTTGGTTTCAACTGGATGCATGACCTTGTGGCTTGTCAGTGTCTTTCATGCATCTTGTATGATAGATTTTATTTTGTGGGACTGAAAAATAATATGTGGTGTGTCAAGCAACCATCTTATCCAATATCTTTTTTAATAAAAGTGATGGCTACTCCTATATCTGTCTCAGATTGGATGTCTTCCTGAGATGCATGATATTTATGTATCTTGAAATCTTAACTTGAATCTGGAAAAATATTCCTTTAAGCACAGTTATTTGAACAAAATTAAATTACATTCAGCTCTTATGTGTCCCTGAGACCCTAGTGAACCTAAGTGCCATAGTGTGGAATTTAAAGGAATTCTCTTCTGGTTTTAAGTGCACTAAAAACAAAATTGAGTCTTCCATATCTTAGTTTAGATGAAGGTCGTAGCTGACATTATTTTCCTACTGTATCAGGTAGCAGTGCTAAACGTAAGTTTATACCCTTGTATGACTGGAGAAGTTGTTTCCAGTCATTCTTTACTAATGCTGTACTATTTTGAGGAACTTTTTTTTTTTTTTTCTTTTTTTTCCATTTAAACAGAAATAGAAACAAGCAGTCTGCCAACATGAATTAGAACAGTGTTCATTGCTTTCCAATGTATATGCTGTCTTGGTTATCTCCAATGTAATTAACAATCTTATACCTGACTGACTGTTTAAAGAGTTTTATAAACAATACACGCTCTTTTGAAATAGTAGAGTTTCTGAAAGAAAGGCATTTTTATTTTATTGTGAAGCGGCGGAGACTCACAAGATTTTAGTTTTCTAATTGCCTTCATTTTTTTATTTTTTTTCAATGAATGTTTTTTTATATGCTGTAGAGTTCGTTAATTTTCTAGGCCTCTCTATAATCGGTAACATTTCAGAGGTTCTGCACCTCCTGCAGAGAATACAATAGAAGTCATTGGGAAAAATGGCTGATGCTCTGGAAGGCTGTGCTGCCATCCAGTAAGACCTAAACAGGCTGGAGAGCTTGGCAAGGAGAAGTTTAATGACCTGTAAGAAGGTCAAATATGAAGTCTTGCACCTGGGAAGGAACAATCCCGGATACCAGTATAGGTTGGGAACTGACCTGTTTGAGAGCATTGTAGGGAAAAGAGACCCGGGGGTGCTGGTAGACAGCAAGATGACTATGAGCCAGTCCTGTGCCCTCACAGCCAAGAAGGCCAATTGCATCCTGTGGTATATGAGAGGTGATGTGATTAGATCAAGAGGTGTTCTCCTTATCCTCTACTCTGCCTTGGTGAGACCACATCTGGAATACAGTGCCTGGTTCTGGGCCTCTCTGTTCATGAAGGGCAGGGAAGTGCTTGAGCAAGCCCAGTGTTGAGACACAAATATGTGTAAGGATGTGGAGTGTCTCCCTTATGAGAAAAGGCTGAGGGAGCTGGGTCTATTCAGTTTGGAGAAGAGGAAACTGAGGAATGACATCATTAATGTTCGATGGAACCAGGTTCTTTGGAGTGACATCCGATGACAGGACAAGGGGCAATTTTTGCAAGTTGGAATACAGGAGGTTCCACATACATACAAGAGAAAACTTCTTTGTGGTGAGGGTAACAGAACACTGGAACAGGCAGCCTAGAGATGTTGTGGTGTCTCTTTCTCTGGAGACATTGAAAACCCACCTGGATGTTTTTCTGTGTGACCTAATCTTGGTGTTCCTCCTCTGGCAGGGAGATTGGATTAGATGATCTTTTGAGGTCCCTTCCAATCCCTGACATTCTGTGATTCTGTGGTGTGGCTCGTTATTTGTAAATATGTGATGATGTGATTTTAGTACTGAATCCCTATTGAATGAGTATGTTGCCTCTTTTAGAGGATCATGCTATAGCTCAGTGTTTTGTGATAATGCAGCCTGATGAACAATTACTGTGTAATTGCTGTGACTTGAGATTCTTCTATTAACTGAGATGTACCAGGGTAGAAGAGAAATTCTTATATGGTAGAGATAAATCCTTGTGACCTGTTCTTTTGTGAAACCCTACACAGCAACCTATTTCTGTACATCTGTCTATCTGTGATTGCAGGTAACTTAAAAATGTTCAGACCAGATCCTTTTAATGACACCGAAGTGTACTTACTGCAGGTTAAACTAACTGTAGAACCTAATGTGATGATTTGAATATGGGAAGAATTTTATTTTCCCTTCAGCTGAAACTAATTCTTAATATTATGAATGATTAGCTGAATAATTATGGGATTACTCTGCACTTCATGGAATTTTATGTCCATAGCAAAATACATCTGTACCCCTTATATTGCTCTAGTTGGAGCTCTCCTAGGATCTGGAATCATCAGTTATTTCTCTATCTGGGCTTCAATTAATTTTAATCAACTCAGAAATTAGTGCTGAACCATTATGTGTGGTATTATGTGATAATGTGTGATTACAGTGAGTATAGAACACGCTGCATGAAATGAATTTCCAGATGTCACTCGTCTGTTAGCAGTTTAAAAGAGTATTGTGAAGAAGTACAGGGGGCTATGTTAGGTATGTAGTGTAAACTGAAAAAAAGGCCCTTTCTGTGTAGTCATGCTTATGCTTAGCACCCCACTAAAGGTACTTGAGAATAGCCACTACTTTGAAGAAGGGATAGAATAGACAGATATTTTGGAGGGGAAAAATATATATTTATTAAAGCATATTAAATCACTGTAAAAATTATATATACAGCTGAATAATTTCCAGGTGATTATAACATGTTAAAGAAAAAATAGTTTCTGTTATTACGTCGAGCTGCGATGAAACACGGAACATATTCAAAACCAATACTAAAAATAACAGAGTAAGTAACTGTTTCAAAAGTAAATAATCTCCTGATATTCTAAATCATAAGTAACTTCTGGGGATTAATTGTTCTAAAGTGGTTCTAGTTTTATTCAAGACACATTTGCAGATAGCATTTTGACAGGTTGAAGATTAGTGCTATAGTCCCAAATACAGATATACATAGGCAAATACATTTAGAAAACAGTATATTTAAAGTGTATGTTTTTGTCCATCAATTTGGGAAGCAATGCAGAAAGATCCATCAGGTTATATGTTGTTTGTCCATAATGGCATTTATATCATTATTTGTATGATTATATTTATAATAGTCATATATATATAAATTTATACTTGAATAGCCATGTGTTTTCCTGGCCAAAACAATCCATACTGCAATAGGAATTCTGTAGAAGACATTTCTTCCTTTATAATGTGACAGTTTTGTTCTTTTTGTGTTTTTTTTTTTTTGGTTTTTTTTTTTTTCCCCAACTGATGACAGTGTAGCTGCAGACATCTAAATTGAGTTTGTGTGTGTTAAGGGCTACAGTCATGACTAGATATGGGAAACCTGTATCTGATATCTTCCTTCAAAGCAGATGGTTTTCATCTGAAGTTAGTGATGCATTCACCTCTGAGTGTCTCATGACACACCTACAAGGTCATTGTCATTATATTTACCCATGTAAGGAAGAAGTAACATTATTATGTATGATATTATCAAGGCTAGTATTTAAAAAAAAAAAAAAAAAAAAAAAAAAAGTTAATGTGTAGATGTTCTGCATTAACTAAGATTAAAAAATGATTAAAAAACCCTGTTACATTTATGATAGAATATACATTTATTATAGTCTTTAATCTCTTCTCCTCAGTAAAGCTGCTTTTCCATTGACCATTTACATGACAGCTGGGAGACTCGAGAATTCTTTTGAAATATATTCTTGTCAAAGAAATGATGTTTCCATTCTGTATCTTATTACCGGAGGAATTAATACTGGTGTTTTCAGGATACTTTTAAAGCTTCTTGAGAGTTTCTATTAGAAATACGTTTCTTTAGAGAAGTTCTCTATTTTATTTTTCTTAATGAACAAAAACTGACGTACATAAAGTGTTCTCAGTGAGATTTAAAATGTTTTCTGGCTCTCTGGGTGTACTGAAGGTATTTTTCTAATCATTACTTACAGGGGTAATAAAGCCTAAATAAATGTACACAGAAAGCACAGAGCAGCCATTGCTTCAGATGAATGGTTAACCGGAGAAGCTTGGACCACTGAGATGAAAGAGAAGACTAAAAAGCTGAAACAATCTATTTTTGTGAGGAAAAAGTGCATTCGTGCATATCTCAGCTTGTCATTCAGTACTATCACACACAGATCTTTCCAATGTTGACTTTTCATTGATTATTGTTGTTCTCCAGTAGTTTAATGAAATCAACAGTTCTGCTATTTTTCAGAAGTTGAAATGCTTTAACTCTGCTGTGTAAGAGGAAAATATGAAGAGGTGGCTGAAAAGCAGGAGACAAAACTTAATAGGAAAGTAAGAAGAAAATACTGCTAAGGTAGTGTTAATTGGAAAGACTTAGGAGCTAACAAAATTACTAAAGGCAGAATCAAGATCAGAATATTTAATACTCTATGAAAGTTTTTGTTGGTTTTTTTTTGTTTGTTTGTTTGCTTGTTTTTTACTTCTCTTGGTCATAGTTTTCATCACAGCACAGTGAAATTACAGTACTCCAAACTGGCAGGTGCCTAGAGTGGTAATAATTCAGCTCCCTTATCATCCAGTATCATTCTGTTTTTTAGTTATGATGACGGGAAATATGCTGTCCCTTCTAGATTAAGTCCACCAGTATCTTTTTAACCAAGTTAGATTTATTTCCAAGCCAATTTAAAAGGAAGAAATCAGGCAAAGGTTCAAAATGTACGAAAAGAGGGAGGAAGTAAAACTTGTCCAAACTGAATGATACACTGTATTTTCAAGCTAAAAATTATGAATGTAGAAAGAGGCTATGGGAAACAAAAATGCAGAATCAAAACACAAAGTGAAGATAAAAGATAAACTGGATTCACTGGAATCACTGGAACAGGCTGCCCAGGGAGTGGTGGAGTCTCCCTCTCTGCATATATTCAAGACCCACCTGGAAGCCTACCTGTGCGACGTGGTGTAGGGAACCTGCTTTGGCAGGGGGGTTGGACTCCATGATCTCTAGAGGTTCCTTCCAACCCCTACAATTCTGTGATTCTGTGAAAGATAGGTGATTTGACAAATCTTCCTTTAATTCTAGATATTAATAACACTGGTCAACCCTGTTTTGAAAACAAGAATTTTCCCAGTTAAAATTAAGATAAGAAACAGTGTTTGCCTTGCTGACAGTGGCAATTGCTGAATTAGGTCAAGGGTATGGGTAGTATTGTACTATTACAGTAGTACAAGAGCTCAAGTTCCTAGAACTTATGGAGTATTACTGTAAATGTTTAGAAAATGACAAAATTTTATTTGGCATTTACATCTGTTTAATGCTGTTTGTTTATAGAAGGAAACTAGGCTAATTAGTGAGTTTAGTTTTTTTTTAAATGCATTCAAATAAGGTAGGAGTAATCTGAAAGACTTTCACATGCACTCAGAGTCTGCAAGTAAAGCCTGAAGGATGAACCTTTTTGTATAGAGTAAGAGCAAGGCCACAACAATTAAAAAAGTTTATGACTGGGAGTGACTGAGGCAATAAAGGGAGCCTTATGCCTAGTGTCTACTACAGGCAACCTGTTCAAGTGGAGCCTTCTTCCTCCATCTAAGATCTCAATTTCTTGTCCTGCTGGGTGTCTTCAGTCATTCTGAAATCTTCTGGAAGAGTAGCATGATAAGCTGTAGGCAATCCAGGAGGCTCTTGGAAGTTTTCATCAAGGAACACTTATTGAGCTTGGAGACACAGAGCTTCAAAAGGGGGTGTGCAGTGTTGGACCTGTTGCTCACCAAAGTCAATGAACTGATAGGTGATGTTAGGATTGGAGTCTGTCTGGGCTGTGGTGACCATGCAGTCATGGATTTCATGCTCCTGAAGGATATGGGAAAGAAAGACAAAGAGTAAAATCAGGATTCTACGCTTTAGGAAAGCAAATTTCAGCTCTTCAGAGAGTTAGTCAATGAAGCTCTCTGGGAAGCTTTCTTCAGGGCAGAAGACCTGCCCATCCTTTAGTTGTAGGGAATCAGGAAAGGAAGGCAAGAAAGAGGCATGGCTGAATAGGGACCTGATGATCAAACTGGAGAGCAAGAAGAAAATGCACGGGCAATGAAGCAGGGACCTGGGGTGATTATAGGAATTTTGCTAGGCTGTGTAGTACAGAGATGAGATAAGGCCAAAGCCCAATAGGAACTGAAATTGCTGAGGGATACAAAGAAGAACAAAAACACTGCTACATGTACATTGACCAAAAAAGGAAAGTTGAAATATGCATACCCTTCCTAGTGAGCAATACAGGCAGGCAGGCTTGTAACAATAGATGAGAAGAAGGCTGAGGTACGCAGCATTTTTTTTCCCCTTCAGTCTGCATTGGCAGCTGTTCTTTACACATCCCATAAGCAGAGAACTTGGAAGGTGGAGACTGGTGGGGCAGTGTCAATATCAGTTTCATGACCACCTGAGAAGCCTGAACATCCATAAGTCTATGTGACAATGGGATCAAGTGAAACCTCATTCACTTTGTGTATGCAGTCAGTGCACCTGAGGGATGGGATGCCATACAGAGTCCTACACATGCTTGAGTAGTGGGCCCAGGAGGTCTTGCACCCGGGTTGTAGCAAACCCTGCTATCAATACAATCTGGGTGACAAAAGGATGGAGTACTGCCCGGTGGGGTAAAAAAAAAACCACAAAAACAACAAAAAAAAAAGACTTAGAATATGGGTGAATGGCAAGCTGGATGTGAGCCAGCAGTGTGCCCTTGCAGTCCAGAAAGCCAATTGTATCCTGGACTGCATCAAAAGAAATGTGGCCAGCAGATCAAAGGAGGTGATCTTGCCAACTCACCACTAAGGTGAGGCCTTATCTGTGCCCAGATGTAGAGTCCACAGTCTAGGAAATAAATGCACCTGTTGGAATGCATCTGGGACAAGCCACAAAAATGATTGTTGTGGAAAAACTTCCCTCTGAGGACAAGCCGAGAGAAGTGGGACTATTCAGACTGGAGGAGGCTCCAGGAAGACCTGATTGCAGCCTTTTGGTATCTAAAGGGTGTTATAAGAAAGAAAGAGACTCTTTGGCAGAGGCAGTTGTGACAGAACAAGGTGAAATGGTTTCAAAATGAAAGAGGGAAGATTTAGATAGGATATTCAAAGTAAAAATTAGGGTAGTGAGGCACAGGAACAGGTTGCCCAGAGATGTGATGAATGCCTCATTCTTGGAGATTTTCCAGGTCAGGCTGGATAGAGCTCTGAGTAACCTGATCTAACTGTACATATCTGTGTTCACTGCAGGGGAGTTGGACTTGATGAACTTTTAAGATTCCTTCCAACTCAAATTACTCTATGATTTCTGGCCAGGTAGCATATGGATGGGTGCTCCAGGGCAAATTGGCTGTGGTTGTCTACTGCTGTGTGACTGGAAAAAAGTGATAGAGTGTTTTGTGCTTAGCTTCCTTTGGAAATTGCTCCTTTATGGAAAGGCAAATGTAAAATATGGGTTGTATTTGTAATTCATATAAGCCAGTGTGCATTAGTGCAAATGTGCATTACTGGAGTCAGCTTTCAAAGGGGTGTATCAGCTGTATGGATTACAAAGCCCTCTCTAATGCATATGAATTTATAATTTGTTATCTGCAATTTAGATTGAAGTGTAAGTTCGTTGCCGATGAATGCCCATGAAGTTCACAGCACTGCAGCAATGTTACAGCCAGCAATGTTTAGCTTTAAACTAGTATATCTCAGTTTTGATTTAGACTTTCACCACTCAAAATGGCAGAATCAATTTGCTTGAAAATTGGTTGAAAGAAAACAAAGAACTGCTGTAGGCTATGATCTTAGGTGCCAGACTTAATCCCAGGGAAAAAAAAAAAAAAAAAAGTAAGTAATGTTAGAATTATAAATCTCTGAAGAGCAGTTTTTATTGCAGAAGTACTGATATCTCCTTAACTATTATGGTATGACTGTAATTTTGTTAAACAATAGGTGTATGTTTTGCTAGCTGCTAAGTAATATTTCTGAAACAGTAAACGTTGAACAGAAAAGCTACAGAGAAAAATGGTACTGACAACAACAACAACAACAAAAAAAAAAACAAAAACAGTAATTGAAGTGCAAAGAATAAAATGACACTGTATATAACTCCTTATATATAACACTTATGTAACTCCTATATATACTATATATATATTTATACTATAGGAGTTACATAAGATGAAAATTACTTGGGCAACTGATATCACTGTTTATGTTAAGATAAACATATGTGGACATCTATGCAGTATATGTTCTGTTTATTGTCTGTTTCAAGACACTGTTTTCTAGAGATACAACACTACTGTAATATGAGATTCCACTATTATAGGAGGTAATAGACTCAATTATTGTGGTTAACTACCAAATGACTTAACACATCATTTCAGCGCAGATTTATGTACTAGTCTAGATCTGCACTTTCAAATAGTATTGTGCCTTTAGTTTGTAGAGTTGCTGGTTAACTCACAAATTAAAAAAAAAAAAAAAAAAAGTCACAAATATCTGATTCTCAGATTTTCTCAAGGTTTATATTAAGTACACCTTAAATTTTTGTTATTTAAAGTATTCATTCGACAACTTTCTGCTCTTTTAAACTTACATAATTAAAAATATCATGGCAAATAAAAAAAAATATGTTAATCAGATAAATTTTCTACAAACATTCTTAAGAAATGGCGCTGATAAGATCTTATGTTAATACAAAATAATCCATTTAAATTATACCTCATTCAGAGAGACCACTCTTAGAAGTGAAATATAAAAAGGATAAGATTCTTTAAAAGTGTACCAGATAACAGAGATCTCTTTTCAAACTGTAAGCTGCTACAAGGGCTGCTTCAAAAGTAATGCCTCCTATTTTATTAGATTGGCACACAAAATCGGACACAGTGGTATGGCAGTTGAGGCTGAACCATTACTCCCAGTTTTCTGTTAAATTTCATTGTCATGTGACAGATTATATCAGAGGGATAAAATGGTGTCTGATATGGAAATGTGTACAAAACAAAAGTCTAAAACTGAATTCCTCCGTGCAGAAAATTTGCACTCTTGGACATTCATTGTCACTTGCTGAACACAGTCAGAGACCAAAGAGTGCATGTGAGAACAATTAGTTGGTGGGTCATGTGTAATAGCAGAGGCAACAACAACAGTAGTTCACTTCTGCTGATGCACACGTTTATGAGTGTGGCATGCAGGCTCTTGTTCATCACTGTAGAAAATGTGTAGCTCGTGGTGGTAACTATGTTAAAAAAAAAAATAAAATAATAATAATAATAATAATAATAATGATAATAATAATAATAATTGTGTTGTAGCTGACAATTTGCTCTATGAGACCATGTCGCTGTATTCTTTGTTTCTGTTGTTGTTTCCCTAGAAATAAATAGTATATATTACTTTCGGTGCAGCTTATATAAATTAGCATATTCTGTGATTTATATATATATATATATATATTTACTTTATTACTTTAAAAATACAAGATGATAGTGAAGGATGAGGGGCAGGCAGAAGTTGTGGTGACAGCTTTCTCCATTACCCTCCCTCCTATCTAACAGAAGCACATTTGTCTCAAAAAGAATCATAGAATCATAGAATTACACAGTTTGGAAAGAACCTTAAAGATTATCAAGTCCAAACGCAGCCTAACCATAGTACCCTAACTCTAACAACCCTCTGCTAAATCATATCTCTGAGCACCACATCCAAACGGCTCTTAAACACATCCAGGGACAGTGACTTGACTGCCTCCCTGGGGAGCCTATTTCAGTATTTAACTAACCTTTCTGTAAAGAAGTTTTTCCAAACATCCAACCTAAGCTTACCTTCGTGCAACTTGAGGCCATTTCCCCTTGTTCTGTCACCAGTGAGAAGAGACCTGCCCTGCTCTCACTGTAAGCGCCTTTCAGATACAGGAAGAGAGCAATAAGGTCTCCCCTCAGATTCCTTTTCCCCAGACTAAACAGACTCAGCCCTTCACAAGCCTCGTTGCCCTTCTCTGGACCTGCTCCAGTACCTCCATGTCCTTTTTGTATTGAGCTGCCCAAAACTAAACACAGTACTGAAGGTGAGGCCTCTCCAATGCCGAGTACAGGGGCAGGATGACTTCCCCAGTCCTGCTCACCACACCATTCCTGATACAGGCCAGGATGCCATTAGCATTCTTGGCCACCTGGACACGTTGCTGGCTCATACTCAGCAGAGTGTCCACTAGCACACCAAGGTCCCTTTCCATCAGGCAGCTTTCCAGCCACACCTCCCCAAGCCTGTATGGTCGCCTGGGGTTGCTGTGACCAAAATGCAGGACCCGACAATTGGCACTATTGAAACTCATGCCAGTAGCCTTGGCCCATTGATTGAGTTTATTCAGGTCTGTCTTGTATTGTCTGTATTGCCCTACTTCCCTCTGGCAGATCAACACACCCTCCTAACTTGGTGTCATAAGAACGCCAATTAAGAAACTCCATGTTTTTCCCTGCTATACAGTAACTAATATGAAAATTTGGTAAAAAGTTTGAGTTTGAACTTGAGTACAGGTTATTTTTAATACATGTTTATACAACATCAGGTAGCTGTTATATCATAAGCCAAATGAGTTCAAATCTCTGTACATTTGAAGAATTCAGAATTCTGGAGGGCTATAAAAGCAAGAAACGTTTGGGAGCATGGATTCATGTACCATGAATAGCTGCAGCAATGTAACATTTGTTTATAACACACTCTCTTAGCTGATGGATATCTGCCCTTTCACAATATCTGTGCTTTTTCAATGTTAGCCAGGAGTGGAACTGTTTAGCTTCCATTGTGATGGTTCTGTCCCTGTATATATTTCTGCATATGCAGTGTTATTAGCCTTCATGACACCTTTCAGCAGTTTTCCTTCTTCTCTTTAATCATTTCCTGTATTTTCTTTTATTTTTCCAAAACCTATTGGCCTTGCTATTGGCTCTGTAGAGCAGAACACAATGGGAATTCTTGAGCTAACTAAAAGTTAAAACAGAACTATTCTTACTCCCTAACACCTGGTGTTGATAGTACAGCAAGCAAACAAATCTTTTAAATTGCATCTTTAAGGTTCCATTGGTGTGAAGTGAGCATCCTTACAACATTTAAGTGCATTCTTATAGTATCATCAGCTCCACTGAATTCTCCGCCTGAGGCAGTTTGATATGCTCTGTCAGCTCAGCAGCATATTGTTTGACTTGCTCTGCAGTGCAAATCTAATGGGGAATATTAGCAACAAACTCGAGAGCACTCAAGGGCTTCGTTCGCCCTACTTGGACTATGAGATGGCCTAGGAAAGTGCTTCAGCTTAGGTTTGTAGTAATATCTCCATCAATTCACTCTGAAGTGACTGCTGTGGGGGACCCAATATTAAAATATATAAATGGCCTTGCTAGATGTGAAGATAGTTTTTAAGTCTTTTGAGTGTCTAGTGTGCTTATAAATTTTGTCCCAGTCTGGTCCCTGAGATGCTTCAGTGTAGTTTTTAACTTAGCAGACTATCCCTCTCTTCTGTGGGTCTGCAAGTACCACATGAAGAATCAATTAGAAAACTTAATTTCCTGTAAGAAATAAAACTTTTATTTCTTCTATTTCTTATTTCTTATATTTCTTCATGGGAGAATGAAGTTAAGAAATAGTTTTGAAAAATGATTTGATACACTGTTGCATTGAGGAAAATGGAATTAAAATTATGTGTTTCCATTTGAGTCAAGAGGAAAGCTTATCTTCCAATTCAGAATGTATCAAAGTGTCTTCTTTCACCTCCATATGTCTTATAAGGAATGTACTTCCAGAGTATTTATTTCTAGCTTAGTGTTCATAGCTGACAGCAAATGCTACATCTCAGAAAGCAGCATTCTTGTCTAATTCTCCTCTTCCAGTGTAGGTGCCATACAATTTATCTGGGAGTTTGCTTTAACCCTCAAGCTCCACTGTGGCTATGTGTGTAGTTATCCTGTGCTAATTGTGTTGATGCAGAAGAATTTCCCAACAGGAGTTGAAATCACAGGTCAGACGTGAAGCCTGTATCAACTTAATGAGGTTCAAGAAGGCCAAATGCATTTGTTTTAGGACAATCTCAGATACTTGTATAAACTGGGAGAAGAGATAATTGAGAGCAGTCCTATAGAGAAGGACTTGGGTGCTCTGGTAGATGAAAAGCTGTCTGTGAGCCAGCAGCATGCACTTGGAACTGAGAAGTCCAACTGCAATCCTGTGCTGCATCAGAAGAGAGGCGGCCAGCAGGGAGAGGGAGGTGATTGTTCCACTCTACTCAGCCCTTGTGAGATCCCATTTGGAGTACTATGCCCTGGTCTGGGGCCCTCAGGACAAGAAAGACATGGAGATATTGAAGTGGGTGCAAAGGAGGGCCACAAATATGATCAGTTACTTCATTCATTGTGAAATAGAACTTCTAATTGTGGTCATTTATTATAGTGCTGCTTTTCAGCTAGAAGATTTTAGTTCATGAATGTTCATTCTCTCTCTGATTTCTCTGAAATTCTCCCCCAGAATTTCTGCTTAGGTCATAATGTGCTAAATGGTGTGAGGAATATATTGAAATTGGATTTTTTTTGTCCATGTTGAGAATATACCTGTATATTTAGTTTAATTATTGCTCAAGTGTGATTCATCTTGTGAAGAAACTTATTTATTTATTTTTCCATTTACGTGTGGCAAATTATACTGTTTCAAAGCGTCTGGACTGGAAATCGTGAAGATGTTAATAAGTACAGACTCTTCAGAGTTAATACTTTTTAACCGAGTTACATTGAATTGCTACTCTATTTATCCATCACATTCAATAATATAAAGTATAACCGATTTTTAAGGTATTATTAAAGATTATGACTGTTTCTGAAACAGAGTTATCTGATATTATGTGCTAAAAAATACCACAGCAGTTTATAAACTCTTACTGAAATAACTCACTCTCTCTCAAAATAAATGCCCACTTGTGAGGATTGCTGCTTTTTTTTTTTCCTTTTTCTTTTTCTTTTTCTTTTTCTTTTTCTTTTTTTCTTTCTTTTTCTTTTTCTTTTTCTTTTCTTTTCTTTTCTTTTCTTTTCTTTTCTTTTCTTTTCTTTTCTTTTCTTTTCTTTTCTTTTCTTTTCTTTTCTTTTCTTTTCTTTTCTTTTCTTTTCTTTTCTTTTCTTTTCTTTTTCTTTTTCTTTTCTTTCTCTTTCTCTTTCTCTTTCTCTTTCTCTTTCTCTTTCTCTTTCTCTTTCTCTTTCTCTTTCTCTTTCTCTTTCTCTTTCTCTTTCTCTTTCTCTTTCTCTTTCTCTTTCTCTTTCTCTTTCTCTTTCTCTTTTTCTTTTTCTCCTTTGAGGGATGCATGCAAAATCACTTTTTTTTAGGAACTTTTTTTATTCTGGAGACTTTTCTCTCAAATCTAGGTTGTCATGTTTTGGTAAAATTACAGTTTTGCTCCCCAGCTGTGTGAGAGATGAAAGATCCTCTTTTTAATTACTATTATACATAATGATTTATTTTCTCAAAGAATGAGTTTTGTAACGATTCACGAAATTTTAAATGACACAGAAATTAATATAATGCTTTTAACAGCTCCAGTGAGGGCAAATGAGAGATACTGATCCCAAAGTATTCCAGAGTGGTTTTAAGGAATTGCTCACTTAGAAAATGAAATGCAGATAGATTAATGGACCTGAAGCTGACATTTGGCAGATGCCACTTTTTATTTTCACCTTGTCTGTGGGGAGAATGTCTATGGCTCTATTTCATTTTTGTCCCTTCTTCTGTCCTTTTCTTCTGTTTTCTAGAAAGGCGTCTAAATGTCTTTGGTTTAACTTGAGCAAATATTTCCAATTCTTTGTATGTCAAGAAGAACTGGGGTACAGGAGATGATTTTAAAATGAAGCACCACCTTTGAATGTAAATTAAATTGTTTATATAAGCTTTGTATTACATGCTTATTTTATAATAAAGAAATTTTACAGAAAGCATTTGGAAATTAGATACATCTTGTCTCATCTGCTCAATTACCAAAGTTATATACAAATGTGTGGAACAGAATTCTGGCATAACTTCATCAACAAGAGCAAAATTTAACAATTGTATTGTCCTGAGACAGAAAATTGAACAGCTGTCTGAATTATGGGAGGCAGTTCATGGCAGATCTTATTGATGCAGGGACAAAGATAACCTATAGCAAGCTGATTTTGTTTCTCTGTTATACAACACTGCTTGGCTAGACTATTGTCTGTGAGTTGAGGAGTCATCTTGGTTGTTCACAGACAAATTATGTACTTTGGAGAGTACTTAAAGCATGTGAAGTGTAGGAATGTACATCCTCACCTCAGTTCAGCAGATTTGAGAGAAGACTGCAGGTGGTACGAATTGTTCTGAGTGCTTTTACATCTCAACATTGTCACTTTTCTTTGCGTAGGTCCAATTTACTGAATTGCCTGCTGTGATTTACAGGTTGTTGTTGGTTATTGTTGTTGTTGTTTACACTTAAGAAAGCAAGGAGATGAGTCCACTTCTACAGATGATGGAAAAGAGATGTAAGAATAATATTGTCTATAGTGGCTGCTTATAGAATCTAACCAGTACTGTTGTTTGTTGTTTGTTTGTTTGTTTGTTTTTTCTAATCAAAGCGAACGTTGATTAGAAAATACTCAAAATGAAGTGTCTGATAATTTTGTTTTAGGTATAGTTAGACCTAATAACTATACAACCTAATCTCTTACTGGTAAATGAGTCTTGTTTGAACTGATGTGGTGTAGATACCTGTCCAGAATGTCATGGCAATCTCAGAGAAAATTATTTAGAAGAAATATAATGGTTTTGGGGAAATCAGGATGGTTCTTATAGCTTGTTTATGCATTTGAATGTGTGGATTATTCCTCACTTCTTGACTGTGATGCTCAGAAATGCATACCTTACTTGTATTCAATTCTCAGAGAATGGAGACGTTAGTAGTATGAAATTAGCACAGATAAAGCACAGATTCTAGTAGCTAATTTAATAGAAAACGTATAAACAAATAATAAACATGCCCCTCATATGATACAGGTTTTGAATAAAAACATAAAAAGGATTGGAAAATACAAAATAAGCTGATTTTGCTACATCAGTCAAAGCCTATCTTAACTGATTTCTAAGAAGGCCCAGTTTTGAAATAGTTTTACATTTAGGTTTAGTGTGAAACATTTTCTGTCAGTTGCTAGAGTGTACTACAGATGTTTACATATTATTACAAAAGAACTCATGGTCCCTAAGTACTTCAGATTTGACATTTCTGGCTGTAGGAGACAGACTGGTGATGCAATGAATTACATTTTATATTTATCCATTAGGTATGTGGAGCTGAAATGAAATGAGGACTTAAAAAAAATGAACAATTAAACTAGGCTTTTAAATATAGTAGTGAGATAAATCTTGTTTGGAGTGTACAAATACTATAATTTATCTTACAAGATCAACACGTAAGTAATTGCAGCTACCCATTTCCCCAGAGAAATAAATTCCACTTATGCATCTTGCAGTTGTACTTCTCAACTTGTTTTTTTTCTGCCATTCTGCTATCTAACCAATACACATCAATGTGTTGGGGGAAAAAATAAAATAAAATAAAATAAAATAAAATAAAATAAAATAAAATAAAATAAAATAAAATAAAATAAAATAAAATAAAATAATAAAAAAAATAATCCCTTCAAAAGCAAGTTGGGAGCAGGAACAGCCTTATTTGAAAGGCTTAGAGGACAATTAGTTCCTCAGGCTATGTTCGTATTTAAAAAGGTGCAGAGAGGAGTATATTATAGTCAGCAGCATGTATAAAATTGCAAAACAGTGAATTTTATTTAATCTTGAAACACATTAGGCATTTGCAAGTAAAAGTATACTAACTATATTAGTGTATTTATAACTATATTAACGTAAATCTGCTGTTTCAATTGATATCACATAAAAAGTTATATTTTTCCATTTAAGCCAGAAGCAATGTGCAGATATCTCAAAGATGCATTATCTCAGAGCTATATCTTTATTGATTAATCAAAAGAAAAAAGAAAAAAAAAAGTGCTTGAAACTCTCTTAGAATTCTGAAGGGCAGTTCTTTTCAGGAAATTGACTGTAATTATTTTTTAATAATAGTATTGAATAAACTCCATTTACTTTGCTAGCTAAAATCTGAAGTATTTGCATGTGTTCATATTGCACTTCACACAAAATGTGCATCAGGGTTTTGTTTTAATTTTGTACCTATAGAATCACAGAATCGTTTAGGAAAAAAGATTTGAGATAATCAAGTCCAGCCATCAACCTGACTTCCTATGTCCAGTCACTATGCCACATTCCTAAGTGCCACAGTCACACATCTTTAAAATACTTCCAGGAATGGCAGCTTCACCACCTTGCAGCCCCTTGAAATGTCTAACTGCCCTCTTTGTGGCAAAATTCTTTCTAGCATACAATCTAAACCTTCCCTAGTGCAACTCGGGACTGTTTACTCAGTTCATATCACTTGTCACCTGTAAAAAGAGACTAAAATCATACCTGCTGTTACCTCCTTTCAGGTAGCTATAGAGAGTACTGAGGTCTCCCTGCAGCCTCTTCTTCTTGAGACTAAACAATCCTTGTTCCTTCAGTCAGAACATGAAGCAATATGGAGAATAGTCTGGTAAAAGAACAAAACCGAAACAGATATACCAACAGAGTTGATACCACTTAACCAGGATCAGCAGCATTTGATTTAGTCCACCTGGTTGCTCTTGCAAATGTTGTATTCTATGCCATACACAGGGGCTGTATAAAGCATGACAACAGATTACTGTAATTAATGGCAATATTACTTTCTGTAAAAAGTAAACCGAAGCAATAGTGTTGCATGTCCTATTTTATTGACCATCTAGAGTAGAGAAGCCTTGCGGAAAGATCTTGATGAGATCTTGATGGGCTGGGCAGAGACCAACCACATGAAGTTTAACAAGGGCAATTGCTGGTTTTGGCGCCTGGAGCAGGGCAAATCAGAATCTATGAACATAGGATGGAATCTGGGGGTTCTGGATGAAGCAGAGCTGAATCTAAGTAAGTAGCATGCCAAAGGGTTAGCAGTATTCTAAGGTACGTTGGGCCCAGCAGTGCCTACTGGGAGGGGTAGTCCCACTCTGTGCTGAGTGATCTCACCTCTTACTGAATGTTGTTTGGATGCCTGAGTGCAGGAAGGACAAAAATCTATTAGAGAGTGTCCAAAGGGCTGTGATGAAGGTTCTGGAGCTCAGGTTGTACGAGAAGCAGCTGAGGCCTCTGGGTTTGCTCAGCCCAGAGCAGAGGAGGCTGAAGGGAGGTCTTGTTGTGACCTGAAGCTCTTTGTGAGAGAAGCAAAAGGGCAGTGCTGAACTCTGCTCTGTGATGACAGCAGTGGGGCATGAGGGAATGGCATGGAGCTGTGTTATGAGAAGTTTAGGATGGGAGTTAGGAAAAGGTTCTTCACCATAGGGCAGTAGGCATGGCTCCAAGCTGCTCGAGTTTGAGGAGTGTTTAGACAGTGCTATCAGGTTTAGGGTTTGAATGTTGGGTGGTGTTGTGTGGAGCCAGGAGTTGAGCTTGATGGTCCTTCTAGGTCCCTTCTGACTCAGGATAATCTCTAGTTCTATGATTTTATGGCCCCGAGACAGACAATTTCTGATCTGAAGTAAATTTCATGCATTATATATATATGATATATATAAACTTGAAATATTTGAATATTTCCTGTTGCTGGTCAAAAACAAAATCTGAAACATACAATGGCTTGTAACAAAATAATTGTACAAATCATGACTTTTTGTTTTGTTATGTTTTGTTTTGTTTTGTTTTGTTTTGTTTTGTAAACTGGTTTAAACTGGTCTGATTTAAACAGTTCTATTTGTTCTCAAAAGGAAGAGGTGATATTTTTATGTACACCTGAGTTAGATTAGGTTTGTTTCTCTAAAACAAACAAACAAAAAAGCCTAAGCACATTTTTGTTTGCTTTTTAAACTTGGGTTTGACAAAAGCTTTAAATTGTCTATTGAATTTTTTTATTCCTATTTGCTGTGGATAGATTTTTCTGCTTTAAAGCTCTTTGATGAGCTTTCAGATCCACTTAAAGTAAAAGTTTTCAATACAAAGGTAGGTTTTCAGCTCCTTTTCTTTCATTAATCTTGTTGAATCAGTTTTCTGAATGTGTGAAATGATCACTTCTGTGTTACATTTGAGGTAGTTTTGATTTTATTGATTGAGGACATTTGGACCACTCTTACATAGCCTGTCAAAATATTTGGAATTCATTAATTAAATCTGAGATGTCATTGTGGTTTAACCCCAGTTGAGAGCCAAGCCGCTTGCTCACTTCTTCCTTCTGGGGCGGGGGAGAGAATTGGAAATGCAAAAGTCAGTAGACTTGCAGAATGAGATAAAAACAGTTTACTAGGTATAAATGGTGTGCAGAAGCAAAGACAAACAAAATTCACTTGCTTCTTCCTATTGCCAGGCATGTTGTTCATCCATTTCCAAAAAAAGCAGGTCTCGTCACTGTAGCAGTTACTTGGGAAGACGAATACCACCACTCTGAATGTATACCTCTCATCTGACTTCTTTCCTAGAACTCTTATTGGTGAGAACAAGGCCAGTAGTACAGGATATCCCTTCAGTCAACTGGAGTCATCTGCTTTGGCTGCCTCCCTTACCATCCTCTTCTGCTCCCTCAGCCTGCTCATTTGAGGAGCAGTTTGAGGGGCAGAAAGTATCTTGACTCTACATAAGCACTGTTCTACCGTCACTAAAACTTTAGTTTGTTATCAGTATTCTTTTGGTCACAGATCCTAAATATGGCATCATATGATCTCTATCCCAACCAAAACCAGTACAGCTAATACCAACAAAACTTCAGAATTTGAATACTTGTGTATTGGCTCATTTGTAAACTAACACCAGATTCTGACACTCTTGATCAACTGCTGGCAGTCTGAGAGGTAGGCTGAGAAGAGGTGGGACTCAAATAAAAGGTTCAGGGTTACTGAAATATAGTTTTAGTCTGAGAAGATCTAAAGTTTCCATTTCCACTTTTCTCTTACAACCTGACTGAGCTCAGCTTCTTGCCCTTTTTTGACAGGGTTGTTTGTGAACTGAGGATAGGGGCAGAAATTGAAATACAGTTGTAAAGGAACAAGAATGGGGAAAACCAGATGTTCTTCCTGACCCCACCATAGCTGTCTTCTCCACAGTTCTCCTGGCTGAGCTGGGTAAACAGGCTGTACCTAGAGAATCAAAAACTTTGGGCTGTCAGTTACATGCAGAAATTCAGTGTGTCTGTAAAATGAAAGATTTCAATTAATTTACCCCTCTCCTAGATGCTATTTTCCAAGCATTCCTGGTTGAAGTGCTGCATATGTTTGAGCTAGCATGAAATGCTTCCTTTCCATCCTTGCTTCTGCACAGAGGAAAAAACAAATATTTTTTTGTTATTTATTTATTTATTTATTTTTTCCAGGACTGGATTGGATTTTGAAACCTAGCAAATAAATGGTTTGAACCTATCGCTCTGTTCAAAGAGATTTTACTGTTGTAATTAAACTTCCTTTAAATACTAAATACTCACTGTATTGCCTACAAAAGCTAGATTATTCTCTCTTACAGTCAGATTCACTCTGTCACTGAGATTTTCAAAACTTATTGTCTACCTGAAGTTATATGCTTAGGTATCAAAGTTGGTTAATAAGGTGAGGAAGTAGAATAGAATTGCAAGACAATATGTGAGATGCAATAATTTCTGATAATCCTTCTTTGTATCTGCCACTTAATTGTTTTTACATGACCTAGAGAAATGCACAGACTGAATGAGCAGACACAGATTAACTATAAAATACATATTGTTGATGATGAATTTTCTGGAGAGTTAATGTAGTTTTACTTAGCCTATATTCACAGTGAGGATTGGCATGCATCTTGTATCGTCAGCGTGATCTTTGGCTTTAGAATATTCTCTTAGTTGGTACTCAATTTTAGTTTGACATAGTTGATGAGTTGGGAGAAAGTAAGAGTGTGACTTAGGAGATTTTTGCATCTTTTATTATTTTTACAAATCTCAAATTTGCTATTTTCTTATCATAGATGGATCTGCATTGAATACAGTTGTATTTTCATATGTTCTATGTATCTGGTTATACACAATAACATATTCAATTGCTTCTTTTTATTATTATTATTTTTAAATAATTACTTCCCTTTTGTTAGATATTCCACTCTGTATTCCACAGCTAGACTTGTTAGCATCTTTCAGAACAATGAACTCTCCCATGGGCAGATGTTTTTAAAAGATAAAAAAAATATAAGAGTCAGTGAATATGCTGAAAGACCATGAAGGGAAACAAACATTTGCACAGAATGTATGAATGAATTTCTTCTCTTATCAGAAGTGAATCTGAAAAAACAAAACAAAACAAACAAACAACAACAACAAAAACCACCACAGCTGATTACAGCTGATTACCTTATGTTCATGACAAGAATTGTCCTTAAATATCTCAGTTCATTATTCAGATTTAGATTGCATATTTACCTACCTATTTATCTGTTTTGAGTTTTGAAGTAATTTTATTTTGATGATTTTTTTTTTTTTTTCTTCTTCATAACAAATATGCAAGACTGAATCCTTTTTCTGGGGGCTGCACACTGTTAGCTTATTATCTAAAACTGAGATTTTTCAAGGACTGGTACCCTTAGTACTCAGACCTTAGACTATCTTACCTTAGACTATCTTCTCATCAGTGTTTTAGTGCAGCAACCATGTACTTTATCCTCCTGACTGTGCAAATACTTATGGGCCTATGAAAGCAAAAGGATCTGCTTTATTTATATAGGGGTTTGCTTTTATCCTCTGATTCTCCATAGCTCTGTTAACCTAATATGTCTTTTCTATTGAATCCTTTTTAAGATGCTCTGAACTATAAAAGGCAATTTTACATTCTTTAGAATCTACTTGACCATAGTGCTGATGCTTTCATTTCTCCATATTAATGTTGTTGTAATGCATTTCAAGGGGATGATGGGTAAGATTTTGAATGAACAATTTGACAAATCTTTGAGTTTAAAATAGCAATAAAAATAAAATACTATTTCAACAAGGTTAACATTATCTCTTAATTTTCATAATAAAAGTGATTTCATAATTCAGACTGACTAACTTTTGGGGTAAAATGCAGTAATCTTCTTCCTTTTATTTACAAGTTATAAATTTGTTTTCAGTGTGATGTTTGGACCTGTAATTGAATCCCAAAGGGGGAGTGTAGGTATCCATGAACTTTTTAAAAGATTCGCTGTTTATGTTTTCTTAATTTTTCTAATTTTGGAAGCACTACAGTCCAGACCATAACTCTGCCCTTGAAGTGAAGTCACATAATAGCTTCAGTTTGTGACCCCCAAATCATTACTTTCTTCCTTTTTATGATGTTTCTTGGTATATTTTTGTAAAGATTACTTTCAAGGTTTTAATATATCTGGACTTTTATTAAGATTTTTTATCAAGAAGTTTTTAATTTCAGGAACGCTGTATAGTTTGTTGCATCCAGAACAATTAACAAGGCTTCTGGAACAATTTTTAGTTATCAGCCTTTTTATGACTGGTGCTCTGCTTTGCGTAGACTGGAAATACTCTTCTTCATTTCAGTCTTTTCCTGTAGCTACTCCATTTGAAGTAAATTAATTCAAGAAATGCACCACTAAGGTTTGTTGTTGTTGTTGTTGTTGTTTGTTTGGCTTATTAGTTTGTTTGGTTTTTAATATATTTATGTATAATTTCTTTAACTGTATCATTTAATGTTCTGTGTAGTAATAGATTCTGTAGATTTCTACAATTGAATATTATATTACAGGAAAAATTGTGGCATTGGCCTCTGAGACTTAGCTTGCATAAAGCAGAATAAAACTGTTATTTTATCTAATTATTCCATTATTTATTTTTCCATAGGAATATTTTATTTTTTCTGCATCATGTAGGTCTAATTTATCAGTTGAGAGGGGTATAATATCAAAGAAAGGATTTCAGGAATTGTTATGAAATTGTATTTGCCTGGTGATATGGGGATGTTGTGATTTGAAATAAGACTGTTGTTGTGAAACTACTACTCCATAGATGTATCCCAAAGAGCACACAAGGAGTTGTTTTTTTTCTGTAAACTGTTAGAGTAACGCCCTCATGAATTTCCTGAAAATAATCAACAAGCTGTTGATAGTATTTCCCAGAGAAAAAAGACTATTTTAGTAGGCAGTGAACCTGAAAAGGGAGTCAGATGTTCAAAGCACAGCCTGACTCCAAAGAAACAGATTGCAGTTAGGGATGCTACTTGTAGACTGATAGGGAGGGTCATACTGTGAACACTGAGTCCAAAGGGTGATAGTTGTTCGCTCATACTGGTATTACTTCTTCTTTTTTTATTTTTTTATTTTTTATTTTTTATTTTTTATTTTTTATTTTTTATTTTTTATTTTTTATTTTTTATTTTTTATTTTTTATTTTTTATTTTTTATTTTTTATTTTTTTATTTTTTATTTTTTATTTTTTATTTTTTATTTTTTTTTTTTTAATTTTTTAATTATTTTTTATTTCTTCTTCTGTTTTTCTTCTTCTTCTTCTTTCTTTTTTTTTTTTTTAAAAAAAAGCAAACTTTTGATTTAGTTGAAAGAATTTTGTCAAATGTTAAGCAAAACTGTTTGAAGCAAATGCATATTTTTAATGTTCTCAGTAGAAGCAATCTATTATTCAATAAGATTTAAAAATTAATGATTTCCATCATAGAAACCAAGATATATGTGCCACATATACCTAAGTAGATAATAACACCTCAATAGTAGTGCATTTATTTTACATCTGAAATTATACGTAATTATGGTAAATATTTCATTGTAGCAAAGATACTGAGTCAAACTGAAAAAAATATGTCACTTGAGATATCTGACAGGCCAGTAGGAGGTCTGAATTTCCAGTATACCCATCTAGAAATCTAATTCACAATAAGTATATTCCATAATTTAGCATTACTATTAGGAATTCAAGTAATTTTCACTTTATGCAAACCAAATTTTCTATTAGAATCATTTTTTCAATAAAGATTTTCAACATATAGATTGCTTTCCACTTTGACATGAGCTTTTATAAAAAGAAAAAAAGCTAAATGAAGTATTTCACTCTAAGTAGTTCATTTAAGCAACATTATTTAAATCACTTTGGTCTGTGTGTGTGCTCATGGGCATTTGATCTTGATTATGCTTTAAAAAGGTAAGGGCATTACACTACCAAACTTTGTTTCCTATAGTAAAAAAATATAGTGCCAAAAAAGTTTAACCGAACTAATGAAGAGAATCAAACTGAAGTATTTAGGGTTTGAGCCCAGATCAAAACAATGCTCACAATAATGATCAAAGAGATAATTGTTCTTTTTATTTTATTTTTTTTCCTTCTCATAAATGGCTAACAGAAACAGGTTTTGTCATTTATAAAATAGATTATAAATTTATTATATATATGTGTGTGTGTGTGTGTGTATATATATATATATATATATATATATATATATATATAATGTGCAGGGGGAAAAAAAAAGAAAAAAAAAAAAAAAGAGGAAAAAAAAAAATCTAACCTCATGTTCCCACTGAGGAGATGATTTATTCTGGGAAGTGAATTTAAGACTGAATGCTTAATCTCTGTACTTGTCTCTATGGGAGGACAAATACCTCCAAACCATTGTATTTTGAGATAATCTACTTCCAGAAAGAGCAGTCAGAGGTGGAGATGGTTAATACAAAAAGTATCTTGAACAATACAAAAAGCTTTTCATCCATCTGAGAAAGCATGAAGGATTCATGATCTGAAGTTTAGAAACCATTCACTTCTTTGTGTTGTAAATGTCAGGCTTCTGTTGTTTGTTGGATTTCTTATTAAACAGTATGCAAATCTGCTATTTACCACAAAGATTAGTTTTTCAATCATGATGTCACACCATCAGTGACTAGTTATGATTGTTCACTTATTCAGAATTGCTAAGAATTCCTTTTGATCATGTTTATCTGTCTTCATTAGTGATACATGGCCTTTAGGTATATGCCTGGCAGCTGTGTGGGAAAAAAATATGTATTTCTATATGTTCTCAGAAGGTGATATAACATGGGTGATACCTTGATAGGAGGTCACTAGAAGTCTTTCATACAGATCCTTGTCACTTTGGCTTTATCCGTATCAAGAAATGAAACACACTCACCAGGACCATTTTCTGGCACTGAGGCTAAAAATCAGAGAGCAGCTCATGTCAATATAATTAACTTTGTTAGGTTCAAAAGCAAGATTGTCTCCTGCAAATTCCTTTGCCTTTTGGTAATATCTAAGCCATGCATTTGAATGCTTGCAAGAAGACTCCAAGTCCACAAACATGCCAGAAACTATTCTGATGATTCTGCAGTATGATTGGTAGATTGCAGCGCCCACTTGAAACTGTTTAGCTTAATCATACAGGTATATCCTTTGGGCTGCAGAAACATTCAAATTAGTTTCAATTGCTTACTATATATATTTTTTTTAATTATAGGTTTATACTTTATGCAGAGATAGGAAGGGAGTATCAGAAGACTTCCCTGTGTAGATCATCATCCCAGCTTAAGTTTTAACATGATAGAGTGCTAACCTGTAGAATTAATTTGAAGATGCCAGGTTAAAAACAACTGAAATGTTAATTCTAGGAGCAGCACTGAGTCAGCTGAATCCAGTAAAGATAAAATATAAGACAATTAAAATTATGCCTAATAAGGGAAAGTTTATGCTTGCTCCTAAGGCTACAAAGAAGAGATGCATATATGGTAATAGATTTTGCATATGAAGACACGAGTAGTAGTACATTTTCTGCTAAAATTTATGAGTGTACCTCTTGACCAATAAAAACCCAAAACTAGCTCTGAAATTGCTGGCTGTGTTACTGGCAGTGACATAACTACAGAGCTACTGAAGAATTACTCAGCTTGGCTAGATCCTCTCTTTTGCTGCCCATTGAATTACTCATAACAAAGAGGGGGTTGGGGGGGGGGGGGGGGGAAGCAAGAATGATTATTTCAGGAATTGAGTACTGGAGCTAATCAAGACTGAACCAAATCAAATATCTTTGTGTTATATATGGATAGATTTTATACAGTGAACATATATTATTTGGGTTTCAGTTACAGTCCAACAATTTTTTTAAAACATCAAAAAACACCAACAAAAAAGAACCCACCACAGTAAAACTGCAGGAGACTGACACAGACATCCTATTTGCTTTGAGAAATAATGGTTTTGGAGTTCATTGAATGTGATCAAACAGCATCTTGTCCCTGTTTTATTTATGCTGCTGCCTCAAGACTTAAAACCTCCCTTTATTTGAATACTTTACGTTTGCCACTTTTGCAGTGTTACTAAAAATGTCATGTTGTCATTTCTTGCTGCTACAGAAAGCCAGAGTACTGACTGATGTAATTTGCATTCTGTTCCTAGGCTGCAACTGAAAGGATCTTCAAATTTAGCTTAATCTTCATCTAGAGCCTGGTACTTTAACCTGGCGTTATTTCAACCCTGTAAGATAGCCCTGTTTTATAGATACAAAAAAAAAAAAAAAAACCAACAAAAAAAAAAATATAAAAAAAATTAAATAATGATCATGTTTGAAGATGGTGAACAGAGCTGTGTACAGTATTGACCTCTGAAATACAACACCAGCCAACTTCAGTCTGTGTCGCCTATCACCATTCTGTGGGTCCAACTGTTCAAGTATGTTCAATTCACTTAATTCATCCAGTTATACTGGATCAGTTTCTGAGGATCTTATGGGATGCATGAAGTCAAGGCAGACAAAATCCACTACACATCTCTTATCTGCCAAGCCAATCATTCAATTGTAGGCATTTATCAAGTTGGTCAAAGATACTTCTTATTGTTGAATCTATGCTGACTGCTCCTATTGATTTTCATATCCTTCACATCTCAAAAAAATAAAAATAAAAAAAAATTTAAAAAAATCAGGAACTGGAAATGGAATATCAGAACTGAGATGGGTTTTACAGAGGTTTTATTACTTATCTATTAGTTCAGAAATTACGCAGTGACAGACAGGGAGATCGGAATTGATCAGGATGAGGTATGTTGTCTTCTTTATTAATTTACATAATGTATGAGTTTACTTAGTACAGTAAGAAGAAAAGCAAATTGCAACTAGGAATGGACTTACTATTAAATTGCTTTGCAATGAGATGGGTTGTGCTTGCACAATGTCCTATTATCATTACAGTTACCATTATGAGAATGAATTCATGTTATTCCATAGTCTGTTCTCATTATAACGTTTTTATTTTCACATAACCATACTGTATTGTTGGGGTAAACAGCAGCAAACAGTGTTAATGCCAACTCCATCTATGCTTTATTCCCCTGACTTTGTTTGCCCTGTGCCTAGTGCTTATGAACAAAGGTGAAATAACATAAACATCAAAAGCTGAAATTCTGACCTTTTTTAAATAAATGGGATTTTAGCCATCTATGTCTTTGTATTCAAAATTGCTTCAATTATTTCAAGAAAGTGAAGATCAGTAAAATCTTAACAGAAATCTAGCTACGACGCGAGTTAGCAACACAACACAGGGTTCTCGTGCCGGGAATATTTCTTTATTGCTGTGATATCATGATCATAATGCTGTATATATCCCTCTCATTCTTGTAAGCAAGCCTTTTCATACTCTAACATGTGTATTCAGTGTATTTCCACTAACAATCCATTGGCTAGAAAGCAAGCAAATTCCATAGCAAGTCTTAATAATCAGCAGAGTTTATCTTACGCCTAGGTGCAAGACATCCCTGTTTGTACAGACCTTCTATCTCCTTTCCAGAGCCTCATTATGAGTGAGTCAGTAAAAGACAAGGCTGAGCTGACTTCTCCATCTCCCACATAGCTAAAAACTGTTTTGAATTTATATTAAGCCTAATTAAGAATGGACTAACCAGCTACTTTACCTTTTCTTTTTTTTTCTTTAAAAACAAACAAACAAAACAAACCCAAACAAACAAACAAAAAACCCTAAAATCATCTTGTTTCTGTTTAGCATAGCAAAGATACCTTTCAATTTTAAAGTAGTATTATTATTTGGAAAATTTTCAAGTCCCAGATAGAAGGGTGATGTAGTTAGTTGGAAGTATCTGCTTTTTGTTAGGTTTCTATTCTTTCCCAAGGGATGTCTGTTATTGTGATAGAGAGTATATCTTACAGTTTTCAGCAGGAGAAGATACGGCATTCAGTAGAAAGGTCAGATTTCTTTGTTTTGTCAGTAAGAGAACATGTATCTGACAACACTCACCTACTGTTTCCATGAAAGTGGAATATGCAACCACCTTGATAGTGGAAGGAAACTGCTTATTGCATTGCTCACTGCCATATGAAAAAAATGGTGATAGTTGTGTATATACCAAAATGAGGATCAAACATTTACGGAATTCCCATATTGTCTACAGAAACAGCTATCACACATCTATCTACATGTGTCTCATGTGACCCTTTTGCAGTGAAATTACTATAGCTATCCCTTCCAGCTTTTCTCTCCCTTCTGCCACTTATGAAATGAACAGTTTTATCCTCTAGTGGAATTGTAGAAGAAACCTGTTTTTGTTAAGAAACAGAGCAACTTACCTGAGCTTTTTTTGTTCAGTTCCCAAAAACATCAGTCCTACCTTTCAGTTTTCCTTAGATATAGTGGGGCTTCATGGCAAGTTAATGGTAAAAACAGTAAAATCAGATTGGTTAATATTTTGTATACAAAGAGCATCCTGTAGAGAAAACATACGTGTGAAAAGATTTAAATCAGAAGTAAAACATCATACATCATAAATAACAGTGAATACACATAGGTTTGTTCCTCATGTTCTATTCCTTCTCTCAGCATTAAAAGTTAATGCTGAATTTAAAAATCTGCTTATGTCTGCTTAGATAAAAAACAATTTTTTTTATTTTTTTTTTAAGAGTAAATAGTAGTAGGAGACTATTTATGTAAACATTTGACCATGAATATTCAAAAATAGCATTAAATTAGAAAACCTAATGCTGAAATTTCAATCAGTTGAAGACTGATGTCTGTGTAACTGAATGGCATGTTTTCATTATGTTAGCAGTTTAACAAGATATGTTTAAGATCTTAAAGCATTATAATTATGATTTACACTTTTAAATTTACCAGGTACTGTTTAGTTCAGCTGAAGTCCATCTGGACTGCAGGTATACTACCTAATCATTACTATAGTAAAGTGACATGACATAAAGTTAGCTCAAAAGATTGCAGATATGTCTTCATGGTAAGCTAGAAAATGCTGTAAAAGCCTGACAGATAAAGAGACAAAACAATTGACCTGAATATATCTCTTCAGAGAACAAGGTGTGTGCTCTGGTTTTTTGTTGGCCTGTTTTCTATACGTTAATGCTAAAGGAAGCTTGTATGCAGTGGTGAGCAATGGTGGAATTTTGCTCACCTGATAATTGCTTAAAATTTTAGCATAAAATTTACTCTTTATTATTATTTTTATTTTATTTTATTTTATTTTATTTTATTTTATTTTATTTTATTTTATTTTATTTTATTTTATTTTATTTTATTTTATTTTATTTTATTTTATTTTATTTTATTTGTATTTGAAAGAGGAAGAGCTACACATCAGCCAGGAACAATAAATCTGATTTTCTGAAAGGCTTCTCTGCTCAGGAGGACAAAACCCTCCAGATATTCTTGTTTAATAATGGTGTAATTGGTAGCCTAGATGGCTTGACTTAATTAACCGTGATTGGTGGTGGTGCAAACTCAATGAAATAAAAATGCATGAGAGCCTTATTCAGTTTTAATATTGCAGGAGTGTTGCAACATTCTTTACTAGAGGACTTTTAAGTTGTGAAAATCTATAAATTTGAACCAAGGCAGACCTTCTGAAAACTTCTGAATGCTTTGATTTCTTCAGCATATTGGATACTCTTTTTTTCTTGTGAATAATTCCTTCTGCATGTATGCATGTATATCACAAAAATGCAATGTTTAATCAATGACTTACTAATGTTTCACACTTTAATTCCATATACATATTATGTACATACATAAAATCAGTGTATTTCTCACATACTCGGAACTTTTTATTCATAAGTAATTTCAATAAGCTGTGGATATGAACGTGATTATGACTTCAGAGATCAATTTTGGAAATATTAAGATGGGATTTAGTAGCTTCATTGATTTTTATTTTTTTCTCTCATCTGCACAAAAGATATTCTCTTTAAGAAATGTATGCAAGGTCTGGCCTTCCATTTGTTAGTCCACAAATTAAATGATCTCCCCTGGATTCTTCACTGGAGCAGCCTTCTTTGAGACTGTTGTGAAACAAATAATACTGTGTACTCTCTTTTTAATTTTTTCATGGTTGGGACATAAAGGATGAGTTCTTCATTGTTTATTTTGGTCTCAAACTTGTTGATTGCTGAGTGTGATATTGTAAAGAATTTGTTTGCATGGCTAACTTGCAGTTAATCCATTGTGCCCTTTTGTATTTGACCTAAATTAGACTATCTTACATACATGATATGTGAGATGTAATTGTTCCCAGTTCGCTTGCTGTCAAAGATGAGACCATTCACAAGTTCTATAACATGGATATTTGCATCCGATGTTTTGCCAATGTAATACTCTTGAGCTTTGTGGTATGGGACTGTTCTGAAACATTACTAATATATATAAAACCAAATGTCTGGAAATATGCCTCATTCTGAACATTAGTGGTATAGAATGAGGCATTTTAGATTCCCTGTATACTTCAAAAAACAGTTTAGAAAAAAATGAGAGATTTTTTTGTGCACATAAAAAAAGAAGATATTTTAATATCTGAGAACTTTGGGTATAGAGAATGAAAAATTCAGGTAAATCTAGACATTAATAATAGGAAATCCTCAAACATTTGAAAAACAGTATAGCTATTTATAAGGGCCACTTACATTGTTCTTATTATTTGGAGAAGTTGGAAAAAACCTGTAGAAGAAAAATAGCACATTATTTTAGACACTGTCAGTTCCTGCTGACTTTGCTGATGAATCTTTTGTGTTAGATACATATTTATATGCACATGAAGGATTTTTTTTCTCCCGTCCCAGCCATTATGTTGTTTTTCTTGGTTTCTCTGTATTGAAGAAGGCTCTTACAATGATCCATGTAGACTGTCTTTAATCTCACACACGGTTTTCTTAATTAAAAAATAAATGATAAGAAGTACAGACACTTTTATTTTTGTTTTCAGGTTTTGTTTTTTATGTCTAGTCTTCATTATTTCTTTTTATCTCAAAACATAATTTTCTCTCTGAAAAGATGGCATTTTATAGAGTTCATATCAGTTCAGTGATACTGCATAGTAAATTAATCCATTATTACAACACTTTTTAATTTTCTTATTTAGAAGTTGTTCTGAAATGAGTATTTTACTACTGTTTACAAGGCAGTAGTATTATTTGTTCTGATTATAAGTCTGTATCTAATTACTTTCTAAACCAAATTAGAGAAATGTCATCCTGGTATCATGGCCATGGAGATCATTACTATTTATTATTAATACTGTGTTTTCTTCAACAAATTAATATTTCATTATTAATATTCCTCATAAATAAATAATTTGTATATTTTATATCATTAATGACATTGGACAAATATGCTTTCAGTTGATTGCAAATGTGCTGCTGTGCAAATGTCAGTGTGATAGAGAGAGTTTACTTTATTCCATTTTGTATAGCTTTTAATTAAGCAATAAAAGACGACATCCAAAATAATTACTTACTCTTTCCTTGTTAAAGAATACAAAGCTAAAGCCAATGGTAACATAAAGAAACCAAGAAAAATAAAGCTGACACTTTTCTACCTACCCTAGAATAACCTCAAATAATTGAAAATATTGGCATTAGCAATATTCACATAATATTAATGAATATTAATTAAAGATAAGCTGGTATGCAAAGCTAGTTTTCTAGGTTCCAATATTTAAGAACCATGTGCCATACTTTGATAACGGCTCTTATCTTACAGTGTAACTTACAGCACTGAAATACACTGCACTGTCTAGTTCTCAGGTAAAATAAATACACAGTAACTACTATTTGAAAAGCTTAGTTCCTATAGCAGTAATTAAGTTTCTGTAATGAGTACTTCCAAGTTCATTCCTTGTTCAGAAGATTCTGAATATATTTATGTTACTATAAATCTGTATCTTTCTTTTAGACATTAAAATCCTCTGGGGTGGAAGTTTCCCATCATCCACATGCCTACAGCGACTCAGCCTGGAGCATGAGGCATTATGTTTCTTTTATTGTTGTGAGGCCAAAAGAACTGAGCTGGAACATGTCTAAGTCTAGTGCAAGGTCCTGTATTTGGAGAGCAATAACCTTTGCAGCACAGTGTACTGGGTGCTGACAGATCGGAAATGTGTTTTGAAGAAAAGGAGCTAGGACTCTGGTAGAAGACAAATGGAACCATGTCCAGCAATATGTCCTTAGGGCAAGCGTAATCCTGGATTCCTGGGCTGAATCAGAAATAGTGCTGCCAACATGTCAAGGGAACTGATCATTGCCTCTGTCTGGAACTGACAAGAAAACATCAGGAACTCTGCATATAGTTCTAGTCTCCCAGTAGAAGGCAAACATGGACATACAGGTTGGTAGTCCAGTGAAGGGCCACCAAGATAATAAGAGAGTGGGAGCATATAAGGTAGGAGGGAAGACTGAGTGAATTTGAGTTGACTTGTCGCAAGGAGAAAAGGCTAACAGATATTGTTGCTACCTACAGACACCAAAAGCATGAAGATACAAAATATAAATGCTTTTATAATATATATGTATTTTTGTTGAGATAATGTATTGCTTCCATATTTTTTAAGACTTGGGAGACAAATAAGTTATCAAGATACAGAATAGGTGCATCTCCTCTATATGTAAATATTTTTCATTCTTAAGCCATCTTTTGACAAGAAAGTAATCTGAGGAAGGCAAGGAGAGGGTGCAAGAGTGGAAGCTCCAACCCTGGACTTTGCAGCACATGTCTTTCTGTACTGGTTGAAATATAAGTTTTCATGCACTATTAATGTCTTTTCATTCTAATCAGGGATATCAATATAGTGAGGAAGTTATGATTATATGAATATGTTCAAGAATGTTCATCACTTTGCTTCTGCCATCACTGGTCACCACAATACAGTATTATATAAAAAACGTCTGTTAATATCATAGATGTAAAAATCATAACAGTATCACAAAGTGCAACTGAAACAAACATTTTACCCTATCCATTTTTGTAACAGAACAGTTTCTAGAGCAGAGAAGAAAACTTCTCAAAGAGGTGCAATGTGGATTTTACTTAAACCAACTGATACATCTTGTGCAGGTATTAGTATTTTTGGGGTTATTTTCAATCTTTGAGAAACATAAAGTCCTTTGACAATTTTTTTAAATCATTTGGAGATTTTTAATTTGAGTAGACATGCATAGTACACTTGTTAAGATTCTACCCTAATCCAAAACTAATCCTCAAGGTCCTATCAGCTGTGTTGCAGTGCAGTTTTTGTACTCAGGTCACTCAGATATTCTACTCATGGCTTTAGCCTGTGTTTCTCACATCCCCAGTCACTGACGAAAATTCTAGGTAATTTTGTATCTCTTACAGCCTTAATAAAAATGTAGTGCTATACAACAATACATAAATGTCTTTCTGAAATAATTTTGGAGATATAGATTAAAATCATAGAATATAAAATGGAAGATCTTAAAGATCATCTAATTCAAACCCTTCTGCCATGTGCAGGAGTAAAAGGAATTTTTTTACTGTAAAAATAAAAAAAAAAATTTAAAAAATTGCATGGAGTACTTAGTGGGTTAAAGAAGTTGCTTGGAAAGTAGAAAAGGAAGGTTTAAGGGGTGAATCTATTTTGTTCCATACAGATTCATGTGAAGTCTAGTCTCACTGACAGGATAATTTCAGTGAGACTCCCAAGCTTCAAAATGAAGAGGGCATAGATTTGGTAACTGAATTTATACCATTATTATTGAGCAGCCAACTATCTTTAAGAACAGATAACCAAGAAATTAGAATTCTGTAGTTTCCTGATTTTAATTTTGGGCTCTAAGAACCGGCAGCATTTTGTTTTTGAAATATTGTGTAGCTGTACAGTATATTTCATTTCTCGTTTCCATTTTTTTTTTTTTTTTTTTTATTAGTGGATCTTTTGGAACACTGAGTGGCTGTATAATGTGCTGTGGGACTAATTCTGCATGTTCTCTTCTGGTATGATGAATTCTTCAGTGGAGTGTGATTATTTTTTGAACTATAGTCGTAATTGTTTCATCTGCCTCAATTTCTTTCTAGTTATAAGCCTCTTTCCCCTTAGCCTTCTTTCCTTTGTCTACTTTCCATGTCCTCCGGCAGGTCACTTGCCCTCTCCTGCTAACATTTCTCCATCTGTAAAATGGGAGTAATCAGAGTTGTTGGAAAGATTAATTAGTGAATTAATATTTGTAAAGTACTTGAAAGATGAGAAGCACTAGATAAAGGCTAAGTAGTGTAATTACTATTCTCAGAAGTACCCTCATGAATAGGAAAAAAAAAAAAAATGAAAGTAAGATACAAGGTTTCTGCAAACTCTGATTAATAATCAGTATAGGTGGTTCTGGAGACAGGCTAGTTGGTTGCACTCATAAAGAGAGAAATTAACATGAATCAATATGGAGCATTAATTTAAGATGACATACACTTAGTTTACATTTCTTGTATGTTGCTTTTAACAGACATTAATACTGCACATTTTCACGTTGATCACAAAATACAAATTGTAATGATTAGAGAAAATGTAGTTCTGTGAAGTTAAGGGATCAAGCCTGTACCTGTTGCCTTTCACATCTTCTGCTGTGATTCTATATATTTCAAACATGTTACTTATTACAAATGCACACAAGACTGAGAAAGTAACTGAGAATAAATATTTTAAAGTAATATCCTACAGTCTCAGCATTGTATTGTGATTATAATGCCTTCTTCTCGCCTTTTTCCCTGCCAAAAGGGAGATAATTTTCCAGTGCTCTAATTAAACCATCTTTTATTCTTCTATATTCAGAAAAAAGAGAAAGAGAAGCTAATGACCCCAAATGATCAGGATCATGTAATGATAATTCCTGTCCAGAGAAGATATAGTTATTAACCTGAAGACTTTTTTTCTATGTATTTTTATAAATCATGTCTTCTGTGACTAGAGAATTCTGTTAAGTTTAACCAGACAAACCTTATTACTTTCTATCTTAAACCATATATCTTAAACCAAATTGTCTTAAAAGGAGATGAAGAGTGATTGTGCATTGTGGAAGCATGTTCTCATCCAACATGTTTCCACAACAAGCCCACAATAAAGCTCTTTTCCAGTATGTTTTGTATGGGGTACTGGAAAGGTGGTGGTACTTTATTCCTTTTGTGGGAGGTGATTCTAAGAATATGTTGTCAGACTATTGTTTCTTCTTCCCATGCTGAAAGGGTTGCAGCTGTAACAGCTTTTGCTTGGGCTGCCCAGGAGAAGATTCTCATTGTTTTCTCTGTTTTTCTACTCCCTTCAATATCCCAATGCCTAAAACTCAATTTCACATCATGGTCTGATTCTGTGTCTTTTAAAATGCTGATATTCATAGATCCCATTGGAAATAATGATTACAGGATGAAACAGTGAAGAAGACAGTTTTGTATTATTGCCTGTTCATTTTTCTATCTCTGGTAAGCATCTGAGGGAAAGCTTTGGAAACCTAGCAATCGCTTAGGCCTGTGTGACTGATATTTTTGAAGTGTAGGATAGGATCAAAAAGAAGCTGATAAAGATTAACATGCACCTGTAGAAGGGAGTGATGATTTTATTCAGATCTCTCACAGAGTATAGATAAGCAAATTTACGATATGTTGTGCACTGTCTGTAATGGGAGGGGATAGGAAAGTACTGAAAGAGAACCTGTAAAAAAGGATAATAACTTTTTGTATGGTCTGATAGTGATAGTGGTTTTAAACTAAAAGGGGAGAGATTCAGATTGGATATTAGAAGAAATCTTTTACTCAGAGAGTGGCGAGGCACTGGCACAGGCTGCCCAGAGAACCTGTGGATGCCCCATCCCTGAAGCCATTCAAGGCTGAGATGGGGCCGTAGGCAGCCTGATCTGCTGAGAGGCAACTCTACCCATGGTAGTTCTGAAACTGGGTAATCTTTACAGTCCCTTTCAATCCAAGCTGACCTGTGGTTCTAGGATTCTATGATAGTCTTATATCACACTGTAAGGTAACAGTAACAGAAATACTCAGTCTTCTCTCTGTTTTGTCATAGTGTTTCTTGAAAGAATGTGTGATTCTGTGATGTGCGTGATACAAAAAAAAAATTTTGCAGTGTTAATTAAGGCCTGCAAAACAGCGTCAGTGTACTAGATTGAAATTTTTGTGTTCCTCGGTATCCAGAAAATAAGACCTATATTTACTTCACACATTTCAGGTTTTTTTAGGTCATGAAAGCTGCTTACTGCCCACCTGGATGTAGTACAAAGCTTTTGGGATAATGATCTTGCCATCTTGTGATTCTGTGATTAGGCCAATGGACAATGTTACATTACTTACATCATATTTGCATTTCCTGGAAGGCTGCACAAGTTCTATTCTGCTGAGAAAATAGGTAAAGGGAACTGCCTTACTTATGCTTGGCATGGTGTAGCTTGGATACTCTTTTAGGAGAGAGCAGACTAAGTGCTAACTAGCATTGCCACATATGAAGCAAGGAGTGCTGGCACCAAATGAGAGTTAGTCTTGCTTAGAACTGTTCACATCAGGCTATTTTTCTCAGGGTGTGGCATCAAAAGGATATTTCAGGTACTCATATACTGTAGCCCAGCCTTATTCCCTGTTTACTATATAAAGAGGAATTATCTTTTACTGACAATAAACTGATGCTTGTTATATGAGACAAAACTTGCTTCTGAGCAAAAATAAGAGAGAATTGGGAATAAAACTGGAATAAAAAACTTTCCAGTAACGCTTCTTTACAGCGTTTCCAACTCCTTCTGAGCAGCAGTTGAAGGACTGTGATACTAAAAGCATTTCTAACGGCACTTCTTTGCTTTATCTATGTGAGAATTTTTTGTATGTGATTGGAAAAAAAGAAAAAAGGAGCTGTTGTTCTTTCTCTATTTTTTCCTTCTAACACTGCTAGGGAAAAAAAAAAAAAAAAAAGTATGTATACATATATAAAAACAAGGAAGGAAGAATGCTAAGAGAGATAGGGAAAGAAAAAAAAAAAAACACATCATAAGCTTGTGGTATTGGAAACATGTAGGGAGAAACACATAAGGAATGAGAAAGTGGAAAAAGATCGTATTAAGGTACAAAGCAGCAGAACAAGTAGATTAGAGTTGCTTGGAGAAAAAAAAACAAACACACACATGCTTCACAATAATAGTAATAAAAAAGAAAATGTTGCATACTATGACTGAAATGAGCAGATTGAAAAAGAGAAGAGTGGGATCATATAAACTGTCCAGTGTAAAATGCTTATCCAGGAACCATGTTCAGACAATCTCAGGCAGAGGTGTTTTTCTTCACCTCTTACAAACTGATTTTCTCTAGTTATTCTGAATCTCTGTGGTTCCCTAGGAAAAACATAAATAAATAAATAAATAAAAATGGGCTGATATGATGGTTTGTGACTCTGAAAATGTGGTTCTTAAAGTGTGTTAGATTTATAGTATTAGTCTGAGTAAGTAGCAGAACTGGCTTCAGCCATAAAAATGCCAGTGCAAATCCCAAGACTAAATTGTAGTTCAATTTTGTCCCCTTCAAGGGAACAAGCAACCTCTCCTTGTTCAGACAGATGAGGGCATAGAGTCTGATGGATAGATATAAGATATTTATGTGATTGCAGGCAGTGTATTGCATTCTTGCACAGTTTCTGCACTAACATCTCCCATCCCTGCATCCCTGCATGCTTAAAGCACATAGATGGCAAAAGGGACTGAGTAGACAGATTTTACTGGGAAGCTGTAAGTTGCTGCTGCGACAGGTTGTGCCACAAATCACTGTTCCCTTCACATGAACAAGAAGGATGTGAGGGAGGAATTGTACTTTAGGAAGAATGTCTCCGAGTCATTCTGTCTCCCACGCTGTTCCCATGGTACAACTTACAGGATGTTCCTGTTTTCTCTGCTATGTGTTAAGGAGGTACATAGCCCCCAGCAAAAGGAGACCCAGACTTGAAACTGTATGTCACACTGCTGCAAAACCATGCCCTTGATGACCATTGTGTAACTTGTTTTCAGTAGAAACTTATAGATGTACTGATGACAGAAATTTCCAGCAGAGGTTAACTGACTTCAGATGTAAAATTTCCCCTGTCCCATCTTAGTAGCCCTGAAGATCTCAGTACATACAGAAAGGTATTAACAAACTAAATAGAATTTGGATTTCACAACTTAATGAAACGGCTCTTATAATTCAGATCTGTACTGTGGCCAAGCAACATATTCAAACAGTTGCAGATTTTCTTTTTTTTCTTTATTATTGTTGTTGACCGGGTTTCACCTTGGTGCTTGAATATTAATCCCCCACTGATAAGAACTATATATTTCTCATGGGATAGTAGAACTGAAAGGAGTTGCAATTACAGTAGTGCAGTGCATTAAGAAAACTGAGTTATTTGGGTAAGGATAAATTCTGGATCATATAAGAAAGATACTAGTTTCTTCTTCTCTGCACTCTTTTAGCTTTTGCTGCTATCTTATCTCACAAAGTCTGACCTAAAAAAATTGGCACACAGCACGGACTTAAAGGGTTTATCATTACTGCTTTCCTGCATCAGCCAACCAAGAGATTTTCTCTATATGCTAATCCTGTAAATTATGTTTTCCTTCTGCTCCTAAATTTCTATTTTTACCATCTTAGCATTAAAGTTTTCTGACTTTTTTTTTTTTTTTTTTTTTTTTTTTTTTTAATTTTACCTCATTGGTCCCGCTTTTTGGTGACCCATTTCAACTTCCATCTTCTATCTTTATTTTTCTTTTCAGCAAATTTGAATGAATCCTTAAAAACATTGCTCTTCCATGCTTTGTTTGATTCATAGAACTATTTATCTTCTCTCCCCCCAGGTTCCCTATTTTTATGTAGAACAGTGTCCTTGACTACCTTTCAGAACTGAAGTGTATTGATTTAGGTGCTACCAGCTGTTCCCACTGTCATTACACTTCTAGAACTTTTCTTTTGTTGGTTTTAAGAGCCTCCAAAGCTTGCATTTATTTCTTTATGCATTTTGTGACCCTCTGCTTAAATCCAGAGGTGTTTGTGCATCCTGAATATCTCCAATATTGTAGCGATGCCTCCAAGGAAGTAGAGAGCACCAATATTTAAATGTGTCAATCCACCACTGTCACTTAATAACAGTGTACAATGAAGCTCAAATTTTCCATTGCATAACATAATTGGAAATGTCTTAGAGCAATATGTTGTACTACTTTTCTTATCTTTGGAAATTTGGTCTAAGTAAAAAGAACAATACTGACTACTCTTGATAAACTCAAAGTGAGAGCAATGGTCAAATAAGGACAAGAGCACTTTGGAGACCTCTGAGCCACTCGAGCTACCAGAAGGAAAAGCCCGAGGAAGTGAACAGTTTTGTAGTGAGTATAGCTAAGATTCAGCTACTTCCTTCCACCCAGATAACATCTTTACTTTAACATCAACAGCATGTTTAACAAGGTGCTGAAGTAAAGTGCTGAATGTCCAAACTCTTTGCTAGATGCAGTCAAGCTTGCTATGTTGTCTATAAATCACTGTGACCAGAAGGTTTGAGGGAAAAAAAATGAGCCATATCAAAAATAGATTAGTGGATGATATTGCAAAAAGGTGATCTTTGCACTCTGGTATAATATTAATTGATGACAAGATATATTGCTTTTACACAAGACCTCACTACTTTATAAATCTGCTGTGCAGTTCCACTTCAATCAGTGCAGCTGCGCTGATGAGAATTTGGAATTGAATCTGCTCAGTTTTTGCTTTTGAAATTAATGAGAATGATAGTAAAATTCCAGCCTTAAAATGCATGGCAATTATCAGGTACTACTGAGAGTTATCTAGTCTTGCTGCCCCTAGCCACAATAGCAAAAGTGGTTGCCAAAATGTGGAAGATATGCTGATTGTGAAAGTTCAAATGGTACACTTCAAAGCATTTTTAATCTCTTTAGGTAGCTTATTATATGTATACATATCTCTAAAGAGTTGAAGTATAAGGGTGATTTTACTCTGACTCTTATGGTGGAAGGAAGAAGCTGAATCTTTTGTTCTGCTGCTTTTGCTGTTACCCTAGAGTACTCCCACACCTGTAGTTACTATCTTTCCAGCAAAATGAAGCAGACAATAATCTTAATTACTTACTAAAAGGGATGAAAGTACTGAGAAATTAACCCTCTTGATACATTTATTTGAGTTTAATCTATTTTCGCATCAAAAGATCTTTTCAATTTAAAAAAATAATAATAATAATAATAATAATCTGCAAGGTGAAACTATTTCTATAGACACTACTGACTTTTAGTTCTTTTAATTCCTGAGCATCAGCTGGGCTCAGGCAACTGTATGTGTGATTTGGGTCACCTGAGCACTTGCAAAAATATTAGCTTAATTGACTACAACTATTGTAACAGAGTGAAATGCTATAGAAGTATATTGATAATGATGCATGGTAAAGTAACGTGCAGCACTAGTTTTGTCTCTAAACTGAAGAGGGTAACACAATAATAAAGAAATTTAAACTGGAAAAGATTACTGATCACGTGTTTTTGTTGGCATTCAGTTTATTCAAATAACTAATTTAAGAAATAAAGCTTAAAAAATATATCCTATTAATCTCTTAAAATATACCCCAAAACATCTAAGTTATTCTTTCAATGAAACAAATATCTAATAATCTTTGACAGTAAATATGCTATGGTTTATGCAATGATATCACAAATTTCTTACAAATTTTACTACAAAATTATATTATTTTTTTCCTTGATATCTTCACTTGTTCTTAAGATAATATTTCTAATTCTTTATTAATAGTAGTTCTGGAAAAAGAGAATCTATTGCTACATATACATTCTAAATGCTGCTGTGACTTTAAAATCTTCTCACGTGTTTATTAAGCCTTTTCACAGACATGCATGGCATGTTCTGGTGAATTCAAAAGTTTAACTATAGATTTCATATAAAATTTATTTTTATTGTGTTCACTGATTTGTTGTACTGCAACTCTGTATAAGAATTATAAGCCAAGAAAGTTGTCTAATTTTTATTGTCTTTGTAATTGTATAAGCCCCTCTAAGGACGTAAATCATTTTTGCTTCCTGCTCTGAACAACCTTGGTCTGTTTATTCAGATGATTATGAGGAACCAAAATCAAAATATTGAGTCATATTTAGGATGAGGAGATGGACCTTGGCAACTGACTTCCATTCTGTTGTTAATACTGCAGAAAGATTTACAAGTGATTCAAATTATTGTTTCTTTTTGTCAGCACTGAATTTAAAATGCTCATTTTTTGCCCAATTGTCCAAGCAAACAGTAAGTCACAGTGATTTCTGCACAAACTTAAATCATGTTGTTTCTTCAAATTTTGTCACTTCATGCTTCAGTCACTTTTCTGGACACAAGATTTTCTCTTTCCAACCTTTACGTGCGGTAAGAAACAGGTTAGATAATTCACTTGCATATTATGAATGTCTGATTAATGTTGACTTTTGAACCATACAAAGACCGTCAGAATAGTAGGTGAGACAGAAATCAGTATTGTAAGATTGGAATTATACTATAAAACTGCTAAAGGAGTTTTGAAAAGCAAGCAATAGGTATTCTGGTCACTGAGATCTACTAGGTTGTTTAAGAAAATTGTGGAAGATTTCAGGGCTGATTCAAGTCAGACTGAATCAATTCAAGAGTTAGGATTCAAGTCGACAAAATAGTGAGACATCTGAGATTGGAAGCTTTCAGGCACAGAAGCTTTCTAGATGATCGTAATAAGGCCTTTTTCATATTTAACAACTTTGATTGTATTTGAAATCATAAATAATACAGTGTGTGTCTGTAGATTAGCTGTTTCATAAGGGATGCCGTGTCAGACCAAATAAGATTGTAACTGTTGGGATGACTGGCTGCCCATTCTGCAGTACAAATTTCTGGATAAGGAAAGCAACCTTTTTTCAGTGAGGGCTTGTAGCAGCAAATCACCTTAGTTTGGACACTTGAAACCCACTTAGTCAAGCTCAAGAATGTGATCACATTCCATATTAATACATGTAAAGCCTTCTTATTTGATTAATCATTATTTTGTTATTATTAGTCCCAGGTGAAATGGTAGTCTCTGTGTGATAGATATTCTGTAAATCATATTAAAAAATGCTGTCTTTTTATCCAGATTTTCAGATGAGGAGCTTTTCATCAGTGAATATAGAGAGAGACATATACAAATGAGGATCATGAAAATCATTAGCTGCTACCATTAGGGCAGAAAAGTCAATCTCTTCCTACTTACTATAGGGGGAGCATGGAGCACTTAGATTTATTGCTTGTTTCTCAGGAATTTTAGTTAGGGTGACAGCATTTATGTTGACAAATAACTGTCTTGCTAAATAAATTTGAGATTCAAACTTTTCTGGTTAATTCTGAATTATCTGAGTCACATTATGTTGTTTTCTCTGTAATAATTTTGTTTCTGATGTGAATGCCTGCAGAAAGTAAATGTGTAATCTGTTTCCTCTGTCATTTGGTTAACAACTTCAAATCACTTTATTGACCATTCATCCTACAAAAATAAAATTATACTAATTTACTTGTAGGTTGAATAAAAACAGACCCAACATAAATTTGATTAAGAATTTCAGTAGATGTTTATAATTAATTGTTGTTGCAGCATTCATAGAGTATGATATGAAAAAAACTTTCATTGCTTGTATAGGTTCCAAATCTTCTTATATAGTTTATATCAGAATGCAACTTTATCCATTTGCCACTGGTGCATCAGACCTCCATTACTAAATACGTTATCTTGTGAACTCCTCTTTGTAAATAATATTCACAGGCAAGTATTTCCATGGATAAATCTGTGTAGAAAATTGAGACAACTGGCTAGTATTGTGATTGTTGTCAAAGAAGCAGAAGGAAGCAGATGAGGATAGTCATAAAAGTTGGCGTACTTAGGCTGGACTCGAGCACATCAGCTTAAAACTTACTATACAAAGATGTAGTTTCTGTAATATCTTAGAAGCAAAACTCAGTAGAAAATACACCTCAGTTTTCTTTCACACTATTTTTTTTTTTTCCATTCAAATTTGAGCTGTCATCTTTAATATTCTTATTTTTATCAGTATAAGTGAGAGGCAAATTATATCCTTTAAATGCATTCCTTGTGGGTTTTTCTCTTCTACTGCAAGCATTGAGAACTTGTATTTATGTGCTTTACTACTGATTTTATCTCTGTCTTTAAGAGTCCTTTCTGTAATTAATTGGCATTCTTTCTCTATGTTTTATTTAAATTGCTACAAGTACTTCTTAAATAATCCCAGCCTGTATGGGTATTGTTGTTCTCTTCTTTTTCTTTCCATGGTGATTGATTGCCATCTGGGGGCTAACCTGAACCCATCATGCTAATTTCACTTACTATAACCATTTGCTGCTATTGTCCCCAGGGTCTGGAGCCACTTTATCTCTCAGCTTACAGAACATCTCATACAGCTAGCCTTGTATTAGGAAACAGCTACATCAGCTTCTAATTACTCAGCTCACACTGTGTTGTATGCTGGTGCACCTTGAGAAGCAGCATGCAAAAGCACATTTGTTTAAGTCCTCAGATGGTTAACATTGTGCATAACCTCCTCACAAATTATAGCCTCAGCTGTAGCACATCCATTAGTCTGGAAGAATGAAGATTCCCAAGTGGCCTTGGTGTGTTTCCTAATTCCCCTGCGACCCACCAATCCTCTCAGTGCTTTCTCTGTGTGTAGGGAGTGTTCAGAGCTAATCAGGTCAATGATCATCTCTCAGCTCAGGGGACATGACAGGAGCCTATCACGGCAGTTACGCGATCTCCCAGACCGGAGCACTCTTGCTGAGAATCTCATGTGAAGAACATAGCCTTGGTGCTTCTTCTCTCACTCCCTAGGAACCTCCGAGGATTTCAGCTCATCTTTTTCTCTTTCTTCTTTAGACAGTGAAGAGTTCAACACAAACGAAAACCAGGCAGAGCATCATGCAGCTACCCGGAGGGTGTTGATTGAAACTTAGATTACCCTCTGATCACTGTTGATTTGACTGATGCACCAGCTTTACCAGAGAAAAGATTTCAATTAAGGTAAGTGCTGCTTTATCTGGCTGACTGCATCATGCTGCATGTCTGCATTGAAAGTTCAAACTGAGTAAACTGACAGTCTGCACTGCAGCAAAGAGCCCGCGTCGTGTGTCACGAGAGGGCTTGGGCAGAGGAAAGTGTCCCAGCATGGGACCAGTGTCTGGAGAGATGCTGGTTTTGTGCAGCTCCTTGTGAATGGCTGCAGTTATTTCTGATTCAGTGGTTTCCAGAAGCTTGAAAAAATGCTGGAAATGTGCAGGAGTATGAGAGGAGGGGAGGAAAAGCAAGCATACTTTCCCCCTTTGTGCTTAATACATTTATTTCAGACAGCACAGCAGCTGGAAAGCAGAAGTATTTAATGGTAAAACTTCATTCTGAATAAGGAGCTTTCTTCTTTTGCAAGGAGAAACTACTCATAGATGAAAGGCTTCAAAGTTCCATGACATTTAAACACGACAGAAAGAGATTTTTGAAATGTGAGCTGAGAATATGCATGCAGCTTTACAGGTTACTGCCGGACTGAAGGCTGTGTCTTGTGTGCGGACCGATGCACTCAGCAGCTGGTGGGTTTTGGATAGCTCCTTTTGCAGGATTATCAGTTTTCTGAGGGGGGAGAAGTGTGAGCAGGGGTGCTGCTTCAGTTTGAGTGGTCAGAGAATGAAACTGGTTGTTTCTGGGGTGTTTGATTGAGGAGGAAGAAAGAATATTTTTCATGAAGTGGTAGGAAGAATGTAGCATATCAAAAGAAATAGTCTGATGATTGAAGATCTTTGCTGGGAAAAAAAAAAAAAGTAGATGAGAGAGACTGCCTTGAAAGATTAAATGATTAATAAGAAAAAGTCAAGGATGCTTATGCAGCCTGGAGTATCTATCTGGTGTATCTATGGCAAATGCACCCTGAAATGTCCAAAGTGAATTGAAGCTGATAGTCAAGTGTACATTTCAAATCTATGCTGTCAGGGAACATAATTGCAGTACTAGTAAACAGCCCAAACTTTTTAATACCTAAGGAGTCAAAATTAAGATCTGCTGTATTAAACATTTCAGTGTTCTTTCTGTCACTTGCAAAAAATTACACAGTTTTTAAAATCTGACATGATAGGGAAAAAAGATCGATGGAAAGTTAATTGGTTTCAGATCTTGCTCTCTGAAACAGATTTGCAACTCTTGAGCAGTTTGCAAAAGTGTGAACTAATTGCACTGCTTTTCTTCAGGCAGTGCAGTTTACTGCCATTAAATATCTGTAGCATCGGTTATCATTCAGCATTGGTAATATAATTCATGGCACAATACTTTACACTGAGGGATCAACTACTCAATCGGGAGATTTCTTTAAAATCCGAAAATACCTCCCAAGCCCTTGATCCACTCTTTCTCCTCCCTCCCTCCCCCAGAAAAGGACAATTCAGGAAGATGTTGGTTACCAGCAGGTTTGTTATTTATGCCTCTAGATTTTGCAGTGAGAAATGCCAAGTTCTCTTTCTCATAAAAAAATATAAGCATATGGGAGAATGACCTGAGGTTTTTGGAGAATGTACTTGGAACAGTGACAGATTTAACTGTGTGATCATATATTCTCTTTCTGGAAAATAATTACTGTAAATTTTGTTTGTTATGATGGTGACTCAGTGAGTCCATTGTTTTCTTGGAGAGGATGTTAGTTTTGAGAGTAGCTACAAGCACCATTTCTCATCTTGGTACTGCACGTGGCTCATTTCTTTTTGCACGTTGCACAAATGTGGCATTTACAAAGTTTCGTGATGCATCCACTCAGAGATGCAAGTCTTGACCAGGCTAGAAATTTGAATGCACAAATCAGCTTCTATTATACCTTGTCTTTTCCAATTATTCATTCATGAATGATCAGTGGCTTCCCAGTGTAATTAGTATTTGTTAATATACTTCAGAATATTCATTAAGGGGAAAAAAAAAAAAAAGACAATAACTCAATATACTGCAAGGAAAAAATTATAATGCAAACAAATCCTATGCAGCTGCAGACTTATGGATTATGCACAACTTCCATTCCAGTCTTTCTCAGATACAGCCTATAAACACTGTTTGACATGATGGCTTTGCTCCCCTTTTGTGTCACAAAGCTGTTGCTGTAAGTAAATTATAAATAAATCACACTTTCATGGTATTGTGTTTGTGGGTTTCTAAACAAGTCTTACAAATGCACTTACATCCCTATGATTATTTTAAAAGATCAGATGTTCTAATCTGCTTCTAAGTGAAGAGCACTTTGAAGTTTACTAGCCTCAGAGATTTTATTAGATGGTAGTTCAGCAAAGATTGGAAAATGCTGCTTTTCCTCATGTTTTGATAGAACAGCCAATAATACTATAGCTATTTTACAACCTCTTCCATTAGTGGACTGTTAACTTCTTCATATGCAATGACTGCCTAGAAGTGATCTCAACAACATGCAGAATATAATTCCCTGTTAAACAAATAATTTGGAGCATCTGACTTGCTGAAGTTTTTCAGAGTTGCTAAACATAAAACACAGGTTACACAGGAAAGCAGTGGCAGAGACAACAATATAGTGTGGTTCTCATCTCTCTTGGACTCTTTCTTTGTACTTAGGGCTACATAAATTAGTACTAAATATATATATATTTATATATCCATGTATGTATGGTTAGTTCCGTTTTTTGTTTGTTTGTTTGTTTGTTTTTGGTTTTGGTTTTGGTTTTTTTCCCCAGCTATTTCTAGTTCTTTGAATGAGGCCAGTGTTAAATTTGGTGCCTCAAGCTAAGACTCCTTGTTACTGACAGAACAGTAAGGCTGTTATCTGACCTATCTCCATTAAAAAAACTGGGTTTGATACAAGTGCTTTAATACTGTAGGAAGTGTTTGTGTGTTTGTGTTAGGAAATTTATTAAATTGAAGTTCAGTGTGGGATAAAGCAAAGGAAGCTCTCTGCTAGCTGACATAAATTCACCCATGGAGTGGAAAAGGACAGGCAGTTCTTCTAAACTGTCTTCTTATCTTCATTATGTGATGATATATTAAAAATGAAGCAACTGTTAATAACTAGTTAGTAATCCAGAAAAATATATATATATATGTCATTATAGGAGGGAGGGGATAGAATTACAGCAGAATAAACTTCAGGGGCTTCATGAGTTCCCCTGATCTCCTTTCTCACAATTCTATGGAAATTCACCAGAAATTGAGGCTTTTCCAAGCCCTGTGTTATTAATACGCCATGAGAAGCTAATTTTAGCTCTCCCAGCAAGACCTTTGTGTGCCATTCTTCTCTCTGCCATTCTTGTTACTCTCATAGTCTGTTTCCTGGGCAATTATTTTTGCACCTCCTCTATTATGTCTTCTATTTCTTTCTAAATGTTTGTGTTTTTCTTTGTAGTTGTTTTTTTTTTTTGTTGTTGTTGTTTTTGTTTTGTTTTTTTTTGTTGTTGTTGTTTTGTTTTGTTTTGTTTTTTCCTTTTCATTTTCTATATCATTCTCCTTTCTTTTCCTTTTCTTCATCTCCAAAATGAATTGCTGCATCACCTTCAAATGCATTCTTTTCTTTCCTTTAGTGCTACCAGACCATAATTTTTCTTTTTTTCCACTTGGTCCAGTTGTGTAAATTTTTCTTTATTATTGAAACAAACAAATATCTCTGAAAATGTTCCAGGATTCACCTAAATAGGATATTTTTCCAACCCTGGTGATTCTGTGATTCTGTGCTTCTGTGTGCTCCAACACTCTACCATCTCCATCTCAGCCATCCCTTTTTTTTCTGATTTTGATTGTTTTAGTGGTGCTCTCTTCATGGTAGGGCTGTAATCCCAGTGTAAAGTAAGTAGCTAGCTCAGGAAGAGACAGCTTTGGAGTCTATGTGTATAATGACAGTATAGAAATCACCTGTTCTTAACATAATAAAAAAGCTTTGCAGATTTTACCTCAGATACCTCAGGCTGTCCTTGTTCTTGAAAAAGCAAACTCTGGATTTAAAAAGAAATACATATTGCAAACTGTGTGTTTATATTTATGATTGAAACTGTATAAGTTTTCAGCACTTCAAAGGGTTATTTTCAAGCCAGCATGATAGTTGTATCATTTGAATGACTTCTCAGTCCTATAATCAGTTCAATTAGTAATAAAAATTTCACAGAATCACAGAATTGTAGGGGTTGGAAGGGACCTCTAAAGATCATCAAGTCCAACCCCCCTTAAACCCATGCTGAGTACTCCTGAGTACTACTTCAGTTACCTCTAATTGTCTTTCCCTCTATTTCTGTTGTGCCTCTATAAAAAGGAACTATATTAAAGAATGAGTTTCAAACCTCAGTCTTCTTTTATGTTAATAAAAACTTTCACCAGGATCTGCTTGTTGTGCAGAGATATAACAAATTGAAGGCATTGGGTTTGGCATGTGTCACTGCAAGAGTATTTGTTGAGGCGATAATTTTGTAGTGAACCAGCAGAAGTTTGTAGCTTCAGTGGCATTTCGAGAGGGAGAAAACTTTAGTCTGCTTTCTTCCTGAACTTTCAAGCCTGGCAGTTTGGGGAAAAAATAAATAAATAAATAAAATAAAGAAAAAAAAAAATATATATATGTCATGTAGATGATTTCTATATCAAAGTAAAATGCAGGTCTACACTACTGCATTTATTATTACTAGACTTGGTATTTAGCAGAAGTCAAAGGCATATGTTTTACGCTGCCAGAACTGAACTGGATTTTTTGAAGAGGTTTCTTTTTCTTCCAACCATATGGGAACAAAGATACTGCCTGATGAGACTTGGTCAGGTTACAGGAGCACCTGTGGTTCAGTTTCTGTCAAATGTATTGCTTCCTTTTACTGGGAGTGAAAAGGATCTTCTTGTACAAATCAGATTCATTGAGGTACAACAGGCTGTTCTGTTGTGGAGGGGCATCTTTCTACTACAGACGTCTCAACTGTCAATATTTCTTAAGTTGATTGCTGCATTGGGTGACGTATGTGTAACAGTAGCTATGTTTACTTTCCTGTGTCCCAGCAGGCTGTAATTTGGGATCTGTTATTGTTGTAGTACATCTCATTGCTGTTGTGCAGAGTGGCCCTAACCTGGAGTCTGAGATCAGTCTGGACACATCTTTGGAAACATTCATAAGAAATATAGAGATATGAGATTAAAATCAATGAAATTTCTAAGCACCAGACACAAACAATTGCCGCATCCTACTTAAAAGTAAAAATTTTGTGTCTGGGTACTGGAATTATGTTGTCCTTCCATTTTCTGAGTACAGGATTTTCAGAAGAGTCCTCCAATCACATAATGAAAAATGTACTCACTTAATGATTCTGGTTAGGTGTTTTTGTTTCCTAATTTATGTCTGAACTCTTATTCTTTTTATGCATGTATTTACTGAGTACGTTAAAACCATGCCCAACACATCAAACACTTACAAAATACTGTTATGGCTGACTTAGTACGAAAAATGTGTGTAATTCTTTCTTTTCCTGGTGAATGTAAAGAAGGATGCAAACTGACTTTTTCCAGAAAAGAAAAGAACAAGACTTTTGGCCTTTCTGGATCAATAGTATTTGCCCAGATTTTTGACCTAGGTCATTTATAGACCCTAAGTGTTCGTTTCTTGGCTCCCATTTTCTTAAGGCTGCCAGCAAGTGCTAAAGGTAATTGTAAATGCAGACACGTTTGCCAGACTCTTGCGTGTGGCCTCATTCATTTCACAAAGATCTTGCTTTGTTCATGCCCATTAACCACTACCCACAGAGCTTGGTTTGAACTGGTGACCAGACTCTGAGTTCGCTTATCAGTCCTTCATGTACTTAAGTACTCCTGAACCTTTGGAAAATACAGAGCATACTGTTTCTGTGTCTGTAGCTGAGATGGCATTTTAAGTATCTCTCGTAGAAGTCTATATGAAGATCACCAAGTGCATCTACTAAGAATAACCTTAGCATTCTGTCTTCATGTGTATGCATTCTGCATATGTTATATATTTTACTATATCACTTTTATGTATGGCTTAATACTTATAATTCAATATATTTTTTTTTTAAAAAAAAGCTCCATCTTGTAGTTCATTTTCCCAGTTTAAGTTAATGCAGCATACAAAAAGCTATATTATTAAATGGCACAAATATACCAGATAATACACATAATAAGCATTTTGGGAAAACAGCTAAAAAGTGATTTTTTTTACAAGATTTCCATTATCTTTAATATTTTGAGCAGACTTCTAGTGCAAACTGTTGCTAGATATTTTATGATGAAGCAATTCCAGCATTTGACTACATTCAAATTTGGTTGCAAAAAGATTTCTGTAAAAACACCAAGTATTACTTCAAGTAATATTTCTTTCATTATAGTGTCACATTAATTATACAAGAAAATGAAAAAAAAACATTTCAATTCCATTTATGAAATTTGTATCTTTTCTTCTTAAAAGTCTCGCATCTGTGTATGAAGTACTAATAAGAATCTTACTGCTTGGTTACCATAATTTTAAATATTTAACTTTCTCTGTTTAAATTGGTAAATGGAAAATAAATAAATTAGAAGTTAGAAGTGACACTTCCTATTCCTTTTCTATTTAAAATAGTAACAATTTAGGATAGAGAGTGAACTTATCTAGTTTATATCTACATCACTCTAACTCTAAATAAAAGAAATCCTGATTTACATTGAAAATTGAAAAACAATACCCTGTGCATTTCAGTAATCTACCCCCTTTTTCTGTCACTGTACAATGTGCAGTCTTCTCAAGATACAGTTGTAGTTCATATTCTCATATTTTCATACCTTTCTCAATCTGACTTTTTAGATAAGATGACTCATCTTGGTCTTTTATTTAAAAAGCAAGCAAACAAACCAGCAATGTTCCATTATCTTCAATTACCTAAAGTGTGGTAGACCTGGTTTATTTCTGAAAGAGTGTGTTATGTCAGAATAAATACAGAGATAAGAGGTCATGTTAAGAGAGTGAGTGATGATAAGGAAAACACTCAAATGTGTTTTAATTAAGATGCTGTATGACTAATATTTATGATGGCCTTGTGTTTTCTCCCACATATCTACTGGCCTTTCTGACAGGTGGATTTTATTAATCTTATGAGTTTTTATCCTTTCTTTTTGTGCCCTTAGCACATAAATCTAGATTTGAAATTTCAGGCACCATTACTTTCTCCCACCTTTGTCCTTATGTCTCATCATCCCCTTCCCCCCACTCCTTTATTATTATTTGGGATGGTGATGTCCTTTGTCCAGCACAGAGAATGTGTAAACAGCTACATTTAAGTCAGTCAATGGGCTTCAATGCCACTCTGAATTACACATGGGCTGTAGCACATAGCAATTACCTGATAGTCTCTCACACTAAGAGCCAAAACATATCGGTCAAGGACACTTTGAGTTCCAGTAGCCAAGAAGGGAAGTAACCCTAGTCTAGGGACATTTTTAATAGGTAAAGTTTATTTTTTTAATAGTTAAATATTAGAAACTTTTTTTTTTTTTCCTGTAGAATCATTTTCTTTAACCATATTATTTAAATTGAGTGGATTTGTTTTCATTTCTTTCAGTTGATTTTTCTGATGACTTAGAAATCACTTGGACGTTATTTTCCAACAAACAATGGGCTTTTTTAATTTTTTTTTTCGTCTTGCAAATGCTTTGTAAAGGTCACCCTCTTTTTAATCAGCTCACTTTTTCTTTAATAACTGTATGACATTTTTTGCCCTATTTGTGATCAATGAGCATGAATATTTTAAATGGAAAATACACTTAACTTTATTTTCTAAATATTGTTTTATTGTAGTTTGGGCAGGGAGGGAAGGGTCAGAAGGAGGATACTGAACACCCAGAGTTACCATGCTTTTCACATTGCCTGGTTGGTAGCTGTGCAGACCTTCCTATAAACAGATGTCTAGAGTTGCTTTTTCAGGACAAATGGTAATATACTATTTTTTAATTTTCTTTTGAATGTGAGTTCTCATAACTATTTATGAACATTTGCATGTTTTCTGCCTGCTCTGAGTCAGAAACAGGTTCATGTTGTTCAGATACTTAACACTATATGATAATTTTAACTAAGAGTTGAGATGTAGTTACTTTAACTTGGTATAAATCTTCCTTATTTATGGAGAACAGGTGGAACTAGTTGTTATGCAGTTTACTTCAGTTGTTTTAATCAGTGCAGTTTGTGCCAGGACATACATAAGGCAACCTGCCTAAATATTTCTGAATCCAGCATTTGGGTACATCAGATGTTCTGCTTTCTACCAGCTGTTCTTTAGGTTTTGGTTTTTTTGGACAGATACCATGGGGGAGAAATGGCTCATTACAACTTAGAGCATCCTTTAGGGTGTATCATTCTTTTACACTCTTCCTTTGACTTTGTGTCTGTGTGTCTGTTTCTTATGTGTTTCTTATGCAGAAACAAAACAGAACTAGAGATTGTATCCTAAGATAGTAAAATATTTAAGTACTATATATTAAAGTTCTATCTGTTGGTGTTAAAAGGTTTTCCTACACTTCTTGTTTTTAAATTGTACTTTTTATTTATGTCTGTTCTTGGAATCATTCTTAACATTTCCTGTTAGGATATTTTTCCTCTTCCCAATAAAAGTAAGCAATTGTGTTTGTTTTAGAAAATGTCTCCTCCAGAACCCTTCAGCAATCATGTCTCCCAGTGGAAATTGCAAAGAAGTAACTTGGGTTGCAGGAGTCTACTCTTCACTGTATATATAGCTGTATTTTTTAAGTGCAATTCATAAGGCATAAATGTGATATTTTGAATAGCTTGTCAGGAAGAAAAAAAAAAAGTGATTTTAACGTAGATTTAGTATTTTTTGTGACAATAGTTGGGAATACTTATGAAAATTTGCTTTACAGGAAGGACAGAAAATCATAGAATCATAGAATAGCCTGGGTTGAAAAAGACTTCAAAAATCATCTAGTTTCAACCCTCCTGGTGTGGGCAGGGTTGCCAACCTCCAGACCAGGCTGCCTAGAGCCACATCCAGCCTGACCATGAATGTCTGCAGTAATAATAATACTTCAAAAAAATTGATATTCAAGGGCTTGTTAGGTTCACTGAGTGTGACAGAATTAGCAAATCTAACTAAGAAGGTAGATTTAATAACAATCCACAGCACTGTCCATGGTTTTGAAGTTACACATACAGTGTGAACTGGATCTCAGAGCTACATCATATTGATTTCTGCCATACTACTATGTCCAGGGATGAGCTGTCTTTCTGTAGCCAGGATGCTGAGTAAGGGATAAGCTCTTTCTCTGAGTGATGCTCCACCCCAAGCAGTGGTGCATGCTGGACAGTACAGTAGCTCTGGCCATTTCAGTCTAGGTGAGGTTTTGAGTACTTGTGAGGCCATCAGCACTTCCTGAGCTTTTTCTCTTGGACAAATAAGTACAGAAGTAATGAATTGATTTCTGTTTTCCAGTTTTCCTTTACCATTTAATACTTTGTTTGGTTTATATCCTCTCTCCTCGCATTCTGCAATGAAAGGCTTCTCTTTCCAGTATTTGGGAAGCACAACATCCACCCCACGTGAAGAGAATGTTTCCTTCTAGCTTTAACTTTAGCAGACCCTGGAGTTGCTGGCTAGTATAACTGCTTTCAGAAAATGCTGCTCCCTTCCATGACTTATTATCTAAGACCCTTTTCAGTGCCTAAGGAAATAATGAGTCACTGGTTTGACAACACCTAGCTCAAACTTTCACTTAAAATAGCCTTGCAATCACAGATTGTTCTAATGCCAGATATTAACAGAAGGATTATCAGAGCCATAAACAGAAGTTTTTGCAGTTGGGATTAAGGAGTTGGTGGGGAAAGAAGAGTAAGGCTATATGTCTTTCTGGACATGGAAGCAGTATATTTATTTTCACTAACAGTAGCAGCCAGTAATTACAGCCTTTTCTCATTCTCCTGCCTCAGGGGAACTGCACTGCTGCTGTCTCTTGGGAGGCTGAGCTGCTGCTGGTGCAGCCATTTAACACTTCCTACTCTTCTTTGAACCTATCTGTGAACTACTTCTCCTTTCCTATTCCAGATTCTTTGCTTCCCCCAATAAATATGTTCCTGAAGTGCTTTTTGAAGGAAGTTTAGATATCAGTGCAAATAATATTGTTTAAACACTTGGAGAAAGCTAGCAAACATAAATATTTAGTTTAAGGGAGCCCTTATTTGCAACAAACTAGCCCTCCTCCACATAATTGAATGTACTCTCTTAAGAATGGCAGAGAATGAAAATTTAACTAGTTGTGAATTTGATGGGCAGACAAAAGAAGTCACAATCTATAAATATATTAATAAATGTATAGGAGAAAAAAATGGTGTTTCTTTGAGCAGACATGTATGTGAACACATAGTTTCTGCATACAAACAGCAGATAAATCTTACCATTGTGTAAAGGGTGAATTATTACTCAAAGTGTGGAGTGTATACATGTTCAACCAGACCTTACATCATGGTTGTCCAACCTTTTTGGTCATAGGTCATTTCAAAAGCAATGCATTCTATTTATTTCCTCAGAAACTATAACATATAGAAAGAACACAAAAACAGCATTGGGGGTGACCCACCGTCACAGTTACCACTACTGAAATGCATCACCCACCCCTCAGTGTACTCACATCCACTGTTTGGTCTCCAGAAACATTCAGCAAGCATCAATGAATGTAAGTGGGTGCAATTTTTTCCACGTGAAGAAATTCAGTAATGCACCTTTGCTCCATCCGCACTTCCATGTAAGGCACCATTTTGCCAGGCTGCCCCTCTTCTGCCATCTGTCAGATGGTGACAAAATGTAATGGTAGGTTCAATCTCAACAGCCATATCACCAACATCCTCCTCTGACATCGTGAGCCAACATAATAAAATACAAGGCATTAATTTTTGACCTGTCATCATAAAATATATAAAATATATATAATATATAAAATACAGTTAATATATGTTACAAAACATATTTTAATTTTTAATATTTTTATTAAAACAGATTTTAAAAGGGAGCAAAAAAAATGTAAAGCTAATAGGATGTTTGACCTTGTTTTTGTGAAACAAGCGCATCAGTCTGATTCAGTGGCAGTGGCTGCAATTCTTAGTGAGCTCTCAGTGTGTTCTTCAGAGATTTTTTATTAATTTTTACTCTACCTATGCTTCCTCCTTGACAGCAGTTATTCAGAAATGTGCGTCCTGCCAGAAGCGATGGCATGATTAAGGTGTGATTGTGAAGTGAGGGGTGTTTTTCTCTTTTAAAAGTCTGGAAATGAGACATGATCAGATTTTCGAGTTGAATTTCTGATTCCTGTCTATACATTCCATTTGAAAAATGTATTTATGTTAACTGAACATTTAGATTCAAAGAAAACAAAAAAGAAAAGTCATCAGTCTTGAAACCTATTCTCAAATTCTTGTATCAAAATGGGAAGCATGGCTGCATATTTTTCGCTTTTCACAGGACTGTGTTTAGCCAGTGTATCAAAGTACATAAAGTTGTTTCCCATGATTTTGAGTTAGCACTGTACTGCGTCCTGCTCTGGTTTCAGCCCAGACAGTGATAGTAGTGCACTGACAGTTAGTTTGGTTGTTGCTTAGCAAAGTGTATGTGCCCAGGGCCAAGATGGACCACTTGGCAGAGTAGAGGTACTGTCTTTAAGTACAGGGCAGGAGGTGGCCACCGTGTGAGCTGTGCTGGGCAATGGATTGGGCATACCTTACTTTAGATGAGGAAAGTTATATATCCCTCGTGGTTTGATTGTATATTTCCTGATCATGTTCCATTTTCTAATTCCTATTTACTACTATTTCTTTGTTTTAAGTATTTCCTCTCTAGAAGTAGACTATGCTATTCTTTTTAAGTACAGCAGTTGCCTTTTCACCAGGAGATGCCTTTTTATCATGACAAACTCTCCCCTTCAGAACCAGCATCTGTTATTTTAAAAGAGACACCAAATCAAAGGAATAAACCTGGATATCTCAGGTCATCTCATTTTAAAAAACTTTTACATTACACTGGATCCACATATATTCACATGCTGTTTTTTATAGTCTCTGTTCACCCCTGTGTATCATTTTTCATCCTTCATGATTCTAAGGGAATCCATATAGTGGACAAATGGGGTGAAAGGAAATATCAATTCAATCAGGCACTGCACCTCTTTAAAATAACTGTGCAACAGACTCTTCAAAATAGTATTAGTATAATCTGAAACTGTGTTTTTATTCTGATGTTTAGAAGGCTGATACCTTTGCTCGACCAAAGAAATGTGAGCTTTATAGAACAGTCCATAAAGATAATGTAATGGTACAAAATAAGGATTAATCGTGAAAGTAATCATGTTCGTTTTCTAATTATTCAAATCTTAATTACAACTGTGTTGGCCCAATTACTTCAAAACACAAGGCTAATGTTAGGGTTGGGTGGATACTCAGCATCTGTGCATAAGTAAGAGGCATCTGTTGCCAAGTGGTGGAGCGATGAAAAGTGTCAACTCGCCAGCTGTGAAGTCAACAAAGCTCTTAAAAAAAAAAAAGCATGTTTAAGCCAACACAATGATTTAGCGCTCTTGGGGGAATGTAAAGCTTATTGCACATGTATACTTTAGCTAGCTGTTGTCACCTAGTGGGACTGACTGAGATCTAGAGCAGTGTCACAAATCAAAGTCTTTGCCTGCTTGTTCAACAATGTCTTGCCTGGTAAGGATATGCGGCAGGGAATCCAGTGGTGATATTTCTGCCCATCAGTGCTTCAGAGGATTGATTTTTTTTTGTATTATTTTTTCCCTTGAGGAAGCTAAAGAACAAAACTGTGAAATATTAAGAGGAATGTCTTATCTAAAAAAACAAAACAAAACAAAACACTGGGTTTTCTTACCTAATACCAGTTTCTCCATTCTGAACAGTTCTATAAGGGGAGATGGTTGTACTGACACCGAGTTGTACCTTGCTGTTGTTTATTGCTATCAATGTCAGAAAGTCAGGATTTTTATGATCCTGACAATTGATACCGATCTTAGTAATTTCTAATATTGCCTGCAGAGATTGAGGATATTAATAGTCTCACTCACTCTACATGGTGTGTTTAATATTTATGCATTATTAACATTTAATGGCAACGTGTAAACTTTACTGAAAGATAATCAATTGGCAGCAAGAACAAAAGAGAAGGTGAGCATTAAAACCAAGACAGAATTATATTGAACACTAATGCATTCACTTTTGACCTAGTTCTGAATTTTATGGATCTTTTGTCAGTGACTTCATTTGCATTACTTTCAAGTTTTTATTTATTCCCATTTCAGAAAATACAGGTGGAGGAGTGTTTAGATTCATTGTAGTCTGATAATGTTGTTGTTAATTTACATGAAATGCATAGAGAATTTTTTACTATGCTAGACTGTAATGCAAAACGAGCTGAACTTTCAACATTACCTTCACCAGATTTTTCTGTTACAATGAAATAAAATTAAATGGAGTTACAGGGCACTTCTGGCATCTTGGATTAAGCTTTTCGTATTTATAAATTACAACAGGAAAGCTTTTGATTTCTCTGCTGCTTGAGTAAATAGCCCTTTTTAGGTGTACTTTAATACAAAATATTTTGCTTTTTAAGAATAAGACTATGCTAGTGTGGCAATACTTGATCTGTATTATTAAAGCAGCACCCTACCTTGACTAGAGAAGCAACTTAATGCACCTCTACTAAGAAATATATGAATAATTACAGGTACAGCAGACTGGCTGAAATGAAGTGTAACCATAATGATTGAAAAGTGAGAACATACAACTTAGGAAGCATCCTTTTTATAGTCACAGTTTATTCAGATGTTCAACACCTGCATCTTTCACACTCACAAAGAAAATTCAGCATTTCTCCAAACTATTTTACAATTTGAATATAAATGTGAGCAGTGATATAATGATAAAGACAGCATTGTGTTAGTTTTAGCTAAGATTACCTGACCAATTTTACTTATGATGGTGTCACAGACTCCTGTAAGTTCTAAAGCTGATACTTCCACCGCTGAGTCACCAGTGTCATGAGTCTGAGTGCAGTGTCTCTGAGAATAAGGAATAAAAACAGCATAATGAGGCACACAGCAATTAGTTACACATGCTTTAGTGCTGTGGATTTCAGCTTCTTGTCACAGTTGCAGCTGTATTTCACCTGCAAAATGACCTTTCCTTTTAAATCATACTGACAATGTGAATAGCATGTGTATACTTTTAACTAAACAACTTACCAATTCAAGGGGGCTGCCTCAACTGTAAGACATGAACTCAGAAGTGATAAAGCATGGCACTGCTTCAGCAAAATGGAATAAGAAATCATTCTGACAGAGCCTAGATCTTGGTCTGGGATGTTGAATAGGTTTGGATGTCAGATGTATTTTTTTTACTTTTTTTTCCTTTCCTTTCAAGGTCAGCGTTCCTTATTTTGTATAGAGTACATCTTATGCGACATTACAGGAAGAAATTCAGGGTCCCTGGGTTAATGCTTGTGGGGTCAAAGTGGACTCCTGAATGCAGGGAAGTGGCACCTGAGAAATAATGTTTCCACTCACTCTAGAAAGTCAGACAGTGACTGCATATCTGATGGTCAGAATGCAGTTCTGTGCTAGGGGTACATTATGAATAATTTTGAAAGAAAATATATCAGTCTATCAGTAGGTAAAGAAGCTATTATTTCCCCTCTTTTGTTTAATTATCTTCTCATGTAGAATTAGGCAGTCAAAGCTGTTGCTATAATGTTAGAATGATAGTAATGCCTGGGAACTGATATTTACTTGTTGGATTTCTAGTCACCTTTAAAATTGCAGAAGTATTCAGGCAGTTAGCATCAGAAAGAATGCAGTTTTCTGCCATTTCCCATCCTATCCATTTGCTAAAGCAGGAAATGTTATTAAGCTGAGTAACAACGATTATTATTATTATATATAATATATATTTAAGATGACTTGACATTTACATATGATAAGTACAATTTTTAAAAAATATCTAAACCAGAATGATGCAGATGACTGATTGCAGAGGGTCTGTATGACATCTCTCTTGTGAAGCTCTCTGTGTGTTCTTAAAGCAGCAGATCTGTGCTCTTCTGATCACAAAGCTCTGTTGATTTTCCATGCTATATACTAGAACAATTGTAAAGCCTCAGCTGAGACTGCTGCTCACCTAAAACTAATGAAGATCCTTTTAATTGTACTGTTCACGTAAGTTAGATTTCTCTCTCTTTGTTTCACTTTATAGAATCATAGAATTGTTTGAGTTGGAAAGGACCCCTTAAAGGTCATGAAGTTGACCTGGACCCCACTGCTCAAAGCTGTTGTGGTCTCTCTAAATGGCATCCTATCGGCTGGGTGAAGGCATCATTTCTTTCAAGAAATACTCTTGGAAGAAAAGCACCTAGGTCAGATAGAATCATAGATATACTCAGGTTGGAAAAGACCCAAAAGATCACCAAGTCCAACCTCAACCTAATCATGCTACCCCAACTAACAACCCTCCTTTAAATCATGTCCCTGATGACTACATCCAAATGGTTTTTAAACACACTGAGGGATGGTGACTCAACGACCTCCCTGGGGAGCCTTATTCCAGACTAAACAGCCCCAGTTCCAAAAGGAACAAGGAACATTAGCATTTGCAGTTGGAAAGTGCAGCTTAAACCTGCATGCAGCATGTAATCACTGCTCTCAAGTAAATGCAGGAAGTCATGTCTCAAACTTATTGTCTTGTGACTTTTGTGTAGTTCTTGAGTTTTATCAGCTGCACATTTGATAAACTGTACATCTTTTATTTTGTACAATAGTGAGAAAAAGAAAAAAAGAATGTTGGATCTTGATCCAGTGGAAGATCTGCCATATTGTATACAACAGAAATGGATCAAGATCTGATATTCTGTTTTTTAAGAGGAAAAGAAAAGAGAATCAAGTCTTTAAAATGTGGGAGTAGATGTCTTTGCAATATATCTTTACAGTGTCTCACATAATACTATGTTCATAAATGTCACAGTCACTCTTTTGAAGAAGTAAGCATAAGAAAATGAAGTGCAACTGTGGATTTTTCAAAATATAATGGTATCTGGGTTCTGTATTCAATCATGGCAAGTGTTTGTCCTTCCTCATTTCTTTATGGATGAATTTTTCCACTACTAACCTAGAGTTATCAGCACGGTGATGCAGGAAGCACAGAGTATTAAAAAAAAAATAAATAAAAATACATGAAGCGTTTAATGTAAATTATAAATTTTCAGGGAAAAATAAAAGGATGAAAACCATGGCAGATCACTATACTGCTGTCTACATTGTAGACTCATTTATGTCAATTAGCTGTCACTTCTACAGCATGTGATCAGTAAGAAGGAACTGATTTTAAAGTATCCTGTACTAAAGTCCAGTAGTGATGTAATTCTTATATTATTTTTTATTAAAATACAGAAGGCAAACATAAAACAGAGTGGAAGCAAGGTAGTGATTTACCCTGAGTGCTAGGATGGCAATATAGACCAGCTACCCTGTATTTCAAACCCCCAGTAACTTTTTACAGTTTTGTTTTGGTGAGCTGAATTTTTTTTCTCCACTTTTCTCTCTGGACAAGAACACATTTCACATGAGATAGCATTAATTTAGTTTCACAGAAGAAGAAAATTGCAGTACTTATTCTCCCTTGCGCACATTATATTCCTGAAGACATGAAGAAGCAGGCTCTATTCTTACCTGTTCAATAGTCAAGAACATTTGTTCTAAGCACTGTAGGAAGGACTTAAATGGTTCTCTTTATTCCTCTATAACTTTAAGTACATGAAGTCAGGATTCATGATAGTGATGAAAAGTGATTTCAGAGTAAGAACGAAAAGGTGAATGTTCTATTAAAACCCCCTCAGTATCTCTTTGACTTTTCTCAAGACATCTGCTGTATTCCCATATCATCTGTCTCAAAAGAATATACAAAAGAAACCAAATTTCATTGTTTTTCTTTTATTCACAAATTAAGTTTACATCTAAATCAAATGCTCTAGTCAGCTGTCCACATAATCTGGATGGAGCATGAGACCAACATCCCAAAATTTGCTCAGTGAATTATGGGGTTTCATAAGCAAAAGAAGAGAGACTTTCTGAAATTAAAATTGTTGTTCAAGTTGCTTATGTGGTGCCATGCCATTTCTTCCAAGTGGCCTTTGGATGGAGAATTTAGGGTCAGGATTTCCAGATTTAAGTTGGAAGGTTTTGTGAGAGATGTTCTAAAATTGGATAGGCTAAAGGACTTATATCAAGGGACAAAATATAACTGAGTAGACAGATATTGATTTGAGGTATTCAATAATATTAAAAAGTCCACAATTCTCTGGTTTCAGTTTGCCTAAAATATTTCCTCATAAAATTATGAATTTTAGCTTCCATTTCATTTGCCTCTCAAGCTTTAAGAAACATTAAATCATCATGATGAATACTATAGATCATAGAGTTTCATATTTTTTCTAGTAGATTTTTTTTCAGTAGATTTGAGATTCCTAAATAGGATTTATTTATTTATTTATTTATTTATTTATTTATTTATTTATAATAGATGAAAGGGGAAGCTGAAATCTAATACTAACCATGCATTTACTTAGCCACAAGAACTCAATCCACTTGAAATTAAATAGCCCTAGAAATTCCACACATGCATGCACAATTAATCAAGAGCCATGGAAAGTAGTTACCTGTTAAGCAATAGGTTATGTCAAAAGTATGATAGGTTTTGGTAGCCGTCAATTCGTAGTTCATCACTGAGACTTGCTGTACTCTGATGGAAGATTCTGAATTTTTTCAGTTAGAATCAGCAGATCTTTGTGTTTATGTGGGTGCTCTGTTTGACTTTGCTTGAGTAGCAAATACAATTCCAAAAAGCTACCAGTGGTGGATGGATTAGAAATCAGTAATATATAAGACTTGAGAACTATTAATTCATACAAACGTGAAGCTCTGTTCAAATGTAAATTTTAAAAATTTCTAAATAACTATATTTCATTATTTTATCTATGACTGCTCTAACTGAAATCAACATTGATTTCTTTCATATCAGAATTTCTGTTTTCAGTTATCATGATTAATAAATATTAACTGTTCAAAAACTTCTATCTTTGTTGTTGGTATGTGTAAGTTAAGTAGTTGATAGGTGAAGGAATACATGAAGAGCTGTAATACTCATGAAAAGCTGTAAAACTCATGACATCTTAAACTAGGAATGTTTCCAAACATACTCAAGTGTATAACTAAAGGTGTTACAACAGAACTGTATTTAATGTAAGTATGGAACTGGATAATTGTTTGTTTCATTGTTTTGAATTGAAGTAGCTCTCATAAAAACAAGCTATCTGTAAAAAAGACAGAATGGGTTTCAACAGATCTCTGTCTTTTTCCTTTACATCATGGAACTGATAGCAGTGAGCTCTGCAACTTTCTTTGAATTTGTTTTAAATTTGTGAGTGCTGAATTCTTTGCATCAGTTTTGTTTTTGTTTTTGTTTTAATTTGTTGTTTTCGTCTTTTTCTTTACAAAAGTTATAATACAATTAGTCTGCATGAAATAACTGTAAAATTTAAGACAAAAATGATCAAAGATGTGCAATTAATTTCTGATGTTACAACAATTGCTATGAAAAAGAAGCAGCTGGAGAAGGCAATGAGTATATGTAATATCAAAACAAAATGTTTTGCTGAGAATTCAAACAGGTGTTTTTGTTTTTTTTTTTACCAGTATGATTTTTTTACCAGTATAATTCAATTTATTTGAGACTACTGTGAATATATTTATGCAATTGCATTTCTAGGCTGTGTAAGCAGCTGTGATTTTCACTGTACGCTGGGTACATGCATTTGTATTTATTACATTTTTCATGGTTGCTATTAGATACCCAGAATTCTCTAGAAAGAAGGAGAAGGATGTAGGATCGAGAAGGCTTTGACTTCTGTTTTTCAACAGCAGTTGTTACTCTTGTGATTCTGTGACATGAGAGCAGTCCTATGACTTTAAAGTTCTCACTGCCTTCTTTAAACTTCATGTTCATGTGATAATGACTTTGTAGATGTGCTTCCATCCTCCTGAAGGTTATGTCCTTAACTTTAACTTAATTTACAAGTACAAATAATGTTTCATAAACAGTGAGAAAAATAGATGAAAAGATAAAAAGAAGGAAAGGAAAGAAAGGAAGGAAGTTGCATGGGTGATGTTTCCTTTGCATGAAGTATAAGAGCTACTCAGTTATCTTTCCGTGGATGAGAATATTTAATTGATTTGCTTAAGCCTGATTAAGACATTTAGAGCAATTGATAGGAAAGGAGTAAGAGTCTGTGTTGGATTTACAGAAATCTATTTACTAGTTTTGCCCAGATTGTGAATTCTCTGTGGAGGGACTACAATTCTTATGTGTTTGTTTCGTGTTTCTGCTCAGTGGATTGCTTGCTAATTGTATGGTACATCTATACAGTTTCACTGTAAGCAAAATAAGATTTTTAAGCATTTTGAACTGATTTATTTATTTATTTATTTATTTATTTATTTTTTCTTCCATGTTTATTTCCATTGGGTAACTGCGCTACCTTCATTATCTTAATAAGTGCTATGCAGTTATGGCTAACAAAAATTCAGTATTATAGTTTCAGCCTTAAATTATTTACTGAGTTGTGTGAATAAAACAGATGAAAATTAAAACTGTAAGCAAAATTTCGTGGGTGATTATCCACATGTATTTTTGTAAATCATGTTGTACAGGTGTTTTAAAAAATATGAGATTTTAAAAAAGTAAGTGATCAGTTTAAGACCTTAGCAGTGACTTTCCAAAAGTATAAATAAGGAAAAATCTGAAAAAACAGTTGTTCAGAAAGGGACTGTATTTATGCATATAGATATTAATAGGAATGGCCATTGGAGTCCATTTAAATTGTCCATAGTTCAGACATATTTTGTAGCAAATGAAGAATGTTGGGCCAAGGTGTCTTAGCAACATTTCTCTCTCAATTGCTCTGTGCCATACATGAATGCACTAGCTGAAAAATGAATAGTTCTTTATGCAGAAATTTTCTGCATAACAGGCCTACAGTAAGTAAATGCTGAAAATTTTATTATTATTATATTTATTTATTTATTTATTTATTTATTTATTTATTTGTATGCCTTGTTTCTTCAGACAGAATAGGAGCATTGCTTCTACCTGTCAGTTGTAGTGGTAAATCCTCCAATAATTTAACTAATTGATGGAGTCCAGCCCCTTGAATTATTGAGGAGCAAGAAAGATGTTTCAGGTCAGTAGGTTATTTAATTTAGTTGTTGCTGGCAGTGAGCTTTTTCTCTCTTATAGAGTTTAATCTTGGTACACTTTATTGGAGCTGTTTTAAATGTGAAGACAAGGACATGGTTATTGATGAGTCCAGAATTCTTTGAATAGAATTTGAATAGAACACATTTTGAAAATAAAGCTTGGAGCAGTGTTTTTCTGTCCTGGATACTGCAGTTCTATCCCTTAAAAACTGCTGAGAGGCTCAGCAGATGATATGCTGAAAGGAATTTGGAACTCAGATCAATGTTGGGAACTGAATAAAGTCATTATAGAATTACTTAAGATAATCAGAATAATTTATTTATATTTTATTTGGGGATTATCAAAGAGATCAGATCATTGCACTTCCTAGATACATTACTTGATATACAAATGGAATAAGTACATAAAATTTTAGCAATCTGAGTTCTTCATTGCTAGTTAAGTTAAGCTATGGAGTCTTTTTGGGGAGATCAGAGCACAGCTTGTTTGTCCATCTGATTCACCTATATAAGTTCTCATCTGGAAAAAATATTATATGAATTTAGACAGCAGTTAAATATGTTTCACTTATAATAATCTTTGTTTTAATGCATTTGTAAATTGTGGAAAATATCTGTACCAATGATGCGCTAATATTTAACAAGCACCATCTATGATGTAAATGCTTAAACCCAGTGTTCAGTTGTTCATTTTTCTATGGGCAATCTGCAGTATTTTAAAACAGGTTAGTCCAAACAAATAGCACAGAGAAATTTCTTTTTTAACTTGCATTTCAGTTTTAATCCAACTCCTGGTTTTGACTTTACATAAAGTATTTTTCTCTGAAGAAATCTGTAGTACAATGTGTTGTCAGCTTTAGGAAACACTTTATCTGTACCTGAATGAAAAAGACATCTGAATACCACAACTTTCTTTGTTATCTCCCTTGTTATGATTTTGACTGACTTGTACATTTTAAAAATAAACAAACTAACAAATAAATATAGAAAGTGCACTCTTCTTTGAAGTACATGTGATAAATTGCATTTATAATGTGTTTTTGTTTTTTTTTTTGCCAGATGCTCATGACTCTTTTAATAAATTCTCCTAAGCCTGCGTCTTAAATTGCAGGTCTCCAAGTATGGGGTGTTTTATGCATGCAAAGCATTGTGTGTACCATGCATTTTGCACTCTCACCTTTCCTGCTGAGACACTGTGAGTGTTGCAGCGTAGTGGAATGGAAGAATCCACCTTTCTGGGCAGACTGCTTACTTTTCTGTCACTTGATGGACTAAAAATACCACCACTGAATTGGAAGTATTGTATGGCTCTGTCAGTTACTGGGTCAGTTCCGCTGGCCCTGTACAGCATTCAATAGCAAAACATCATTGTGCTTTGTGGGAGCTAGAAATAGAAACTATAAGAGGATATTTTTAGAACTCTTTAAATTTCCAATACATTATATAATCACCTGGGTACTTTTGTAACTGACTAATTGTGGGGTTGGATAGAAGGTTATACTGACTTTTAGGTAAGATGATCTGCACAGGTTACTCCTGGCTTCACCCAGTAACACAGCACAAAGGAATGGTCAAAAGCTATTTTTAAAAGTAGCATTTGTCAAAGAGCCTGCTTGAACATCCCATAATGTGAAATGTTGAAGGGAAGATTAAGGAAAAGGCCTAATCACATCTGTGAATTACCATCCTCAAAATGGGTCTGTACTGCTGGTCTCTTTCATGAATGCATTTTTGTGGTTGCAAAATATTGTCCTTTTCCCATATATGTCTTCAGTTTTGGGAGATGATGGTGTAAATATTTGTCCTAAAAATTCTTTATCTGTTTGCCTGTGTAATTTGTGAAATTAAGAAGTACATTCATAGTCTTTGCATTTCAAAAGGAAAAAACAATAAAAATAGATCTCTGTGGGACAGGGTCCATGGGAGTAAGTTAGGAAAACTGATTACCAGTAACAAATGAAACAGTATGAAGATTGTGAATCCGGCATAAAATGGAGTTCTGTTTTCCAGACTGAAACTCATTTTCAAGGGGAGGTCAGAGTAAGTTTCTTCCTAAGCAGGTCTCTGGTCTCACCTTGTATAGTATGTTTTCATGTTATTTGTGTAATGCATTTAAATAATTTCTCTTGATGCTTATTTTGTTTGTATAAACATGTTTACAGAATTTAGTATAAGGTTGCAGTGAGGTTAGAGGGTAATGCAAATTTATTTTGAAGCTTTGCTAGAAATAGTTTTCTGACCTAAGTTTAACAGACAAGAGCAATATTTTTATTACAGCAGGACCCACTGATGGCTGTAGAACCTTTTTTAATGATAGAGATTCTATTTGCAATGATGCTTCTGGCATTTAGCACTCGCCCTCTGCCCCAGTTTGCTTTTGTGAGGTCATTCAGTGTAGCTCCAGCTTCTCTTCTGCACATCAGGGGATAAGAACTCTGATAATAGTATTCTTGACTAATATTTTGACATTCTTCTCTTTCAGCATTCCTGGAATGCAAAACGAAAACCTCAAGACATGTTGACTCACCAGCTACACATGCATAATGCAGAGTTATGTGTAGCTCACACTGATTAAAATTGGTCTCATCTAAACAAATTAAGGAATCTGATCTCTCATCCATATACATGGATAATAGTCATTAATGCTAACAGAGGATATGTGCATACATGGGCAGGAGGACAGGCTTCTAACTCTAAGGCTGACTGTTCTGTTTCAGTTGAATTTGCTTTTTGCAACAGCAAAATATACGGTCCTAAGTGTTACAATGATTTACAGGAAGACCAAAGAGAAGAAAGGTCAATAGTGTAGTTTTTCTTGTGCCTTATACTAGTAAACAGATAAAACAATATATATTGTTTAAGCTTCTTGTAAGCTATGGGGAAGTAGTGTTTTTTTTGTTGTTACTGTTGGCTTTTTACATTATCTACTTACACATGCAGATTTATATGCCTGTGTTTTCAGACAGAAATAAGGAAAACACCAAAAGCGCAATAATTTAATCCTCCATAAATTTTGTAACATTGGTTTGTATTGAATCTTGTCATTTTCATAATTTTACAAACTATAAATATCCAGTTACTGTGTATGAGCATGTGCTTGTGTTAGAGCGTATCAGTTGTACTGTCATCAAAAGAACTCCTGTGATTTAGTCATTTGATATTCAGTTAAGTGTTCTCAGAACACAGTCTGTCAAGACACTTTAAATATTTGTATTAATTCTGTAAAAATAGTGTCGTGCATATGGTATCAGACAGTAGGAGCTTAATCAGCATTCTCAACAGCATGAGCTATATTGGGAAAAAGGTGCAGAGTACAAAGGCTGATGCCTTAGGGGAGTTTGTTCTGTAGGTGTGAGGTCTTTAGAATGAAGACCACTGGGAGAGGCTGGTCTAGACTGCCTGCATAGTAAAAAATGATAAGTTAGGATTGATTCAGGAGTACTGAAAAATATCAGCCACAGTTTTTTGGTAGTGCTAGAGGCTGGATGGCTGCTATGTGTGGGATGCTGTTAATGAAGTCTTATTATTTTCACTGTTCATGGCTTTCTAATGTAACTTTAATATAAGTCATCAATGGCTTCTTTGGTCACATCACTGCAGGACAGTTTCTTTTACTTGCCCCATAACCAAATGTATCTGGTTGTTGTTACCTCAGTTACTACCACCTTCTGGCTTCCTGATAAGTATTTGTTACCTGGCTGCCAGTTTTTTAAGAATTCACCTGTGCATCTCTATTGCCCTTCTGTATCTATCTAATTATTAGAGTGGTAAATTATAGGCCAGAGCTTTTGGGTAAGCCCTTCTGTAACAGTGATCTGTGCTTCATTTGTTTTCACACTGTATAGCAGAGTCATGTAATGAGTTTACAATAAGCAAGTATAGTCAAGGTATAATTTTCTCTATTGATGCTTTCATGGAGGTTTTATCTCTTGGTAGCTACCACACTCTCACCAACTCTGAATTGGCCAAGGAGAAAGTGAGGCCTTGCATGAGTCTCTGATTAGGAATATGTATGATTAAGTGGTACCAATTTACTTCCCTGCTTATTTTAACTTAAGCCAACTTGTAAATTGAAAATACATAACTTTTTATACAGTGTCATCAAATCATCCAGAAAATTTTTGAAGGACTTGAAATTTTGAGTTCTTTATTAGAATTAAGCCTAGCAACAAAGTTATTTTGTCTGTCTTGCATCCCTCTATAAAGGCAATTAATCCAATGAACAAACAGCAACAATGTGTCTGCATGAGAACAGGGCCTTTAATAGAGGTTTCTCTTCTGTTCTGTAGTTTATGATCACTAGAAGAGGTCACTGTCTATCTTAATCTCTTAAAAAACTAAAGATAATACTTCTGTACAAGTTTACCAAGAACTGGAATGACACAGACAATGAGAACTGGCAGGGTTTTGTCATACGGATACAGGCTCAGACAGTTAGTGGTTTTTGGGGCAGAGGAAGCCAAAGTAATTAAACCATAAAAATTAAAAATAAGAGAAATTATTTAAGATGAAGAGATTTGAGGTACTTCCATTTGCTTTATGTGTGAGAGATGTTCTGTGCTGCAGAACCCCCAGGCATGGGACATGGGACATGGCTTATCCTACTCTGGGGACATCTAAGGCACATTTCTTCTGCTTAAATGTAAGTGCTGCGCTAATGGGATGTCAGCATCTTCCCACACTTCTGACTTTAGGGATGGTTTTAGCTAGTTCCAGCTCTGTGCTAATGTATTTCTGAAGGCTGCCTGTATCCAGCTTCTGCAGATTTCCATTTATGCTTACAGAAAGGCTACAGTAGACATAGTTTTGTTTGGGAGTTACAGGGCAGATGAAAGTTAAAGCTAAATTAAACTTAAAGACATAAATCCTTTCTCTGTTGCCTTGCAGAAAAAAAAAAAAAAAAAGAAAAAAAAAAAAGAAAACACTCTGTGTTTTTGAAGGATAATATTTCATTTTTCCTTTCTTCTATATAGTCTGTCATGTTCTAATTCTGTTTGTAAACAATTGTCTGTAAACATAGAAACTTGTCTTCTAGGAATTTAAGTCTGGGAAAGCTGTAATGTAGATTCTGGTCAGGTATGATTCCTATCCAATTAGTCTAATAACTTATTAGAATTACGTCTTTTAACCTTATCTCTAAGAAGAAATAAAACAAATATGCATGCTTCATTAATTGACCAAAAGAAATCAGTTACAAAACTTTGGCTTTAGCAATTTTCTTTTAATAAGGAGAAAGCAAGGACAAACTAAAACAGAATGAGAGATGTTCATGTGGGAGATTGTAAATTGATTTTTTTTTAAATTATTTATTTATTTATTTATTTTGAGATGGAACATGAGAGTTACATTGTTGTTCAGTGCTGGCTCATCTAAGAATTTGTGAAGGAGCGAGAACAAAATTCTGCTCACAAGATGAGTCACAGAATGTTTTGTAGTTGTTCTTATTCATCTGTAATAATGTTTTCTTATGTATCATCTGAGAGATTGTAAGAGTATCTGGAAAGGAGAAAATAAGTGAAAAATCACTGATATTTGCTGTTTGAGATGACTGTATGGAAAATGAAAAAATCTGAGAATGCAGTATTTAAGGTTAATTGGATCAAAATGAAGATGGATATTTTGATCAATATAAAGACGTCTGAAAGGCTTAATAATTAGTTATTTATTCTTTTAAATGAGAGCACATCCTTAGGAAGATGGGTGTTTATAGTTATATATGTTTCTGTGTGTATATAGTTATATGTGTTTTTGTGTCTGTTTTTTGTTTGTTTTTTAGTATGTAATGTACACTGTTTTAAATTCACTGAAAATTATATAATTTATTAATTTTACTTTAATGTTTAAATTACCATTATGCAATCAGATTCATCGATCCCTCCTGCTCGCACAAAAACATATTTGCTTCAGTCTTCCTATGGGTAGTACTATAATTGTGTTCAGACAGGCTTCATCTAAGGAATTAGATCTTTTGGTTATAGTATCTTTGAAGATATCGTTTTCTTATACTGTTAGCCTGCATTTTCCTAAGGTTATATTTAGTCAGACAGAGCAATTTTTTTTTTTTTTTTTTCATAGGTATTGTTAGGTTAGAGATGTTCATTAGCAGCTGAATTTCCTGCCACTTCAGAGAGGACAATAGAATGAGCTTTTTAAATTATAGGGTTATTTTTCTTTGGACATTATTCCTTTAACACTTTTTTATTGAAAAAGAAATATTACAAAAATAGCACTGAACAGGATCATTCAGCTTGTGATTGGCACACAGTGTAGGAGCTTAGTTATCTTTCTTCTCCTCAGTCTACAAGGGGCTGTATTGTGAAGATACCATTTTATTACCCAGTTTTCTGTAAGTGATGTAATTTGAACAGCCTACATTTAGATATTTAAGCATTTATAAGCTAGATACTTAATCTTTTTATTCTTTAGTATCCCATATCCCATATATTAAAAAAAAAAAAAAAGGATTGAAAAAAAGATTGACATGACAACTTCAGTGGTGTACCCAGTTTTGAAAGGAAGTGTGAGGTACTCAGACATAGTTCAAAACTGTATTAGGATATAATAAACATGAATTCAGGAAAGAGTCAAAACAGAACTTTCATAATAATGTTATGGATTAATTCTAAACTTGAAAGTAGGCTTTCTAACTGTTTTTAGGTTCAAATGGCTGCATTCTTGCACTGATTTCACTTGCTTTGGTGGGTGATGAGTGAAATAGCAGTTAGTGCCTTTGTGTGAAGGAAAAGTTAGAAAATTTTATATATATATATATAATATATGTATATATGTCTTTGGTTCTTACTATTGGATTGTTTTTTTTTCCTGCAAAAATAATAAAAAAAAAAATCCACTGTAGTTTTGTTTGTTTGTTTTTTAAATTTGTTGGTATTGTATTAATTTGATAGATTTTCTGACTTACCAGCTCTTTATGAACTAAGCTAATCTATTTTGAGAAGTCTAAACTGTTTGAGAAGTCAGGAGTCTTCCAGCAGTGCAGTGAGTTGTGGTCTCATATCTGTCAGTTGTGGACAGAGTTTAGGAACGTGAACAGAAGAATAAAGCAAGTTTCTTTATTCTAAACTGATATTGTGATAGAAGCAATGTAAGTCTAGGAAATTTGGTGAAGATAAATTCCATGGTTTTGTTTTGCTTTGGAAGGACTAGGAATGCATGAAGTTCCATATCTGTGTGGAAGGGGATAGTGGGACTTGGCCTGAAGAGAGCTATTTCATGGTCAGTGAACTACCATAAATTGGCTGGAGGCTGCAGAAGCCTAGTGTTATCACTGTTCCCTTTCCAAGATCAGACATGTCAGGGCGGTGGACAGGACTAAAAGCCTCAGAGTGACCGGTTGTCACACCCCCTTCTGTCCCACTTGGCCAGCTGTGTCCTGATCATCAGCTGCCACTGTTACCACAAAAGTCTGATTTGTCCCTAACAAGAGCAAAGTTGTGGGAGTGCTCTGCTGTCCCAGTGTATCCACTGCTTCAGGCTCTCATGAACAGGGGCTGTATGCCAGCTTGGATCTAGTCCCAGCAGGTGCTTGGCTGAATCAGAGGTCTAGCATTCTGATTGATGCCTGTTCATCATACTTGCATTCTTCAAAGCACTCTGTCACTTTTACTTTACTAATTCATTGTCACAGGTCTGTACCAATGATCCACATATCCCTTATATCTTATTTTTCATTGTTGGAAGCACAATAACATTAAGAAGGGATGGTTTGTTGTGATATGGATGTCATAGATCAAGGCTGTGGTTTCACTACAAATCTGGGTGAAATTAAATTGTGAATGTCTTACAGCTCTATTTGCAGCTCAGAATGCTCCAGCACTCTTTCGAGCACAAACGTGCCAACATTCCTACAGCCAAATGGTTTAACAGTACTAAATTGCAAATTCAACATTTGTTTCAGGTGTTTTTTTTGGTTTTTTTTTTTTTGTTTTTTTTGGTTTTTTTTTTGTCACTTAAATTTTGGATGTTTAGTATGGAAGATGTTTGTTTGTTTGTTTGTTTTGTGAGAAAACCATGGCAAAAAGTGCAAAAACCTTTCCTAAAAGCAGTGGCTGTTGTACCTACAAAGATCAGTACTGAAGTGAATTGTTTGAATGATATGTTGCATTACAGAAGAAATAAATGCTAGTTTGCTGAAACTATTTAAATGGACCCTGATAATGAATTAGCCCTAGGTAGTATTTCTGAACTGCTCCAAAGTACATAGTGTAACTCATCAAAGAAGATACTTTGAAAATGCTAAGTTAACAGTTGTTATGTAGCATAATTATAGAAGTGATTGAAATTTGACAGCAATATGCAAAGAAAATCTGCTATTAAAAAAAAAAAAAAAAAAAAAAAAAAAAGAATACATAAAGGAGAGAAAAAAGAAGACTGGCAAAATGCTTTCTGTGTTTTCAGGGACAGACTTGTAACATTCTGTATCATTTGATGATCTGAAGGCAGTCCGATAAATCTGAACCATTTTTTTTACTTATTCTAGGGTGATAAATTTGAATTCTTAATACTGATTTCCATATTGTTCCTTTGGTTAGTGCATTATGAATCGTTTTGTGTGAAGAGACTTTTCTGTGAATTAACAGAGTCTTATCTTTTCCTCAGAAGGTTCTTTTAGGGTATGGTGAAGAACAGACATTCCAGTAAGGCAGCATTTTCTGATGAGAGAGCTTCACTAGTTTTAAGCACTTTTCATATCAATAATGACAGTCCCGATACAGAAATATATGTCAGGTGCAGAGTGCTGTGGCTCTAGGAAGAATGAATGACAGCTGACTTTAGGTTTTAAGACTGGCTAGACATTTTCTCTATAGTCCTTGTGAGTGAGCTGTATACTGCCAGAAGGATTAATTGCAATTAGTCTGCTCTGTATGGCCTTTCTCCTGGGTCTTCTTATAGCATCTTGCTTTTCAGGTGACTAGAAGTATGTCTGATGTGGCAGGTTTGCATTCTGTTGTGTGAAGGTACCCTGTATGTCAGTACATTCTGTCTAACTGCAATTTCTGTGCATGCAATTGAATAAGTTGATAAACATTGTTTTTAGAATGATGGCGCTAAATCATCTGAGGAATAGCGAACTTATTTTTAGTCTTATGACTCTGGTCTTCTGGTCAATTAATAGGTCAAGAAATATTTTCTTGAGTTTTAGCATTACAGATAGTGTGGCTTCCTTAGTTGTATGAAGGTGTATGTGTAATCTTTCACATGAATCTGACATCAATGATGGGAAACCTTCAAAAGACACGAAAAAAGTGACTGTAAGAATAATCCAACCAAGGGCTGCATTTTTAAAATAATGTATATCAAGTAAATTATACACCTTAAATGCAAACATTGACATCCTTATTTTATCTTTTTATAGTTAAATCTAGAGCTCCTTTTGTTGTTGTTGCTTTCTCTTTGTTATTTTTCATTATTGTTGTAACGCTACCTTCCTACTAATGTGCATTCGCAAACATTTTCAGGAATAGTCATAAATCATCTGATATATGATCTGTTTCTTTAAGGACTGATAAAAAACTAGGTCACTTTTCAATATGTATGGCATTGTGTGCAGAACTGAAAGAGCGGTTTTAGCAATGTCGTGTTATGATACTGCTCAGAAACCACAATGTAGATTCCTACCATGGAGATATGAAATAGAAAAGGAACCATGTAGAAATCTGTGCTTTCTTCCATCTGTATCTGACTTGGGGTTAGTAATCTGTGCTAGGAATTTTAATCTGCATGAAAAGTATAAACTGCTTGTGATCAATTCATTGAATTCTTATTGTACTAAACATAGGTAGAAACAGAAATGACTTGAGTTATCTTGCTGTAGTCTTCTGAAGTAAAATAAATAAATAAATAAATAAATCTAAAAACATTCTTTTAGTGTCCTTGTATCAGTCTCATATCACCAGATCTACTGAATGACCTGAAAAATGTCGTGTTCCATCCAAACAAATGACTTCAGGATTAAAGGGCTTGAGAAGGATTATATCCAATTAAAGTAAGTCAATAAATATATGGAAGAGATACAGAAGAATAGGCAAGACACTTTGAGACACTATCTAGACCTATTAACCATGTAAGCCAGGGTGACCTTCTTTCAAGAATTCCTACCGCCTGTTTCTTGCTCCAGGCCACAATGTTGTTACTGTTGTGATGGCACTGTGCTTTTTTACACTGAAAATACCCTTACACAAAATAAAACATCAGGATTAGTATCTGGCCTAATGAACAAACAGAATGAATTAGCAGAGGTACATCCTTCTGTTGTGAGAAATGCATTACACTGACCAGTGAATAGCCTTTATGCTCTGAGTATAGAAATCTCACATCAAGAGTTTGGCCTAAGAAGACACTGATTCTTTATTTTTAGTTTCCATTTGATTTACTTGTGTTTGCATATGAAGCTGTAGATCAAGTTTTCAGAGACAATAGGATATCCATTTTGTACATGATTCTGCTGTATGTGCTTAGTCATGAGATTTAGTATATTTTTCTCTGAAACATATATCTGAATGTAGATTCTGGGTATTATACCAGCAAATAAAATTCTATAAAATTCTACATCAATAACTAACAACTTCAGATCAAGTAATAGCTGTTGTAGAAAATGCATGCAGAGTTGAAAACTGAATGCTCTAAAAATTTTTGTCTACAGATATTAATAAATAGAAAGCTATCTGGGGGGAAAAAAACCAAACAAACAAAAAAAAAAAAGGATGGAGGCACTGTAACAGACAACAGACTACTGCTTTGTAACAGATAGTGTTGGAGAAAGCAAACACAACCAAAAAAATAGTTCCGCTGAAGAGCACCAGAACAATATTGCAACTAAAATGGAATAGATTATCTGCATATTGAAAACAGTAGTTTCAGATTAGACACTTACACATCAGTAGTAGCACAATAGTCACCAGGAAGGTGAAGAGAGAATAAGAAGGTAAAACCCATGAGGTATAGTGGCAGTTTTACCTGCATGGATAAAGGATCTGAATATGTCTAAGTTAATAAAGTGGAGAAAGAATGACAAGTTGTAATAATATCTGGAAACCTTTGGATTTCTCAAAAGTCTGTTTCTACTGCATTTTAGAGTATTAAAAGTTCTTAAGAATTCAGAGACAAATCATATTAATGTAATTCAGGGTTCTCCCTTCCCTAGTGGAGCTACTAGAAAGCGAAATTCTGCTATGAAGTTTTCTGAATAATGACAAGTACTATGTATACACTTTGCAATCTAGATCCCAACAATTAGAGAAATGTGAAAATATGTGCTTTTCTGTTACAAATAAATTAATTTATTTATATTAATAAATCAATTTATTAATAAATTAATAAAGCTTTTTTTTTTTTTTTCCCTTTTAGTACTTTCATATTTTTAAAAATAAAAATCTTTCAAGTGTTTTTGGTTTTTTTTGTTTGTTTGTTTGTTTTGGTTTTTTTTTTGTTTTTTGTTTTGTTTTTTGTTTTGTTTTGTTTTTGTTTTTTTTTTTCCTGTTTCTTTTGGCATCCAAAAGATCTTATAATAGACACTTAATTGGAAGAGGAAAATGGGTTTAGTGGGATGTCTGGAGATTCTGAACAGCTCTGGAAAGAGCTAAAATTCAACACTGTATGCAACACAGTCAGGGAAAGTAGGGAAAGCAATTAAGGCAAGCATGCAAAATGGTAATAAGGAAAACAGTAAATAAAAGAAAATATACAAATTGATCTCGAGATGTTCAAATCCATCTCTGGAGTACCTGATTTAGCAAGATAAAAAATGAGGGACTCTCAGAAAGCAATATATCCTATTTTATTATGTTGGTTCATGATGTCAGAAGCAGATGTTGATCATATGACAGTACAAGCTGAACCTTCCTGTCAATATTCCATTACATTTTGTTGCTATACAACAGATACAGCAGAGGAGTAGTCTTACCGCATGGCATCTGACATGGAAGTATGCATGGAGAATAGGTGGTTTGCTGAAATCCCCAATGAGAAAAAGTTGTGCCTGTTGACATTAACTGACATTTGCTGAACATTTATGGAAACCTAACAGTGGACGTGAACACAGTGAGGCAGTGAGCAGCGTGCTTCAGCAGTGATGACAGTGTCAGGGGTTCACCTCTGCTGGTGAAGATTTTTATGAGTGCAGCATGTAGGGTCTTGTTCACTGTTGGTGAAACTGCATAGTTCGTGAAGGTGACTAAGCTGAAAAATAGTGTTTTATAGCTGATCGTTTTCTCTACCAAACAGTGTTGTGCCCTTTGTATTTGTTGTGGTTTCCATAGAAATAAATAGGTCATTTTCAAAATGAGGATTTCAGCAATGATGACCCATGAAAATATATTTAAATACATAAATACACACATACATACATATATTATTATTATTATTATTATTTTATTTTATTTTTAAGGATATTAAGGATCGCTAAAGCTCAGTTTTTGATTATTCCACTTGGTATCTTGGTTGAAAGGTCTTGGAGAGTGGGAGATTTTGTGAGATTTTAGATACTCTTATAGCAAAGATAGGAGCTGAATTACAGATCTGTCTTTTAGTATACTGCAGTCCAGCAGCAATGAAGCATGCAGAATATAGCTGAAGTCTGTGACTTTTTATATATTACTTTTCAAGTTTACCCTATATGTTGCTGTTAGCTAAAGATTTTGATGATTTTTAAGGCACCTTTCTACCTAAATCTTTCAGTGATACTGTAGGGGAAATATGCATTAGAAATTATGAAGAAATTTTTACTCAGAGGATGGTGAGGCACAGGCACAGGCTGCCCAGAGATGTTGTAGGTGTCCCATGCTTGGAAATGTTCAAGGTCAGGTTGGATGAGACCTTGGGTAGCCTGATGTAGTGTGTGGTAACCCTGTCCATGGCAGGGAGGTTGTATGAAAACAACATACTTCTGGCTGCGCTGCTGTACAAAAATATAACAAAAGTAGCAGAAGATAATTTGCATTAAATAAATAAATAAATAAATTGACTGATTTATGTCAGAGATGCAGAAGGAACTTGAACAGGCTCTGAAAACCTATTGCATAGGCAATACAAACTATAGATTACAAAACCTAAACTGATGGTTTGTAAACCAAATAATACCTCTTGCTCAGGAACTGTAACATTCTTTGCTTCCAAAGTAGCAGCGAGTATCTTAAAGTTGTAAAAAAAAAAAAAACCAAAACAAACAAACAAACAAAAAAACCCACACTTTTTGACAACTTATTGAAGACGTTTTCGCTTGCATTTAGGTTGTGAAAGAATCATTCTGAAATGAGATACCATGAAAGATAAGATACATTTTTTTGCTTTATCCCATTCATAATCAAATATAGCATGGGGTTTAAAAGTATTCCAACAACTCATGACGAAGTAGAATCATGCATATTTTTCATCTCTTGTCCCGCTCTGTCAGATACAGAATTAGCAAAGATGATAGATTATTGATAAAATGGAAATAATCATATTTCTGGGACAGCATGAGCAATATGAGGAAAGAAGTAATCCATTTATTGTGCTGTTATTGTGCTGTTTCTTTTAGCGGTAATACAAAAAGTGTATTGAGCTGACTGCTAATTTAAGAAGGAAAAGAAAATGATGGCTCATTACTTTTTCTCATAACATGACTTTTGTTTGGCATCTGTGCTGGGCGTGCAGATTTAGCTAAGAATCTGAATCTTTGCCTCCTGCAGCAGGCTAGAAAAGTAACAAAGGTTTGATTTTATTCACCTCCCCCATCTGAAAAAAAAATAAATAAATGACTCTCACTCCTGTATTTTGGTATAGTATTTTCCATTTAGTAATATGGGAAATAAATACAAAATGATTTTGACAGTTCAACTTGAGAGTTCATTGAGTAAAATACTGAAGATTTTTGTTGGTGTGTTTTAGGACAATAGTTTTATGTGGGAGTCAGTAATCCATATAATTTGCACAAGAAATGAAGTAACAGTGATCTTCAGTGTTTGCTAATGAAGGTGTAATATCCAGCTCTGCTTATTGTCATTCAGGTAAAATCAGAGTTGATTCATGAGAAGCTGGCAATGGCTTAGAAAAAGATATGGAGGATTAGTCACCTGAGGATTACTATTTTCTCCTGGAAAATGTATGTTAATGAGCTGGATAGCTACAGTACTTTGAAATATTTGTCAGGTGTGTTTGTTAATTCAGAATGAAGAAGATATAAAATTAGTAGTACTTATTTGTTGTATATTACAACAAAATATGTAAGTCTTTCACCAGATGAAGGGAGGGGATGAAATTACTCCCTAAGAAGTTGTTAAGTGGTCAGTTAGGCATAGGATATAAGATATGCAAGTACAAGGAAGGAGAAAAAAACTTACTGTTGTCAAAAAGAACAGTCATCTGATTTCCTGTGTAGATACAAAGCAAGTTAGTGTTCCTGGAGAGAAACTGAATCAGCCTGGTTGCCTTGGGAGACTTGGGGCAGGGGGGAAGGGAGCACAGATATAGGAATGTAGGATTTTCCCAAGAGGTGATGATGTTTGGTGGGTGTGGTAAAGAGAAGATTTTCTCTGAGAGTACTGCCTGGGATATCAAATAAGATTTTGAATGTCTTACTGCCATCTTCCCTGAGACATCATGGCAGTTCTGCTTGCCTGTGTGAGGAAGAACAGCCTGATTTTAATTTAGCATAATAGATTAAGTCTGTCTGTTGCACAGGAGTGCTTTGAAAGTAAGGCCTCCTATTTTATTAAGTTGGCCAATGACGTCAGAGGTGGTTGTTGGTTATATATCAGTAGAGGCTGAACCTTCCCCCCAGTATTCCATTACATGTTGTTTCTGTGTGACAGACACGAGCAGAGGGGCAGTCTGACAGAACTGCATCTGACATGGACGTGCATATGAAGCAAATTAAATTCCTCCATGTGGAAAAAAAATCACCCAGTGACATTCATTGATACTTGCTGAACATTTGGAGACCAAACAACGGTTGTGAGCACAGTGAGGTGGAGGGTGCGAATCTGATTATTTTTGTGGTTGTAGTATGCAGACTCTTGTTCATTGCTGGTGAAAGTGCATAGCTAATGGTGGTAACTATGCTGGAAAAAAATAATGTTTGTAGCTGAGGATTTGCTCTATTAAATAAGGTTATTGTGCTCTTTGTGTCTATTGTAGTTTCTGTGGAAATAAATAGGAGGCATTACTCCTAGGAGCAGTCCCTGTAAGGCATTGGTTGAAACCACTGTTTAATGGCAGTTACAAATTTTCAGACCACTAACATATGAGATACAGAAAGCTTCATTAACTCTTTATTGTTGTTTCTTCTGCATAGGCTGTCAAAAGCAAACATTTGAATCTCACTGAAGACTGCTTGTGAGTCTTGTATGATGAAACTGGCATTAAACACATCAGCTGTGAGATGAGTCGTGAAGTATTATGTGATGTAGATTTTACATATTTATATTTTGTAAATGAAGCAACCACATCATACCAGAACACTTCAAAGAAGAAATCTTAACAAACAGATATTTGTCATCTTGAGTTAAATTATTAACACATAATCTGAGGGGTTGGTATAGATGAATTGATTTATCTTTGCATGAATACATGAGAGTTTTCTGATTTTCTACAAATGCTGTGGGTTTTGAGGATGTGAAATATCTAAAGAGTTGTTTTGTGTTTGTTTTTTTTTTTTTTTTATTCACAGTTCCATGAGATATTTTGTGCAGTGGCTTGAGTTATATAGGTCAGGAGAACTGAAATCATGTTTTGGCCCTTTGTTCCCAATTCATCTAAGCCTTTGATCTCAGGCATGAAGAGTCACTCTGCTAAGATTAATACAGTCTGCTCTTTGGTTATACAAACAACTGAAAATTTAGAGAAAAGTGCAGATGGATTGTATTTTTTAATGTTTTTTTTTGTTGTTGTTTTGTTGTTTGTTTTTTTTTCTGTTTGTGATCGCTTTTACAGTACTTTTTGATCATTTAAAAAGAGGACCTGTAACTGTAGAGTATGGCAGCAGAAATATCACAGGGTTTGGGATGAGCACAATGTAATACACTCCTGCTCATTAATGAGCTGTGGCTTCTGTGTGATTTTGCTGTCTATTCACGTTTCAGGAAAACTGAGTTTCTCGGAATACATTTGTTTTTCTTCAAGCATATTTGATGAAAAAAAGATCTGGCAAAGTAGTTGATGAAGATACTTGATGCTTTTACAATTCATTTGAGCTTGAAAAACCTAAAAAAGTTCCCATCTAAGTTACAATCTCAGTTACAGTCTTTTGTAACTCATACTGCTGTGTCTATGAAAATGGATACTGAATATCTACAAATCAGAGTTATAAATCACCCTTATTTTAGGGAACTGATTTCAGTTTTCTGCAGCTGAATGATATAAGCGATGTTGGTAGCTGGAACTGCAGAAACTGCTTTGTTTAGAATTTTTTCTTAAAGAAGAAAGAGACTTTTTTGCTTTGTGGATTGGTGAGGAGGGGATGTGATGAAGTCTCAAACACAGCCTGTGTCTTCTAGGCAGGAATCTGGACTAGGAGCAAACTGGAACTGGAAGGGAACATTCACTTTCATCAGGGTTAACAATGTCCTGTAAGGTCTGTTCAATAAAGAGAGATTCTTGTGGAAGAAAATCATGGAACAAGCCAGATTGTATTTCCTCTGAGCTGTTATTTTCTACTGTTTTTATTGTTGGTTGTTATTTATTTATTTATTTATTCCTTTTGTCTTTCTAAAGTTCTCCTCAATTCTGAATTTCTGATATGGAAAATTTACATTGATGCCTGCAAAACATTTATTTGTTATTTCAGTTGTCTGTGTTTACTAGTGATTATCATAGCATTGGTAGTTAAAATGCATAGTGTTTAAGATCACCTTAAGTGATTTAAATGTTTAGATAGTTTGTGAATTAAATAAGAAAACCAATTTTTGATCCATGGATGGAAACTTTATTCATCATTTGTATGATCACAAATAAATATAGTTACTTAATCTTGAAAATAACAATACATTTCAGCAAGTGTTTTAGTGTACATTAAACAAAAGCAGTGATATAGAAGAATTAAGCAGGGTGCCATTAAATTGTAGTTGTTATAAACAGAGCTTTTATAAAGTATAATTATCCTTTTGTTGTTCTTGGTAGAAAAGTTCAGTAGTATTCATAACATACTACACCTGAATAGTTGAATATCTTACTCTTTTCAAAGCAGAATACCTTTGCTTTGAATAAAATATGTAATTATTACAGCCACAGATTAAAATTCTATGAATTCTGTGGTTTTAGAATTCTTCAGTTCTACGAATAAGCTACTGTGTATTTTCCAGAGATAGTGAAAAACATGGAAAACTGAAATGGAGTCCAACTTCTTTTTTAATCCTGGATAGCTTTGTTTGTAAGTGATAAAATTAATCATATACAGTTTTAGTCTTGTTAATAAAGTATCTGAATGTGTAAGTTTAGTAGGATGTAGCATCAACTTGGGAAAGGCTGTAATTCTATAATCTAGTATTTTAAATAATGAACAAATCGAAAGTATACTTTTCAGTCTGTTTTTATGATTGCAAAGATATCTTTTGTTATTCAGATCTTTGCTATGAAATGTGTTTGATAAAAGCAGGAAAAAAAACGATCTGTAAAGTTTTTTGTTTTGGTTTGGTTTGGTTTGGTTTGGTTTTTTTCTGTGTCACTTTAGTGATTTTCCCCTTTCTTCTACTTTTCCTTTTTCCTGGTTGACTTTAGCGAAGCAGAAGGCAAGATAATAAACTCTTAATGAAAACATTCCCTACTGTTCACCCGTTTCCATGAAATATTTAATAGTGGAAGGGAAATCTTATGTTATTCTGAATGATTTCTGCTCGGCCTAACTGATTTCGTTATCTGTTAGTCATGTTAACATCAGGCTAACAGTTAATAACTTGCAGGGACCTATGTAGCCATCTTTAATCTTTCTCTTCATCTGTGTCAGTCCTCTAGCAACTCGGTTGTCTCCCATTATTAATGAGCAAGTGTCCTCTCAGGTTTCAGCTCACAGAGCTTGAAGGAAGCATAAGGTCAGTCCTTTCAGACCAGGTCTCTGGAGTGACATATGGTAACTGAAGTCACCCCTCCACATAAGAAAAAGAATGGCAGCTTCATACAGCGTCTCAAAATATTATTAGAGCTCATTCTTTTCACAATTCAGTCAGTAGTCCAATTTTTACTTCTAAAAATGTTGGAAATAGAAGTAGAATGGTGACTGATGGAAAGTCAGTTGAGAGCTCAGTATCAGGCTGTTTATATTCAAGTGAGTCTTTTTGTATAGTAAAATGACTCAGATTTCTGAATTTCAGTAGGCAAACAGATGCCAAAAGATGTTCTCAGAATGAAGCAAAGCACGGATGATTCATTGCAGAAAATTACTTTTAATATTTTTCTGACTGACTTAAATGATATCATGTACAAACATTATTACAAACCAATGTATTTTATATTAAATTGGTTAAATGTTTCTGTATGAGAAAATGTAAGTAGGTACTATAATTCTCATGCATGTATATGTAGGTAGCAGAAAGTATTTGTCTTAATACAATAATGTCAAATTGCAATTTTATCTTCTGTGATGAACAGATAAAAGAAACTGAAGTATAGGAGGAACTTATTTTAGCAGTTTCTATTCAACAGGGTAAGTCTGCTGTATTGTTACAATCAGAATGAATGTAGTATCAGCAACTGCAGGGTAAGTGGGTGTGCTTGTATCATGGAATCTGAATGAGGCCAAGTGTGTATCATGCTAAGGATTTATGATATGCACATCTCTGATATGCTGAAGCTATTTACATGAATGTTATTACTATTATGATTTATTTATTCTTAATTTTAAAAATAAAACTCCCTCCCCCCCTGCCCCCCCCAAACATACACACACAGTTACTTGGTTAGGAATAAGAAAATGAACTTTAGAATATAATTCATCCCTCTATTATGCCAGTATAGGCTGTTCTACAATAGCCTCTTTTATCAATCCAGCTGTAAGATCTATGAATCTAAAAACAGAAACCAGACCCTTATCTTAAAAGACACCATATCTACAGACAGATAATCGTCAACTGAATTACATTAAGAGCTATAATGGGACCTGCTAAATTGTGGATTGTCTCCTGATTAAAGTGGCAGGCAATCTGCTAGCTCGGGTAATGTTTGAAATTTGACTACATCACCATATTGTACAAAATTTTTGAACCGGTATTTTACCCTTTAAAATGTTGTCTACCATTTGAGTTGGTCAGTTATGAACATATATATATATATGTTCATAATATATATATATTTGTCATTTTCTTTCAACACTGTTGATAGTTTTCTTCAAAAGAATCTAGTTCAGTATAAAACATAAATGTTTGGGGCCGAATTCTGAATTCATTTAACATTATAGAGTCCCAGACTATGTTGTACGGTGCCAGATTATTTTGTACAACTCCAAAGGAATTAAGTTAAATGTTTGTGGTATATGGTTGGCAATTTATTCAATATTCTTTGAAGTTGTTAGTTCACTGGTGGAAGCATTAATTAGGCTTCAGGAGTTTTATGAATGTATGTATGAATGAAGTATCTATTCATTTAATCTGTTTATTTAAACTAGAGCTGCCAGGGAAGGGGATCCTCAACCCATCCCACTTCAAGGCTGATGTAATTTATGGCCTGGGCTTGGAGTTGGATCACAGGCCAGGAAGGCAGCACCTGAAGTACAGGGTAAGGGAACTCCAACTGGTAAATCAGCCTCCATGGGAGCCCATCTCATATGCCTGTATGCTAATGCATAGAGCATGGAGAACAAGCAGGAAGAGTTGCAGGTGTGTGAGTCTGTACGGGGCTATGATGTCCTTGGCATCAATGGGATAGAGTTAAAGGGAAGGTAAGAGGAAGGAGACATCATTGTGGGGGTCTACTGCAGGCCATTCAAGCAGAAAGACCAAGTGGATAACGCCCTCTATAGAAAGATAGGAGCAGCTTCACTTTCACTAAAACATGGTCCTCATGGGTATCTTCAACTACCCTGATATCTGCTGAAATGACAACATAGTGGAGAACCAGCAACTGAAGAAGTTCCTGGGATGCAATGATGATAATTTCTTCTTCCAAGTGGTACAGGAACCCATGAGAAAAGGTACTATTCTGGCCATTGTCCCCACAAATGATCAGGAGCTGTTGAATAACATGATGCTCAAGGGCAGCCTTGGCTGCAGTGATCATGAAATAGTGAAGCTGAAGATCCTTAGGATGTCGGGGGGGGGGGGGGGGGTGCTGCATACCAATCTTGCTACTCTGAACTTCAGGAGAGATTTTGACCTTTCCAGGGAACTGCTTGTCAGAGTAAAATCAGATAAAGCCCTGAAAGGAAAAAGAGCCCAGGAAAGCTGGTCAGTATTCAAGGACCACCTTCTCCAAGCCCAGAAACAGTGTATCCCAAGAAAAAGGAAGGCAAATAGGAATGCCAGGGGGATCAACAAGTTGCTCCTGGACTTAATTTGGTGCAAGAAGAAAATCTATGGGGAGTGGAAGCAGGAATAGATTACCTGGAAGGACTGCAGAGAAGTTGTCAAATCAGCCAGGGATCAGGTTAGAAAAGCTAAAACCCAGATGGAGTTAAATCTAGCCAGGGACACAAAGAGGAACAAGAAAAATTTCTGTAAGCATATCAGTGATATAAAGAAGGCTAGGGTGTATATGGGCCCTCTCCAGAAGGAAGCTTGTGACCTGGTCACAAGGGATTTGGAGAAAGCTGAGGTACACAATGATTCCTTTGTCTCAGTGTTCAGGGGGAAGGGCTCTAGCTGTACCACCCAATTTGTAGAAAGTAAAGGGAAGAACTGGGAGAAGGAAGATCTGTCCACTATAAGTGAAGATGAGGTTCAAGACCATCTAAAAACCTGAAGGTGTACAAGTCCACGGGACCTGACAAGATTCATCCATGGCCAACCATATCCTCCTCAAAAGGAGTGTGACCAGCAGGTCAAGGGAGGTGATTATGCCCCTCTACTCTGCTCTCTTGAGACCCCACTTGGAGTACTGCGTCTAGTTCTGGGGCCCCAAACACAAGAAGGACGTTGAGTTATTAGAGCTGGTCCAGAGGAGAGCCATGAAGATGATCAGAGGGCTGGAGAACCTCTTCTGCATGAACAAGCTGAGACTTGGAACTCTTTGGCCTGAAGAAGAGAAGGCTTCCCATACTATGAGAGAAGTTGTGGATACCCCTTCCATGGAGGCATTCAAGGCCAGGCTGCATGGGACTTTGAGCAACCTGGTCTAGTAGAAGTGGTCTCTGCCTATAGTAGAGGGGTTGGAACTGAATAATCTAAAAGGTCCCTTCCAACCCAATCCATTCTCTGATTTAAAAAGCAACAACAAAACAGAACAGGTCAAATGCAATAAAAATTAAATTTTGTTTTCACTATATGTATGTGTAAATATATACTTGCATAAATACATATATATATATATAGGTATGGCATTAAATCTCTTTCTATGCCAATTGTCACTATTACCTACTTTTCTTAAATCAGAAGTGCCAGGTTTTGAGTGGCAGTGATAAGACGGAGTTCTTCATTGATTAAGTGGCCTTTGGCTCAAATCAAGGACTTTGTTGCTTCGTGTAGGGGAAAAATATGAGAGAACATGACAAAAGTGGATTGAAAAAGCAAAGGTAAATTTACAGATCCACTGAGGTTAGTCAGCTGACTTCAGTAGCTATAGCAGGTGCAAGCCTGCTATACATCTTTGCCAGGAAACTTTGTGTTGACAGCCTGATGGAAATTCATGCAAATAAGTGTTTCATGTCACAACTCAGCATTTGGTACATGAAAATTATGCTGATTTTGTAAAATTAAACTGTAATTTTATGGAGAAAAATATTTAGAGTTGCTGTGTTAGAGTTTTCAATCATGTGAACATAACTACAGGCTGACTCCAAAATCTATCCCTCCAGATCTTTGCTCTGCCTGCTGACTTTCAGCAATTCTGTAGTGTCTTTTGCATAACTCTTCTGCTGAAACTTGATTACGTTGCTCACTGCAGGGACATATATTTTACTTGTCTGTGGAGGGCTGTTTTGAGAGTTAAGTCTCCTGTCTTATTGTGTTGGCCTTCAGCATCAGAGGTGGATGTTAGTAGTGTGGCAGTAGAGGTTGAACCTTCCTGCCAGTATTCCATTACATTTTGTTTCCGTGTGACATATGCGTATGAAACAAAGGGATAGAATTGAATTCTTCCATGTAGAGAAAATGAAACCCACTGACATTTATTGGCACTTGTTGAACTTTCATGGAGACCAAATAGCAGATGTGAGCACAGTGAGGCAATGAGTGGTGCATTTCAGCAGTGTTGACAATGACAGTGGGTCACCTCCACTGGTGCAGGTATTTAGAAGTGCAGCATGAAGGCTCCTGTTCACCACTGGTAAAAAGGCATAGCTCATGATGGTGACTGTGTTGAAAAAATAGTGTTATGTAGCTGAGAATTTTCTCTGTCAGTGTTACTGTGCTCTGTGTATCTGTTGTTATTCCCTTGAAAATGAATAGTTGTATAATGTTTGGAGTGAGCCACGTAGAATCAGAGAATCATTTCATTTGGAAGGGACTTCATTTAAAAGTCATGTAGTTCAGTTCCCCTGCAGTGAACAAGGACACCTACAACTATATCAGGTTGCCTTGAGCATCATCCAGTCTGACCCTGAATGTCTCCAGGGACAGGGCATCCACCACCTCTCTGGTCAGTCTGTTTCTGTGCCTCACCACCCTTATTTTAAAGAACTTATTCCTTACATCCACTCTAAATATTCCATCTTTTAGTTTGAAACCTTTCCTCTTGCGCTCTCACAACAGACTCTGCTGAAGAGTCTGTCCCCTTCTTTCTTATAGCCTTCCTTTAGATACTGAAAGTTTGCTAACAGATCTCTCCAGAGCCTTCTCTTTTCCAGGCTGAACCTCAGCTCTCTCAGCCTGTCTTAGCAGGGCACCTTTTTTGTGGAGCTCCTGTGGATGCCCTCCAACAGATACGTCTCTCCTGTACCACCAAAAACAAGTATAAAATAACCAGCTGGTCTATTTCTAGCCTATTTTTCTTCCAGGTAGAACAGATATGCTCTAACCTGTAGTGAAGTATGAACTCACCAGATACAGTACTGCAGATTATAAGATCTTTGTAACATTAATAAAACAGATATTCTTTCCAATTTTATTTTCAACTTTGATATTCTCAATTTCATGATTTAAGCAAGTTGTTGATTAACCCTTGCAGGCAGCAGACATCTACTCACTCACTTGCCTGCAGTGGGATGGGGAACAGAAGGGCAAGAATGAGAAAACTCCTGTGCTGACTTAATGACAGTGTAACTGATGAGAAGCATTGAATTTGTCTGGCCTGCTTAATTAGGTTGCATTTTTTGAATATTGAGTAAAAATTCAATAAGTAGGCTATTTCTTCCAATAATACTTTCCTTTGGAGAAATGCAAAATATGTGTTAGCATCATTTTGAAGTGTTCAGATTTTTTTCATTTGGTCTTATATTTTCATCACATTGCTCCTTTCATGGCCATCCTCCTGTGCCATCCTCTAACCTAAAGAAGATTTTGGCCATCTAAGATTTCATTTTATTTCTGTTCTGTATCCAAATAAAGTGTAATGTCTAGTTTTGGTAAGAGAAAATTTGAAAATTAAATTGCAAGCATATACATGCTTTGAATTTCAAAATGAATGTTGGTGGCATGTAGTCAAAATAATAGGAGGATAGTGTAAGTTTTATATGGGAGGACAATGCATTTTATTTGATTGCTTTTTCTTTGTAAAAATTACAATTAATTATCTGGAGCACTGCTCTTTCTGAAAAATAGAAGATATTTTAAGTGGCTACTTCTTTTTTTTTTTTTTTTTTTTTTTTTTTTTTTCCCCAGTGTAGAACAGTAACTGTCTTGCTGGGAGTCTTTTTTGAAGTATATGTGGTACATGGAAGGGTACTTATTCAGGGAAAGAAATGTGAAGGGTCTATATCTCTAGCTGCTGGCCATCAGAAATGCTTAATTTTCATAAAGATGTGCAAGAGCAAAGGATTTTAACACTGTATAGGGAAGTTTCATTTATGTTAGATCAGTTGATTCTGTGCTATTTCTGCTGATGCACCAATCTTAGGCATGTCTCTGAGTGATACCTTAAGAGGTATATGTATAAAAACATCTATAGTTTTACCTTAACATACAAATAAATGACATTAAATTGAGAAAAATAAAAATAAAAAACCCATTCTCTAAAGATTTCTGACCTAAAGACCAAAACAAATATGGTTGTGATTAAAGCTTTGTCCTACTTAATAGGAAAAATGTGTCATCTGAATGGCCAAGTATTCTTTTTTTTTTTTTTTTTTAAGTAAGTTGATGAAAATTAAAGACTTAAAGGTTTTGCTTAGATTTTCTAGAAGTATTAAAAAAATAAAAAATAAAAATAAATAAAAATAAAGTTAATATGAGTTTGATAGGAGAATTTATATTACTTTGGCTTTTCTCTCAGAAAATTTTCTTTTTTATTCTTTGGGAGATGCTTTTTTATTCTTTGGGAGTGCTTAATCTTTTCAGAACAAAAGGGCCATCTGGGAGGTTAAACTCACTACCTCCCTTAGGCTGGAAGAGACATCAACTCTAAAAGTCAATTAAAAAGAAAGGCTTTCTTTGGTTGTGAATACTTTAAAAGGCTCTGCAGTGTTCTTCAGACTGGTCACTGTTTCGTCTTTCTACTTCAAAGATCCCTTCAGATAGCTAACATCTAAATTTAAAGCATTGCTGAGAGTACTGTGAATTTTTTTTCAGTACTCTCACAAGTAAACAGCCCTGACTTTTAACACGGCGTACAGTCCAGCCTCCTATATGTTCTGATCATGAAAAGATGTATATGCTCTGTGCAAATATGCATCTAAAAAGTTCTCTGTGTATGATACCTATGACTAAAAACATCTTTGATAAGCAGACCTGTCTACGTGTGTCTAACTATAAACTTAATATGTTGTGTTAGCTGTTGATTTTTAATAAAAAAATAAAGATCGATTTCCCTTCTCTCTCTTGGCACTTCCTTAAATAAAAGTTCTAAAATTTACTGTAGTAGATAAGAGAGGAAGACAGGGAAGGCAATTGACAAGTGAACACTAAAAGGAGTAAGCTGATCAGTGTGTTGACAGGCTGGAACTCCAGTGCAGTATTTTATTATTAATTTAAGTAATTTGAATCAGCTAAGAAACTGGGATGCTGCACAGCTGCTGATGCCCATCTGTATATTTCTGGGGCAATTTAAAATTCCCTGCACCTTTGCCTGCAGGTTGACTAATATAATTGTGACTTTTTTTTCCCAGTAATAGTCAAATATGAAAGTTTCTGCAATCTGACTGAAACCTCTTATTTACATAATTATTATAGTTTATGAACAAAGGCCTAGCAAGTAGGCATGCTTTGTTAATTTGCTGAGATCCACTGTAAGCATCTTATTAAGAAACAATTGGAATAATTCTTTGTGTTCTCATTGTCTGTTGCTTACATGAGTTACTGCCCATTCAGGCTGCCAACTATTGCACCAGATGCTAACTAGTTAAATATTTAATTATCACTAGAGATGCTGAATAACATAATGATGGGTAACAAAGAGAAGAACCTTTCATACTGAGCTAGGAAGGGCCTTCAGAAGGTATAATGCTTTATGAGTTTGGGAGACATATCCCAGAGGATAAATTTCTTATTTGGTGTTAATGGAAAATCATAATCTTGGAACCTTTTTTTTTTTTTTCATTTTGTTTCTTTTGCAGAAAATAGATTTATTTCTCAGTTTGTGTTAGGCAAACTGTTTTATCAGAAACATCTTAACAGGTAGTCATATATAAACATTCAAAATATGGGCCATTTTTTCATTCTGAAGTGGAAAATTGGACTTCTGGGATGTTTGGCAGAACAGAAGGGAAAAACACAGGGATAGCACTCTTCCCCACTATTACAAGGAATGGTTAGAGCTCTTTAGGAGATTCAGCAGAGAACATGTTTTTCACCATGGAAGGTGAGAGGTGCTGCTGGGTCTTTTCTATCCTCTCTCTGTCTGTCCTTGTGTCTGAATGAAGCTAATTAATAGTGGAAACACCTCTGATAGCTGAGTAAGCCTAAAATATGAACCAGTGAGAAATCATAAGTGCTCATTGCACTGTGTCTTGTGTGCAAAACCAAAGGGGTAGTAAAACCAGCAATGGTCTACATAGTCTCAAAAATGCAACCTTATTCAATTTCTTCAAGTTATGAAGTTTGTCTTTTAATGTTCTTTAATGCCACAAAGCACACAAAAATATGTATCTGTATCAAAAGGGGTTAAAGCAAAGAATTGTTTTAGTTCTTTTTGAAATGGAAAATAAGACTCTTCCTGGGGATAAACCCCCCTCAGGAATTTCAAAAGCTGTAACATCACAGAAAATTTTAGCTTAAAATGAGGCAGAGTAATAAAAGCAGTTCAGCTGGGATTTCTTTAAGTGATAAGGTTTTACTGTCTATTATGTCATCAGTTGCTTTTTAACACCTTATTAATATCCAGGAAAGCAGATACTTGGTTTCATGTTGAATTAATTATGCATTTTATATTTCTTAATAATCTGTCACAATGATGAGGAATATTTATATAGTCTCTGCTAGAGAAAAATAGGAAGGCATGTATTTTTTAAAAGAATGTTAGAGGTACAAATGAATTAATTTACCATTGTTTTATAATGCTCTCTGTGCAAACTGAACTTTACTTACGTATAAAGATTATATGTATCTGTACCTACCAACTTTTGATTATTACATATATGACAAAGAAAATAAGTAAAGCAAGTGGCCCAAAGAGATGCTATCCTATCTCATCTCAGTCATTCTGTGATTCTAGAGAGAATCACACAGAAGACCACATCCCTAAAGATACACAGTCATGAGTAGGTGTTTATTTCCACCAAGTCAGCAGCTCTATCTGTGCTTTTTTAGTGCAAAATATTACCCCTCATTCTGGTTCAGTCTTTAGCCCGGTACTCAATTTCTACCTGGAGTGTGTGTGTTTGTCCTTTGGGTTGTGTCCTCTAATAAGGTTAATCCTCTCATTTTAGGGAGGTATTTGATTTAGGTTGCTCCAAGCAAAATGTGTCAATCCTTCTACCTTTGGCCTGAAGGTCTTTTTTTTTTTTTTTCAGTACAATAGAAGGACTGTGCCCTTAGCAATTACAGTATATCTGATTGATTGGCTGCAATCTATAATACTGCAGGTATGAGACTATCCTCTCTCCATAATGCGGTTCTTTCTGAGTTCAGATGAGGTGCAATTTCATCAGGGACTATTTCAGCCCTTTGTTTCACCAAGCTTAACTTTAAAAAGGCAATATTGATTTCCTATTTAAACCAGTTTTACAGACTGCAATAACTAGAAAAATGTATGCTTATAATAATAAAATAAAGAAATATATGCAATATTGAGCTGCTTATTACATGTTTTGAGCCAAGGTTTATAAATTATAAGCCATTTATCCATTCTACAGTTTCATTTGTACTGTAGTAAGGAGGAGCTCATACAAATGTCAAGGAAGACTTAGATTAAATTGAAAACACAGCAGAAAAAATACTGACTTTCATGAAGACAGAACATGTTGGCTGCAAGAGTTTTAAAATACGTGCTTTATTTTAATTAATACTATTGCATCTAACTATTAAAACAATGTAGTATGTTAGTGGAAAAGCATAATATGTGGTAGCATTTCTACTCTAAGTTAAATCAGAATGTCCCATGACACTTTGTGAGCATTATTGTTGCTATAAAAGTATTCTACAGTTGTAAATAAACTGACAAAGATTTGTGAGATTTTGGATTCCACATTTTAAGTATGCTATTGCATTTTCTTGTAACGTTGGAAGAGGGGACATGTATGCATGAACAACAAAAAGGAAGCAAAATAATACTTGTCCTTGCCTTAATAAATTAAACAAATATTTACATGACTGGAATTATGAAAATATATTAACACAAGATAGAAGAGGTCCACTTCCTACTAGATGGAGGAAGGAAAATGTTGGTGCAAGGAAGCTTCTGGTATTTTCTGTCGCTGACTGTATTTTATAGATTGCAAGCCGTAATTCTTCTAATGTATTGTTTTCTTGTCCTATTATTTTAAAATGTAGAAAGGTAGGTGAGAAGCTGAAAAAAAAATCATAAATAAGAATCACAGTTATTTCTCTGTTCAAGACACAGAACAAAGCTACAATAGCATCACCAAAATAAGTACTTTATTTCTACCTCATCTAGTGTCTGTATTGGGTCATAATTGTTGAAATTCACAAAAAGCATCTGTTGTAAAATTACTCAATTAAGTAGTCTGGAATTCAGAAAATGAACAGTAACAGGTAAGAAGCATGAGGATTTGTGATGATGAAAGTCGGGCAAGAATAGTGTTATCTTCTTTAGAGATTGTAAAATTCCTTGTGACTGGGAACATGCACTGGAGATTGGAAGGTTTTAGAAGAGTGAAAAGTGAAAAGTTTCCCAAGGAGAGACTAGATATTCACAGACAGCTCTGATGTCCAGTAAGCTTTAATGTAACACCTCTGAAGCTGAACAACAAAGAACAGTTGAGGCTTGACTGTGGTTATTTGTAGATGACTGGGCTCTCTACTTAGATCTTTTTGTCAGTCTAACTAGAGCCTACTTTAGTTGTTGTGGTAAGCTGTTTATCACATCTTTGGTCCTTGTATTCCCATATTACAATGCTTGGCAAAACAAGGGAAGCTGTCAGTTTTAAAGAACAGAAAAATAAGAAAGCCCTACAGTTACTATTTCTCATGTTCTGAAACACATGAAGGATTTTTTACTGAGTTCATTCATCGCCATAGATTCTTTACAACAGCTGGGCCTAACAGAACATATATAAAAGAAGTCAAAAACAGATGTTTAAAACAGACAAATTTTTAAGTTTAAGATTTCATAGAATTGTAGAATATCCTGAACTGGGATGGACAAAAAGACTGTGAAGGTCAACTTCTGGCTCCACAATGGACCACCCAAAATTCAAACCATAATTCTGAGAGTATTCTGAGAGAGTTGTATGTTCTTAAGTATGCACTGAGCAGTGGTGTATGCCTCGTGTAAACAAGGTGATTCTGGAATATTGAGAGGCCTGAGATGAATGTACACTCTTAAGAAACTTGATGGTTTATTTCTAGGTTCTCTTGTCTCTTGGACTACCTTGTTAATACAAGTTTTGGAGCTTGTTGGGCAAAACAACAACAGAAAAAATAACAGACAACAAATAAGTTGTCTGTTATTTTTCCTGAGAAGACTGATATCTTCTGAAATTACAAAATTCAGTTCTGATAGAAGCTTGTAGAAGAACAAATATCTAAAACTTTGCTGAAAATACAAGTCAAGCTATGGATTTCCAAAACTGTTATGGAATGTCATATTAAGAATTAAATTCTTACTATTACTGGTGATGGATACAGAGACAATTATAACAAATATAAGATATAATAACTGTATCATTATACATACATTAAACAAACTAGAAGTAAACAAATGCCTGCAAATAATCTATTAACAGAAATATATATATATATTTATATATATATCATATACATATATATCAGATGATAGTATCAAATATATTGCAGTCAGAATCTGACCAAGGGCTTTTTATTTAAAGTATATTGGTAGATCCTAGTAATTGCTAGAATACTTGACAGTTTGGGAAGAACAGAATAACTCTAGGAAATAAAAAAATAGTGTATTACAGAATATGTCAAAATGTTCTCACATTCATTTCAGTCTGCCATATTACTTACAGAATTATAAACCAAGTTGCAGCCTGAGGTCTATAAATTCTTCCTTTACTGATATTGTTAATGTACAGAAAAGTTCTGCTTTCTTTTGGTTTCCTTTTCCTCTTTTCCCCCATCTCATGTGTTTATTTAAAAAACAGAAAAGGGTGGCAAGATGAAGGATGGTTTTCTGATTGTCCATGCTTTAGCACTGACATTGATAGATTCCTATGAGAAATGAAAATATTTGTAATTTATCAAAAATAGAGACTCCAGATCATTGGTAAACTATGTATACATTCACCATAGATAGTAGTTTTTTGAGGCAAGACCAACATAGCATGATACAAGACAGAGCAAAAATAGATTAGATGTTGCTATTTCATCCTCTGAAGATCTTCTTGAAGGAAATTATACTATTCTGAGGCATTTTTTTTCTTAACTTTAACTGATAATTGAACAGCAATGTTGCTTTATATATCAACAGAGTAATATTATCCTGAGCTTTAATGTCACTGAATTAAACATTCATTTTTAACTTGCAGTGAAATTTTCATAATGCCTCAATTGTTTTTCAAGTGTATAGTGAACCATGGAGCCTTGTGCACTGGCTGATCTATTTTCATTTTTATAGTGATGGTTATATTTAGGTCCTAAGTGAACTGCTCTGTATACCGCTAATGATTGCAAAAGTGACACAATAAGTAAACATCGTGTATTACTACTTATATTGTTTTGGTTTTGTAATCATACAGAAAAAGGTATTTTTTCATAATTTATATTAATATTCATATTTATTTTTCCTCTTTTTTAATGATTCTGAACATTATAGTTACGCAGTATATCACACATTTTTTTGTGCTGTAAGTCTTTCTATGAATATATTAAAAAAGTCATACTCAAGGAACAGGGACATCCTCCTCCTCTTGTTTTGGTTTCATGCCAAAAAAAATCAAGAAAGTATTCCAGATTCATTTTAGTATCAATGTCTAAAGACTTAACTGACATTAAAATAACTTGTACCTCAGTATAGAAAATACAACTATGTGAATAACAGTTGAATAGAGAGAAGATAGCTTTGGCAGTTAAATCCAAAAATCCTTAAACCTTAACAAATTCATATTTGTCTTGCCCAATTGAGTAATTGGTAAATATTTGCCTTAATATTACAATTTAGGGACCTTTCTAATTGTGTTTTTAAAAGTCATCTTTTTGCAGGATGAAGATCAGTATCGTCTTTTTGTTCTGTAGTTCAGTCAATTCAGTTATCCTGCAGTGGATGGCACCTGACTCCCATAAAAACCAAGCTTTATCTTCCATTTCTATCAGTGTTTCTTTAATTTCATGGTAATGTTCCAGAATATTTGGGATCAACAACAGAGTATTGGTTCTCAGCTCCTCCTGTTCATCATCAACTTTATATAAACCAAAGGAAGAACTGAGATTCATATATTCAACTTCAAAGAAAGCTAGAAAAATTCCTTTGACTTATTGTATCCCATATAAATGGAGATAAAAGAGTAACTATTTTGGATTATGGACCATGTTAAGACTCTGGTAAATTAGATACTTAGTGAGTAGAAAGACTTATTTATTTATTTATTTATTCATTCATTCATTCATTCATTCATTCATTCATTCATTCATTCATTCATTCATTCATTCTCTCACCCCTTCAGAATTGCCTGTCATGGATTCCGGATGTTATGCTTTCCAAATGGCTTTTGTGGCCATAAAGGTGGCATTTCCTCAGACTGTTGAAACTTTTCCAACTTGTAGGATGGACAGACTGAGAATTACTTTCCTTGATAGTCCAGGGTTTCTAATCAATTCACTTTTGATCTCTCTCCTATCCTCCATTTTGATGTTACCAAGTATTCTAACTGAAAAAGACAAGGTATAAAAAGGAAGAATTACTGTTATTTCCAAGGTGTCTATATAGATTATGGAGGGCAGGAAAGTCAAATTCACTAAGATCTATAGACATTTAGAGTTTATTCAAATGGGAATTATTTAACTAAGTACTTAGGAGAATATCAGTGGAAATAATTTGCCTAAGGTCGGAGAAAGAAAATGCATCAAGGTGAGAGATGAACTGAGGTTTTCCTTATTCTGTAACCATTCATTTAGCTACAAAGCATATCATCTCAGGTGCTTTTGCAGTTAATTTTAATAGATATTGACAGTATAGACATACCTTTTTTTCTGTTGTTGTATTTTCTTATTTCAAGACATTGCAGAGAAATGGGGTTAGATGGTCAGCCGTTACAGCATATCCACATTCATAGATCTTAGCTGGCTTTCCATCTGGCATGGATCAACCATTTTACTGTACTGCCAATTTTTTTTCAAATCTCTTTACGGGTAGGAAGATGGTTGTTCTACATTAGCTGTTGTTTCACATAAGCAAAACCATTCTCAGTGCTGACAGATTTATGATTAAGGTGGCTGCAGAAATGTTCCCACCATCAGTACATAATGGATGTTTTGTCAGTAAGCAATTTTCCGCCATTCACAGAGGTACAATTATCGTCTTTGCTGGACTGAGTACAGTTTTGAGTGCTTTGTGGAGCTTTAGTGTTTCTAGTTGTCTGCATACATCAGTAGTTCATCTCCTGTCTGATCCAACTAGATACCTCATATAGACCTAAGACCATTTAGAATTTACTTTCTGAGACTTCTCTGAATTAGGTCTTCTGTACATAGTAGGGACTACATCCAGAGAAAGGCAACGAATATAGTGAGGGGACTTGAACACAGGTATTATGAGGAGCCCCTAAGGGAACTGGGATTGTTTAATCAGAAAAAGAGGAGACTCAATTGAGGCCATATTGACTTTTACAACTGCCTGAAAGGAGGTTGTGGCAAGGTGAGAGTCATCCTCTTTTCCCAGGTAACTGGCGACTGGATGAGAGGGAATGGCCTCAAGTGGTGTCAGGGAAGGTTCAAGTTGGATATTAGGAAAAAAATATGAGAAGGAACGGTCAGATGCTGGATTAGGCTTCTCAGGGAGGCAATGGTGGAGTCCCTGGAGGTGTTCAAGAAATGTTTGGAGCTTGTACTAAGGGACATGGAAATATTGGTGGTACATGGACAATTGGGCTGGATAATCTTAGAGGTCATTTCAACTTTAATGATTTTATGATTCTATGACTGCAAAGGATGTATGGCTGTCCTCTCTGGAAATAAGACGACCTTTCCTGAGTTTGGTCAAGAGACTTGTTCCATGACTTTCTTTGGTTGAGGATTATTGCATTAAGAATGGTATACATAGTTTTGCTATTCCTGTGGCATTTCTTTGCTCAGGTTGCTTAGATTAATAGCAGTTCAGTCCAGGTCAACACCAACATTCTTGCAGGAGTATCATCTACGCTCTGTTTTGTTATTCACAGTAAATACTCTTGGTAATGATATTTAACTCATTATTTGCATTTCATGAATTTCTAAGCCTGATAGTTTGGGGGACAGAGTAAGTAGGATCAGTCATTCTTAGTTATGCTTTAACATTGTCCATACTTGCTGCTGTTTTGCTTCACTTTTTACAAATGGGGGAAATGAATGAATGAAATCTCAACATATAAAAGCATTTGCATAGGTAAATTCAACTTTTAGGATTTTGCATAGAGGCTCTCCCTTTGTAGCTTTCTTTATGGGTTAAGTAAGTCATGCAAAATGGTACTTGAGTCTATATAACAGTCTGAATAAATCTCTAGAAATGGTTATTCTTGGGAAAAAAAAAACAAACAACAAGATCCAAGAAAAATCTAATTTCCTGTACTCTCGTATTGTATGGGAAAGAGATGCATTGCAAATGTTTCTCTTTTGCTATATAAATGTATCTTTGTGAGAGCATCAGAGGAAGTAATTCCTTGGGGGGGGAAAAAAAATGCAGGAAAAGTCGCACTGAATCTCTTTCTTATCTCTAAATGTTCTTATCAGGTTTCTAAACAGTTACCTCTAAGTACTAATAATTGTTTTCCTGGCAAATGCATAGAAATGTGCTAGATTTAAATGTCTAATGAGCATATGACAACGTAAAGGTACCAAAAAGGGCTAAGCACCCCTGAATGGAAGACTTAATACATAGCTTAAAAAGAAGATGCAAACCAGTAAACACAGACTCATTGAAACATTAGTCTTAGCCTTTGAATTACTGCTTACATTCCAACTGTATTAGTAAATACACACTACCAAGCCAGGCTTCCTCCAAAGCAGCAGTGAAATGCTGGGGAAGGAAAGAAGATGGGGATTGACCTTCTGCCACAGTCTACTGCTCCTCAGATGGTGCACAGCAGCCGTCTCGCATGGTTTTCTTGAGTGCTGAAGTACAGAAGTCTTTACTAACTACTTAGCTTTAAATTAGAAAGAGAAAATTCTTCATTGTGAGCTCCTCTGTAGCTGATAAGGGTGTCTGTGCTGCAGTCCTGTAAAGCAACACCGATTACCCTCCTTTTTTTTCCCTGACCCTCATGTTCATCCATGTTTTGAAGCTGCAGGGACTGAAGCAACTGCTAGCATTGCTCTTCCCTTGCTCTGCAACAAATTCTCAGAAGACAGACCGAGAGACCAATGGAGAAGTGGTTAAAGTGCTCTCTGTTTTGCACTTGGTTACTAACCTTTCAGCCAAGGGGGAATTGTTCTCTTTCCTCTGAAGTCCTTCAATCTCTTCGCATTACTTTTGGTGCTGTATAACATTTTAAAAGCTCCTTGACTGACAGACATGGCCGGAGGCAGAGCTCTATTGGGAGAACCATAATGTACAGATTCTCCTCAACAAAGAACTAAATTGAATACAGTGTGATTTCAGGGTGTGTGAGGCAGTGCAGGCTTTCCCGCCAATTTGTTGTCTTTTTTTATTTTGAGCTTCCATCCATGCCTGAGCAATTCAAGATGATTTTATTTTTTCTTTCTCTTCCCCTCTCCCCCCTCTCCATCTTGCACAGTTACACTGGTTTTGCCATAAATGCCAGGCAAGCACCCTGTAATCATGGAACAGGAGAGCAATGGTAGTTTGAAGCATTTTTAACTGAATTATGGATTAACATGATTTTGTATGCTGTTGAATAGATTGAAGAGAGAAGAGCTAAAAGTAATATGAATTGTCAAATGAAGTTGTTAATAAAAATAAAAATACATTTTAAATATTAATATATATTCCCCCTCCCCCCTAGTGTCTTAAGTTTCTGTCTTAAAGATTCATTTGATGAAATAAAATTCATTGGAAAAAAAAAATGAAATGCAAATTAAAATACTTTTGTTGTTTTAGAGAAGTATCATGAGCAAATAGGAGTTCTTTCATTTTTGATGCTTTCTGAAGGTAGAGTACAAGGACTCAAAAAACCAGCCTCTCTAGTCAGAACAGGACTGTATAATAGGAGCTGAAGTTATTTTTCTAGGGATTTTTGTTTGATTTTCTTCAAAACTCATTAGGTTGTTTTGGTCTTCCAATTATAAATCCTTTCTATTTAGGTACTTTAGTATGTAGGTAGCAAACATTTCTGTGTTATTTATTGCTATGCATAGTAATAATATTATGCATAAGGAAAACATAAACTTTGGCAGTATTTGAAAATGAGAATATATATATTTATGCTTAGATACTTTACCGTGTCTTCTTTCCCAAGGTCCATATCATGTCATCGATTTTTAAACAGAATTCTATTGATTTGTAAGAAACTTCTGCTTAAAAATCAATGGCACAATATGGCTTAAGCCAAGTGGTGAATTTCATAGTGGTATAAAATGTTGCTTTTTTTTTTGTTGTTAAAATGTACAATGCATCCATCTTAAGTCCTAGAAGCAGTATTTGTTGTACCTGGTAAACAGTAGGCCAGAGAGTAGGCTGCTGTTTCATTCATAGTTTGCAGGTCTTAATGAGACAGGATTACTAATTCATTCTTAAGTCTTCAGTCCACACTGGAATTTAAAGTTTATTAGCATAGGATTGTGGTTTATAGAAATGCTGGTTGTCAGAAAACAGCTACTGCAACATATAGCTTGCTGGTCATTCACCCTCAATGAAAAAGAATCATGGCATGGAAAGTATTTGTCAGATGTCATGGACACTATGAAAAAACAAAAGTTCAGGTTTAATACCTTAATCAGGGCCAGCATAGACATGGTTAGCTTCGTGAAAGCCATGCTCTATTAATGGAAAAACTGACGGCTTGAAAGAGTAGGAAGAATGAACACAAAAGAATTTGTGTTGCCTCAGTACTTACTGATGCCCACTTTACAATAAATGTGTATGTGCTACTGTTTATTGGCTAATTCTAAATTCTAGGACAACTCCATTTGTTTCAGCATGAACTGTAGATTTATAAATCTTTGCAGTGTCTTTATTCTGGGCTGTGCCACAGCATTTTTAGATGGCATGAGTGCTCATTTTCACAATTTTTTATTGCTGCTGATTTTGGAGCAGTTGCAAATGACAGCTAGGGGTTCAATTTACGTATTCTATATTCCATAATATTTAAATATTTACATCCTTTACTACTGTCATTTTGTTAATTTCAGACAATGAATCAGAACATTTCATAAATACTAAAAGAAAGCACCTCTGTTCATTATACTGTGGCTAGAAAACACAGTATTATTTATTATCTGTCCTTCTGTTAAAGTGGTCTGTAGTGATATAAACAGAGCAATGTGAGAGCAAAACATTTCCTTCAGGGTTTTTGTTGTTTTTTAATTATTATTTATTTATTTATTTATTATACTTTCTCTACTGATGGCATTTGGCTGCTACAAGAAACACCACAGTTTTAATTGTCACCTTGATGTGATGGTTCTTTCCCAGCCCTGTAGTTCGTTAGTGCTGATTTATTTTTAATCAGTGTACCTGGCATTTGTCAGTATAAATGAATGTCACTGTCTTATCTTACTGGCTTCTGCATTGTTTCAGTTTTCTACACTGACTACAGATCTATCATTTGCTCCATGGATCAAGACCATGGGTTTTTTTAATGCGTTTTACAGTATTTCTGAACAGCAACATAGCTACCATTTTTATACAAGCCTTGTGAGAAGAGAACGTCTGTCACAGACAGCATATCGTGTGTTGACAGCTCTGTGGTGTTTAGCTGCATGGGCACTGTTTCCCACTTTTTTAGTTTTCACAAGGTTCATACAAATCTGCCTTCCACGGTTTAATGTAAGCTTTGTCCATATCCATCCACATTCATAGGAGGAAGATGTGGCCAGTATGCTGTTCTGGCCACAAAAAGCAAAGCATTCCTGCTTTTGAGAGTGGAAGAGTGGGTCCTCTCTTTCCCAGTATTTTATGTCTGTATCCAGAGTAAATGTATCACTGATGGGTGAAAGTTTTGTGAGATAACAGGGTCATAAAGCAGAGGGTATGGGCCTGTTCTCATCTAGACACAAACATAATGGCAAGCAGGGCAAGAATGATCTATTCCTGTGCTAACTGCACCATATTCCAGAGCTGTTCAGTGCTACTACATTCAAAACAGTAATTGCTTTTAAAACTGTGATTCCTAAGCTTTTCTTTCTGTCTCTAGAAACTAACTAGGTGTGAGAATTTTGATGAACACTTCAATGTAATTTTACGTAATTTGATGTTGCCATGTAAATCTCTTTTATAGGTCCCTTTAGATGGAATTTAATGCGGCAAAAACCTTGTCATCAGAAGGATTAATGCCTGCATTAGCATTTCCGCAATAAAATCAGAAGCTAAGTGGTGGAGGCCACAGACACCTCAAACCTGGATTACTCTGCTCTGCATTAAGTGCTGGAGTTTTTATTACTTGCTGTAGGGAAGCCGTTGCCAATGCTTACAAGGAACTGCTTATCCCTGCTTCTCTGGGTCCTGTTTGATGGAGGTCTCCTAACGCCACTGCATCCACAGCCACAACAGACTTTAGAAGCAGAGCCAAGAGAAAATGTTGTCCCAGTGCCAGGGAGGAGGTCGTCTGCCCAGCGAGTCAAACGAGGCTGGGTATGGAATCAATTTTTTGTGCTGGAGGAGTACATGGGCTCCGAACCTCAGTATGTGGGAAAGGTAATTTTTTACTCTTTCTTTAAAAGTTGAAATGATACAGACAAAGAATGCAATGTTCTGTAAATATGTACCTGTTTCTGATGGGGCAGATCTTCAGCTGAAAGTAGTTCCCTCTGTCCATCCCCTTCACCATTCAGCTTCTCATACAGCTGCAATAGTCATGATTGCTATTTTTAGTGCACAGGTTTAAAACATTTGCTTTCTTTCTTCATATGTTTATCTTATTTCCTTGTCCTTGATTTTAGGATAAAACTTAAATTTGGGAGTTTTCAGATAAGTTTGTGTTACAAAAAGCATAACTTTTTTTTTTTTTTTTAGTTTACATGATTTTTTAACAATGAATGTCAGACTGATATCAGGGAAAAAGATTTAAACCCAGAAGTCTCTAGCCCAGGATGTGCAGTCATTTCTGTGGTTGGTATTATTACTTCAAATTGGTTTTCAGTATCCCTTGCTTTCCTTTCTGATTGTTCACAAATTATTTTGAACGTGATTTATTGCTTCATAATTCAAAAGTCTTGCACTATAGCTTTTATTCTCTGTGTGTAAGCACACACTCATGCAGAGAATTTATGCAGTTCTTTCTTATTATGTGACTACTGTTTCCATAATAGGACCTCAGTAGTTTGATAGCTGGTTGTTTGAGGGGTGTCAGGGTGGATTTGGATAATAGAGCTTTCAGAAAATATGGCTTGATATTAGACCTGAGAAGAATAGGAGCACAGTATATAACTGCACGCTATGCATGATTTTCAGTTTAAGTAAAGCTATTATTCAATGAAAATAAGAGGGCAAGGATTAATTTCCTGGGTCCCTAAATGCCACCTCCCTAGACAGCAAGATTCAGATTCCAAAAATACGGGTGTCACCTTTCAGTTTTAAATTTAATACTGTGTCTTTTTTTAAATCTTTATTGTTATTATTATTAATGTAGAGACTATGAATGATGATGTTTTGTTTGTTTATTTGTTTCTAAATATAAATGAAATTCACAGAAAGTTAATTTTCCCTCCTTCCCTTCCAGAAAACTATTACAATAATGGGTGTATAATCAGAGCAGCGTAAGGCTAAATTTGGCTCATTAGGTGCTTGGACAAACCAGACAAAAGTATTCTTGAATATTACAGATGTAGACACCAGTGTTAAGCACTGGAATATATTAGCCAGAAATATTTGAAAGACAGTATGTTTATGTCGCGAACATAATATGATGAGTTTCATTTACAAGCTGAAGATCCCATCACGAAAAACAGCATCTTTGTATCATCCAGTTACTACCAATTCTCCTTTCTCTGAAACCTTTTTTTCCTTCTGGCCACCTACTGAAGAGGCAAATGAGGACTCTAATTACACTTGAAGCAGTAGCACAGGCAGTGTGATTGCTGTGCTTTTTACCTCTGAAGACAGAGATGCTAACGCTCTATCAATGTGATTCATTAGTTTTTATTCGTTTATATAAGCAGCTTTAAAATTAATAGGATATTTCCATTAACAGTAATGTTTGTCACATCATAGATTTACTTGGTATGTTTATTGCTCATAAAACTTTTTAAAAACTGTTTCAACTTTCTGAAAAATATTTTTCAAATATAATGTTAAGTCAAATTGCACTGTAGCACAAATGATAGCAGTGTTTCTTGAAAGGTTATCTGAATGAGAGAACTTTGGAAAAAATTGTTCTGTGAAGGCCAGACTGTGAAAGACATGCATTATATAAATTCACAGTTTTCAGGGTATCAAAATACACTCAGAAGCAGTTAATCGGTATCTTTATGTCATATGTACTTTTTTTAATCATAGAAAAATTTAAGATATGAAATGGTATTGAGTTCTTACTTGCAGAAATAATTGTTTGGTGTTTGTCATAAGTTAGCATTATTCCACAACCATATATTTTCAAAATAATTCTCTTTGTAATATTACTGTGTTGTATTTTAAAGAGATATTGAAAATATTGGAGTTCAGGATATTTCAGGAATTACAGTTTATTTTTATCTTCATCTTCCAGCCACAATAGCTGGGCACAATAGAGTTACAGCTGCATAGGAACTCATATTGCTTATTCTGGAACCACTGCACTAGTAATGTCACAGTAATTTATAAATAGGAGTTTAATGTGTCTATTAAATCAGTGACAATTTCACTAAATATTTAGGGGTGACTAGTTAATTTTGGAAGCCACCTGGAAGAGCACACAGATTTACAGCATTAATGACAGCTGTTATTGGCCAACAAACTCCATTCATTTTATGTCTGTTTTTAGAAGACTATTTCAAGAAGTGTCAGGATACAAATCAAAATATAGTTCAGAAACTGATGCAATCTAGCTCAGTTAGAGATCCTGAGATGGTGCTTCATGTTGACACGTGGTAAGCTGACATTAATAAATAAACAAGTAAAAATTAGTGCACTTTGTCATTTAACCTGATTGTTAAAGCAAGGGCCTGGAAATCCTCTGCTTTGATAGTATAGAGTGCCTTAAAGATCCAAACAAAAGAGAACCTTCCTTACTAAAGACCCATCAAGAATACCTTAAAAAGGGAAACTAGAATACAGTGTTGCTATGTGATTTCTGCAAGTTAGAGGAATGCTAATAGGCTTACTGTGACATGTACCCTTTTTTACATATTTGCTGTGGTTTCATTTCTTAGTACTACGAAGATCAAGAAGGCTATGCAAAACAGCAAATATTTAATAAAATTGAGAATGTATTCTTGATTTTTTTTTGTGCCAAAGTATAGTCCTCACTGAAAGGTAATAGAAATCATCAGAAGACTTGATTTTCAAGTACAGCCTTGTCTTAGCACAGTCTAAAATCACTAGCAAGGTAGCAGTTGGAACCGACCTTATAAAAGGATAACTTAGGGAGGTCTGTCTTTGATGAAATATTATAAATCTTGCTGAAAATATTCTTCATTGCTCTGTTTCAATAGTCATATTCAGAGGCAACATAATAAAATGAAGGTTCAAGATAAAAAGTAGATGAAAGAAGTATAAGTTCTTCATTAACAAAATGATACCAGCAAAATATCAATTTTTAGTTGTTAGATGTGTAATGTACTTCATATATTTAAAGGTGTTTAGCATGTAGCACTATTCCATTTACATATGTCTTTGTATTTATGTATTCCTTTATGTCACTGTCTGCGTGTTAATGCATTAGATCTTTTTCATACATTGTGCACCTACACAGAATTTTTGTGGCTGTCCTTAAGAGTGCGGGGACAGGCAATTGGAGACTTACACTGAACACAGGCTAGGTGCATTGGAAAATATTGCAAATTGCTTTTCAAGGCAATAGACACTTTTTTTTTTTTTTTCCTGATTTTGTTTTTCCAGTGTGCAACAACTAAATATTATCAGCTTGCCAGTTTATTATCTTGGTAATGAAATACTTATGTTTTGCATATTTTTGTTCTTTTAAAACTTCATTATATTGTACCTGATTACAAACAAACTGCTTCAGATTTTTTATTGCTTTGATCCCCACTTCCTAAAAAGTGTTATAGTCACAACTGCCCTGGGGCTGTACAGAATTCACACAACAGCATGTAAGAATGCATAGATGGAAAATATTAACTCAATACTGAGAAGTCTTTATTTTCTTCAGAGATTTCCTCATACATCAAGGCAGAAGCTACAATAATCGGATGGAAGAAGAGCTTTATATCTGTGACCAGAAGAGTGCTTTTCTGATGCATAGTCATTTATCCTCTGCATCTTAAATATGAACACAGAACTCATTTATGCATTTTATAGTGGATAGTTTTTATTTCATTATATTAAAATTAATGTAGACCACCTTCAGTGAGACTTAAATCAGTACCTCTTTCTCAACTCAGATAGTACCATTCTTTTCCATCATGGGTGAGTGTCTGGGTGATAGGGCACTCTGAGGAAAATTTTGAATTTTTCAGACAAAGAAATGTTTACTACTATAAGCACTGAGTTGATCTGAAAGAAGGAAAGAAAGAAATAGAATTAAGGAAAATAAATGCTTGCACTGAATTTGAAAGCCACTGTCCTTTGAAGAAAAAATAAATAAATAAATGAAAGCCTGAGTCTCAGTTGATAACTGTACCACTGTTAATTGACTTTACATATATATGTACATATATGTATGTATCTACTAGATTTCTGTTAAGACAGTCTTGACAGTATTTCATTTAAAGCTGTCAAGAGGATTTTTCCTAGTTTATCATATTCTATGCCCAGAAGTAACATTAAAAAGTAACTGGAGATAGGCCTGCAAATCATTTCCACTTAACATTTACATGGTATCATGTTCAAGCAGGTGAGAAGAGTTGTTGAGGGACCACTGTAAGTATTATATTAATTCCCCTTAGTTAATAGTTTCTGGGTGATTTTAATTTGAAAGATCTTTGGAACAGTAATTATAGGAATAGTTCACAATGTCTTTAACCTGCAGGAACTCATATACCCTACTCTGTCTGCAGACATCACAGGGAAATTCTTGATAAGCCTTTGTGGGTCTTAGATGATAATTTAAACTCTGCACAGCGAGTCACACGTGATTTTAGCCTGGCTTAGTAAATGAACTCACTGAGTTTATACCTTTTAAATTTTCAGTTAAAAGCATCATCACAGTTTGTTACAGGTAAGAAGAGATGGAGGGAAATGAAATATCAAAAAGGTTTGATAGGAATCAGAACTGGAACCAGAGCTCTTAACTTTGCTTATCACTGTTGAGATGAGACCTCTGTCTTCATTACTTATTGCTGTCTGGTGAAAAAATATGATGACTCTGAAAACTTTGCATCTTATATGTTCCATAAAGTATGTGAGATACAAAGATGTTTTGACAGCTGCACATGAAACTCTGAGATAGGTGGAGGTAGAAATGCAAAGCTCTGATTAGCAAGTCCGACTTTCATTTAATATTCACTTTCGCAAGTTCATCTTTTTACAAGGTGTACAAAGCCTCAGCTTTACTGTCTGTCTCTACAGTGTGGTAAGGATGAGCAACCTGCATACCATAGAATTTTTCTTACTGATCTTGTGACTTTACTCACTGATCTACTTAGATAGCTTAGAGCGGGAAAGTTAGAATCAGAACACTGACAACACCAACTTCTGGGGACATGGACAAATGAATATAGTCTGCTTTTTTAATCAAAGTGAATTTGAAGATTTTTAATTTGTTTAATCTAAATCTGGAGTTTGTTTGAGGGTTGATGAATCGCGTGGCAACTAGAGAGAAGCTCTGATGCTCATCTCAGATACAGACAGGTATGTTATGCATATTGTTAACTTAAAACTGAGTTCACAACTAATAAAACATTAAAATATCAATGACAATTGAACTTAAGGAGTAACTAGCTGAGTTTGCAAGATCTCCTTTCTGGAAAAGCACCAAAATGCCTATTAAGAAATGAAATAAAATTACCCAGACAGCAAAACTTGGAAAAGTATGAAATGCCTGTAGTCACTCCTGTATCTTTGTAACCAAAGTACTTAGGAGGTTCAGAAATGGAATAAAGTTTATGATCACTGGAACATATTTTTTATGAAATTGCAGCATGAAAAATCATCACTGAAATTAAAAAGAAAAATAACATATGAGTATAGAATATAATTATTATAAAAATTCAAACCTAAATGTATTTTTTTCTAATAAAGGGCTGAAACAAAATAATTTTCCTAGCAAAATGTAGGCATACTTTTCAAGAAAAGACAAAAAAATTCTCAAGAGTTGTCTAACATCAGCCTGTAGGGGAAGCAAATAAGCAAGGTTATTGATTTTTCAGACACCGCAGTTAGTGTTTGTGCGTGAACATAAAAGGAAATTAAGACAGTCGGGACCGAGAGTCTCATAAGGTGCTTCAGTCACATCTAGCACAGTTTGCTAGTCAGGGCCCCAAAAGCATGAAATTCCTGAGCTGCAAAACCACTGTTCTTTCGAAGTATATATATCAAATCACAGTTTGTATCTCAGTCTGAAACAAAAGCAATGGACTGGGAACAGGTTTTATGGCATGTGCAGTTCCACTCTCTCTCACCCACCTCCATGTTGCAGAGGCTGTAAATGATCTGTCTCTCTTCTTCCTCTAGAGATAACCATCCTCTAATCCTTCTTGTGTCTGACATCCACTCTGTTGCAAAAAACACCATTTCTTTGTTCCTTACAGAGGGTCTGTTACAGATCAAATTAAATTCTGAGGAAGAATTTTAGGTATCTGGGATATCTGCAGCTTCTGTTTTGATTTGAAAAAAGCCACTTGTACCCAAAAGCTTGCTTACTTTTTTCCATATATGCTGGTGGAAATGAAATGAAGGGAAAAACTTCCATAAGTGATCCTTGTCTTTGTTCCACACTACATTAGATGTAAAACTATAGATTAGATTTTTATTTATTTTTTTCCCACTAGGAATAAACTGCAAAAAAAGAAACCATCATGAATGGTCAAAAAGAAAAAAAAAAAAAAAAAAAAAAAAAAAAAAAGTGTTAATAAGAAGAGTAGAACATAGCAAGAGGAAAACACAAGAAAAAAATAATAAATGAAAAAAAATGGATATTGATCAAATTATCTTGAAAGTAGAAAATATTTTTTTATAAGAATGCTGTTGCATAGTTCTCTATTTCTCATTGCTGAACATTTACCTAATATAAATGTATATTGTAAAGCAATGATATTGTAGAGTTATTTCCAAAACAGGGATTAGGCTGTTTCTATGGGTATAAGCTGAACTCAGGCATGAAAACAGTCTAACTGAAAGTTGCCCTTCTCTTATTTTTTTTTCAGGATTATTTTTAAACAGGCACAAAGCCTTGCTTTGTTTTGCTGTGTGGTAATGGAAGTATCAGTACTATGACTGTCACGTGGCAGTGATTGATAGATAAATTACAGTGTTACACAGGCAAGAAGGTGAAAGGCACAGAGATGACAAACTGCTGGATGTCCTTTCCCTCCCCTACCCAGCCCTGGGGCTGTTATCTCAAAGAAGGTGAAAAAGGGAAAGTAAAGTGGAAAGACATAATAAGAAGTGAAGAAAATATCTATCCAGCAATGGCACAATTTGAAAGTAAATATAATATAGTTTTAACTATCAGTTACCAACTTAAACTTCTTTTTCTTCCAGAGAAGGTTTCATTTCAGAAGCATATAGAAGGAAAAAGAAGGAAACCCTGCTGACTCTTGCTGTACTACAAAATTTAAAAAGGGGACAAAATTAGTTTGAGTAGAACAGATGGAATAAGATGTAAAGGGATACTCATGAAGTAAGATGGTAAAATAGAACAACTTTCAACAAAATCGGAAATTGTAGTAATGAAGTTGTAGATAGAAAGAAACAGTAATGATGGCAGTCAAGATCCTGGTCTTTTAGAACTGGTGGGACTCGTGCCCCAGTGGCAGGGGCACAGTACATAACACTGTGGTAGTCTCTTGCCATGCTAATGTTTTCCATCAACTAGATGAAGTATAGTGTTTTTCTTCTATGTTTTTCTTTTCCTGTGCTTTGTTGTTATCTGAAATTACTGGCTTCACTGATAGTTGACAAAATGTTGTGGATTGAGCCATAGCGTTATTAACCTAAACAGCAAATAAATGCTTTTTCAAAATACAGTATTATCTATTTGAACAGTTATGTGTAATAGTTGTTCTTACACTTCAACAAAAGAAAGAAGCGTGCATAGAGAACAAAGGAGAGCTTGGAATAATACTAATGTCTTCTAGCACTGGCTTTAATTACAGAGACAATTCCTTTGTGTACATTGTATTCTTTTTAGCTCAGTCTCTGAACATGTAAGCTACACTTATTACTGATAAAGTTGAAATACTGCCATTTTTACTTGGTTAGTGCTTGCTGGGGAAAAAAAAAAACAAAACAAAAAAAAAAAAAACAAAACAAAAAAACCCGCAAGATTTTCAGTGATAGGTAGATTATTGATCCATAGTGTCACAAAAACACTTAACTGATCACTGAAAAAAAAAAATATATATATATATATATATATATATATATATATATACCTGCTTTTCATATAAACATACTGCATCAGTAAGGAACTAGGTTGGAATCTATGTGATTTAACATATTTACAGATTTTCTGAAAAAAGATTTGAGTATCCGGGTGTTTGTGGCTGATGCTAAGCTGTTTGAGCTAGTAAAGACAGAGGCTGAATAGTAAGAATGGGAAAAAGACCTCATGAAACTGAGGATTAAAATAATGAAATTTTATAACAAGTCAAGCATACTGGAGAGGGGAATAATTCCAATTTAATTAATAAAACGTTGTGCTCTGAGGCAATAATGATCTCTCTCAAATGAGATCTTGTTTTATAATACTTGTTTGCATGTTTGCTCAGTGTGGAGTGACTGCCAGAAAGCAAATAGGATGTTAACAATTCTCAGCAGCAGAAGAAGAAAATAAATGTTGTTAATAGGGTCTTGCATCTGAATCTCTGGTGAACCTGTATCTTCAGCATTGGGTCATTATGTTGGTCTTGTCTGCAAGTGTTTCTTTCATTGCGCTGAAAGTCCTTTGAACAGTTTGATGGGCAGGGATATGGTCAAGGAATAATTCATTTTTCAGTAGAAAAGTAAATTTACTTACATATTTTGCTTAGGGAAAAATAAAAATTTTACTTCTCATGTGTTAAAAATCACTAACATCTGCAATGCTTTACATGGTAATGTGCTATATAGCAGTTTATTAAATGTGGATCTATTAATAATAATATTAGATTAGAAATTTTAAAATAGTAGTGCAGGTCAGCAGCTACTATGGTACTGAGAAAAATGTCTGTCTAGCAAGAGATTTTTTATGCTGTTGCAAGTACTCCGGCTGTGCATGAATGCACATTTACTCAATGTGCAGCGACTGCCAAAAAGCAAATAGGGTGTTAAGAATTCTTACCAGCAGCAGAAGAAAATAAATGTCATTAATACAGCTATGTATGAATATGTGTAAATAGCAGCACTCCTTGCACCTACCATTTCACACTAACTATTTCTGTAATTTTCCAGTCTACATTGGTGGTGACTCTGCTTGAAAAGCTCACAGAACCTCCTCAGAGTATCCCACAAGCCCCTCAAAGGACCCATTACTTTTCAACTTGCCATAAGTGCTGAACACTAAAGCTATGTGCGACATTTATTATCAGGTTAGCTCTTGGGCTGAGCTCATGCTGCATTTGCACACCTAATTTTCTGTGCTACCTATGAGATTCTATGCCTTCAGTTGAGAGAAAAACCACCTTAAACTCTGTCCAGGCCACGCCCCATCTGGGAGGGGATGCCATCAGGTACAATGAAACCTCCCAAGCAATCCACACGCAGCAAAACTGTGGCAACCTTTAGTTGCAGATGTACCTGCACTCAAGCCTAAATTCAAATAGCTGCAAAAGACAGATAGATATTAAGTACAAATGTTGCCATATGTCTTCTTGCTGCTGTGGGTTTATCTTTTTATACAAATCTTACGCTATTTTTAGAAAATGCAGTAGGTCATTTAAAATACTTTGCAATCTGTTTTGTGGAACTGAAATGACCTGGTAAAGTAGATAAGAGCTGAAATCACAACACGTTAGTCTGACTGCCTGATAAGCCAAAAAGCCAAAAGTAAACAAAAGGGAGCTTTTGTTATACCTTCCACTTTATTTATGTGGAAGAAGTCTTTGTTTATCTCGCAAATCCAAAAATCTTCAAAGTTCTGTATATGTTTGTGTACATTCTTTATATACTAAATAAATAACCACATAGGCAGAATAGGTGTTACATGCGCTGGTTAAATAAGGCACACCAGCCTTTTCATTTTTCTATGCCTACTTGTGTCTTCAAAAGAGTTTTTCAAGTGTGTGGTTACACATGCCTTTTAAAGAAGCTTAAGGTGAGGTAAGGTGAGTGAGTTTTCTCTTACAGTATCTCAGAGAATAAGGTCCACAAATGTGTTTTAACTAGCAAATTAGGCATGACCTGCTGGAGAGGAGCTTTGAAGAGAGGGACCTGGGTAGACAACAGGTTGGCCATGAGCCAGCAGTGTGCCCTTGTGGCCAAAACGGCCAGTGGTATTCTGGGGTGCATTAAAAAGAGCGTGGCCAGCAGGTCAAAGGAGGTGATCCTCCCCCTCTACTCTGCCCTGGTAAAGTCTCATCTGGGGTACTGTGTCCAGTTCTGGGCTCCCCAGTACAAAAAAGACAGGGATCTCTTGGAAAGAGTCCAGTGGAGGGACACAAAGATGGTGAAGGGCCTGAAGTATCTCCCCTATTAAGAAAGGCTAAGTGAACTGGATCTGTTTAGCCTTGAGAAAAGACTGAGAGGAGACTTGATCCAGGTCTATAAATATCTAAGTTGTAGGGGGCATAGTGGTGAGGCCAGGCTCTTTTTTGCAGCAGTGTGGAGACAGGACACACTGTTTCTGGGAAACGGCCAGTAACTGGAGCATAGGAAGTTCCACACGAATGTGCGCAAGAACTTCTTTACAGTGAGGGTGATGGAGCACTGGAACAGGCTGTCCAGGGGGGTGGTGGAGTCTCCTTGTGTGGAGATATTTAACACCTCTGATCTCTGGAGGTCCCTTCCAACCTCTATGGTTATGTGATTCTGTGAAAACATTTTTGCCCTTTGATCATGGCAGTGAGTAAACAATATTCCTTGGGTATACCATTCAAGAGAGGTTGCTCTATTGAAATTTCTCTAGTGTGTCTACATTTCTACAGTAAGTTGATTTTTAGTAATTCTTTAGCTTGTGTCTTTATGCTCATGTAGAATTATTCTGTTGAAGATAGCATATATTTTAGTATTATTTCATAGCACAGAAAGCAAAATAATTTTCTTCAGGATGTCAAAATACAAATTTAGATAGTTAGGTTGACACATTATGTCCAGAAAAACAGCTTATTTAGCTATTATAGTTTATGTGAATAAAGGCTTACAATTGCTTACAATTGAAAAAAAAAAAAAAAAAAAAAAGTGGTCCAGAGTAGTCTAATTGCTTTGTGTTAGCAAAGTGCAAGACAAGATAAAAAATCTTACTGAAATTATTAGTGCAATGTTTATTTTCTGGTATGTTAAAGGACTTTTTCAGCACTATAATATAAGCCAGTCAATAGCTCCTGCTTGTCAAATCCAGCTGTATCAACCTACAGCTGGTAACTGCTGCTCGTTTAACCCTAATTGATGCTAGTAGTAGAGTGCAAGAAGAAAATCAATGAGTGTTTGCAGAATCAGGAAATTCACACATGGGCCTAATGAATTCTGACAGACAGTGTTTGTGCACTTTAAGAACTGTAATAAAGATGCTGAAACCTTGAAACACAGACTTGTTCTACAGAAAGCTTCTATTCAGTAAAGGTATGTGCAATTGTGATATTTAAATAATACACTGTTTATTTTGAGTAAGTTCTATGTGGATAGAGTAGATTTGTATTATCAGAAAGTTAAAAGGTAATTACATAGTTGTTGTATTGGATAGAACAAATTTTTTGCATAATGGAAGAAAGATTCAATAATAGATTCTTTTTTTCATATGAGATAGAAACAAACGTTTCTTTATAATTTTGATATGCTTATTTGCTATGTCTGAAAGTTATGTAGACCTTGGTCTGAATTGTCCCTACTGCATGATGTATGCTTCAGCAACCTGAGTGTAATTCTCTTACATGAGTGTGGTTATAGGTACAGAATAGATTTGTTATTGGGTATAGTAAATTTAAATATGTCGTCAACTAGAAAAATAAATTATTGATTAATGTTCTTTTGTTTTGGAGGACCTTTTTTTAGGAAACTGTAACTTATGTTATACAAAACAAATTGTTCTGTCATCTATTCTTATTCTAATCTCTATAAAATACTGTGATTCAGAGGGGTGCTTTCATGGGCAGTGATTATCCTTGCTTCAGCTTTGTGAGGCAGCAAAGTATTACCTCCGTTCCAGAGGGATTGAAGCAAAGGAAAGACTGAATTATCAGAGTAATTATCAAAATTATACTGAAACCTTAGAAACAGGAGAAATAAAGTCATTTTGATTTATGTTTCTACTTTTCTACACTGTTATTTGTTTTAAGAAAAAACAAATAACAGTGTACAGTTTGATAATGTCTGGATAGATAACTATAGAGTTCTGTCTATGCTGAACAACATAGCAACTGAGACAGCTGGGCAAATCTGCCTACCTGGAAATGAAATAAGGGATTACTGATTAAATTTCTCTACATCAGCCACTGCAATGCTCTTTAGATTAAATACTTAGCTTTTAAGTCCATTCCTAGTCTTGATGTTAATAATGTCAAATTTGGAACTGCAAGGTAAAGTAAGCTCAAGGGAAAAGGGAAGGGAAGAAAAGGGCAACACTGTCGATTCCTTAATAGCCTACTGTATTCATAGATCATCAGACTAGATAACAAAATTTTTAGAATAACAGAAAATAGGCAAAGATGGTGTTAGACTTGTAATATTCTGGCTTTTTTCTTTCAATTTCTTTTCTTGTGTTGTTGGAATAGAATTTGTTTCTTTGGGGAGCTAAGCTCCAGAGACTGATGCTGAAATAATGATTTCCTCAGTGTATTAAATAATTCTGTCATGCTGCTCATGTTCTTAATTATCTCCCAAGTATCAGTAGTTAAAAACCTGTGAAAAATAATGGTATAAGTAATCAGTCTATTGACATTATTTCTCCTATAGGCTAAACAAGATAGCAAGAAATGTGTGCTGAATCTGAACATATCTGATGCATTTCACAGATCAATTTTGTTTAAACTAAAGGCAAAAACAAAAACAAACAAACAAACAAACAAACAAAAACAAAAAAACCCCACTGTCTTTCCATCAAATATCTACAAGGCAGGAACTAGTTATTTCTTCATTCTGTATACTTGTTTGGGTTCTATTGCTGTGGTTTTACATATGGATAATTGGCATTCTACAAGTTAGATAAATATGCAGAATAAATAGCTTGCTTCAGCATTTTATTTCTGGTGTTACAGTTCAGTAATACGGCTCAAATCTTCAGGAAAGAGCAAGTAAGTTAAAAAGATAAATATATGTAAAATTATGTAAGGACTTTGCAAAGCCAGTGAAATTATATTATAATCATGTACTTAAATAGCTGCAAATCATTTATGGTCTTAATATTCATGGGCATTATAAGCTAAAGAGCAGGCTGAACAGGGGCCTAAAACAACATCTAAGAAGAAAGCTTGCAATGGCGTTTACCTAAATGGAGAAAATATTCCACAAATTTTAATTATTAACATAAATGCTTGTCAGAAAAATGATTTTCAGATTCAGGGAACTAAAAATAAACCATTTTTTTCACATTGGATTCCCCTTTACTTCATCTGATGCCAACTTTTATATCCATCTGGTGAGAGTCGTATCCCTACTTAATGAGATTTCTCTAAGTTTACAATACAAGCATAATCTAATGCTCGCTTCTGTTTTGAGCTGTGTCCAAAAATAAATAGGACCTTTCCTTAAAAGAAAAATCTTTTTGAGTCTCTCAAATAAAAAGATGGACATCATCTTTCTTACCAACTAAAGCCATGATCCTGTTTTAGAATCCTGGTATTTGTGCATTAGCTGACAGCTGGTGAACCTCTGTGAGCATTTTTGTTCTGATCTAAAGTGGACTTCTGAATCAAATCTCTTGATCATTCAGACTTGCTGCACTTTTGTTCATGTTAAGAGAGGTCTTAGTGCAGGCTATATTTCTTCTGCATATAAATAAACTGAGGGCGTGCTACATGAATTGTCTCTTAGTCCATCCAACCAGATGAGATCTTTTCTGAAGCAAAAATCCTTGAGGTGCTTTTAGTGTGAGCATTGGTTCCTTAGCATCATCTTGTACATTCTACAGACCTACTCTTACATACTGAATTTACTTGCTAACATAGATTTAACTCACAACCCTAAGCTACTGAAAACAAGATATGGAGAAATTATCCCAGGCTAGGTGAGTGCTGTCATCCTACTTTCCCTAAACTTCTTTTAAATTCTCCTGACATTTAAGAGCAGCTGCTAAACAGAAATGATTTACTACATAGGATATCTGAACACAAGAAATTATGTAGAATGGTAGTGTGAAATATGAGAGAATAGTCTTTGTTTCAAGGTAGCTCTTAGAGATATTTCTATTAAGATTTATATTTGTCCAATCTCTATCTCATTAATGTTCCATATTATTATGCTTGTTACATACAACTCCTCGTCGTCAAGTCCTTGAAAAGTTTAGGTTCTAGAAAATACGTTTTTATATAGTTAGTGCAAAATCAGATCAGACGGGCTAAAGAAATAGAAGGAATGAGCTACTTTTGTGTAAAACTAAAAGAGAAGTATCTGAGCAGGAATTTCAGTTACATGCACATTTGTATGTCCTGCTGTGCTCTTGAATCATTTTTTTAACAAATAACCCCCAAACTATATTCATGGAGTCTGGCTGAATAAAAGTTTAATTATCCCATCCACACATTTTTTATTTATTTATTTTTTAACTCTATGTCAGAATACGTTCAGCCATCACTGCAAGGAACAACAAAAAAATGATGAGACAGATCACATTTCTACTGAAGTCACTGACAGAATTCCACTTACATTATTAAGATTTGATGTCTTTCTGATTGATAAGACAAGGCCTGAAACAAGCAATTCAAAGTTACAAGAATGATGACAAAAATGAAAAATTATTTGTTAAGGCATTTGATTTACAAAATATACTCTATTTAAATAAATTTTCCACTGCAATTCAGAAAGGTAGCATAATGTCTAGTTGCAATTTTCTTTCCTTTATAAAAATTTCTAACTCACTGAATTTGTCAAGAGAAAAAAATGGTTTGGAAAAAGTGTCAAAGGAGTTAAGAAAAACAGAAGTTGGTTTCTAAATATTAGTTTACACTCTTAACATTATACGTATTCCTGTGAAGGTCAGTACTTTTCCCTGAATGCCTGATAATTAAAATATTCATTATAATTTTGTATAAATTTAAAAAAGAAATCAAAACGTATATGGTAAAGTTGAGAATGTAGGCATACATTATTCACAATCTGTGATAGAAAATCCTTGTATGTAGAGTGCAGCCTAAAATTCCATCTGTTCCTTCTCCAAGATTTTCATAAAATGAGTATTTTTAAAATACTTGGCTATGTAAAATTCATTTGCCCTTTCTCTTAGAAACATTTGCTAGCTGTTTTGCAACATTCATTAGTAATGAGTATGATTTACATATGTTTAATCATATATATATTTTTGTCCTTCCTGCCTTACCAGGAAAGTATGCTTCTGAAGGAAGCATGTAGAAAACAAGTGGGTATATGCTTGTGCTTAAAAACAGCAGGTGGGGGAACTTCATTTAGTTATTTACTTTTACACTGATAAAAGATCTAGATTCCCCTCATTTGCACTCAGATTCCTGTGTCTTAACTTTTTAGAGTTTTTATCTTTAAACCTTGATTGTGATGACCCAGTTTTGTATGGGAGGAGGACAGCTTTGCTTTCTTGGTGCTTGCTGTTGAGACCAACTCCTCTTCTTCAGGATCAGCTGGAGATAGTGAGACTGATCATTTCTTAGGTGTTCCTAGCTTATTAAGTAAGATGATTTGGTGTTAATTTCCCTGATCTTCCATTGAGCTTCTATGGTCTGAATGAAAAACAGAATGCTCATCTACAACTGCTGTTGTGCTGCAAGGCAGCTAAAAGATAAATCACTGACATTAAAGTCACTGAATTTGAGTGAATACTGTTTACAAATTGTACTGTTGAATTACTTCATACCTTTTATTTCTTTGTCTTTGTTTCTTTTCCTGTGAGTAGGGATGATAATGCCTTCTGTAAGTTGATGTAGAGTTATCATCTGCAGCTGTTCTATGCATACAGTTTTGTAGAACTGGAGTGTATCAGCATATGCATCATTAGCTTTCCTTCGTCAAAGTCCATAATACCTCCAGGACAGGCAGTGTATTGTTACTTAAATCCTATATGCACCCCACAGTGCTGATATGTGCTTCTAATTTGCTGTTGCCGTGACTAGATTATTTCTTTGCTTGTCCAAAGGGAGAGTACTTTTCCATCATTTTCACAGCAGGCGGTATTGCTCAGCAAGGAAATGTAGGAGTTCTTATGGAGCAAGTAGAGAAAGAGCTGGTGTCTGCTGCCCTGGCATAGCATGGCTTGTCACTTTCTCCTATGGAAGAAAGATAGCTGTAGCGTCAGAATTGCACAGAATGCAGTTAGTAATATTGGGAGTACAAAGGTTTATTTGCACTTTTGGGAAGCCATCTGGCAGTACCTTCCCTCACCAGTTCTGTTGAGTCTGCTGAGGAGAGGTGTGTGTCAGGGCACTGTGCTGCAGTGATGGGGGAAGGTATCCTGCAGCTGAGATGGATAAATTGGATAAATGCAGTTTTTTGACCATTAGGTATGTACATTTTCTTATTCAAGCTGAAAAACCTATTCACCTCTTGATCAAACTGTACTAGGTCAGAGTTTTTACTATAAAAGAATATCCCAAGGAATACCATATTTCAGATGACTGTGCCATGGAGCTGTCAGTAATGAGTCATAGAAGCCAAGTATTTTCACCATAAGTTCTCATAACAGTTGACTACAAAATGGATACTGCGGGAAGTCAGAAGTGCTGCACTACCACCAGATGCAGCTGGTATACCAAATTTAAAAGAAAGTAAATTACCATTGCCCTATGCGCCAGCTGTTCCAGTAATGAAAACTCTGCTATGCAGAAGTACTGGATAAAAACAAACTAATCTTAAGATTATTCTTATCTTATGGACAATTAGTGTTGTAATGTTTTGTTAATCATACTAGTAAACTGAATAGGTCATTAAGTAAATGGGCAATTGAAAAAATATGTATCTTGATTTATTTATAAATTTCAGAATCTTTAGCACCACTGATTCTATTCTTTAAAAAATAATATTGGTTAAAAAAAATAAAATAATATCCAGTTGAATTTTTGAAGAAGAATATCATCCTGATAGGATTTTAAGTGTACTGGGACACATTTTATTCATGATTTTATTTCAAGCAATTTCATTCTGTGGCAGGTGTTTGGCATCCCACAACACCAATTCATGCTTCCTGCAAATATATCATTAAAATGAAAAATATGCACTTTTAAGATACACATGTAGTAAATCAAAAGCTCATTTTTTCTTAAATATTTTACTTCATCTGTGCTGGATGATTTTTCAAAGCGTATTTTGCAGCACTCAAAACAAGGCCAACTGGATGGCAGCAAGGGATTAATCTATTCTGAAAGCTTTAAAAGGTCCACTGTAAGTGAATGCCTTATTCTTTTCATACCCCTAAGCCAGCCTCTCAAAAGGTAAAGGGTGTAGCTCTAAATTGGATCTCTGAGTAGCTCAACAAGGATGGATATTTCCCTGTATGAGTACAGAAGGTGAGAGAAAAAACAGGAAACAAATCCTTTTTCTTCTCCTGCTCTTATTGAGTCAAAATTCTCATTGTTCTTTTAATGAAACAAGCTTTATGGAGCAGGTGGCTGGTTCAAATAGATGTGTGTCCTGCTGTGGATAAGGGTTTTGGCACTTACTTCTTATACCCTATACATAAATAAATTGCAGTACTACAGAGCAGTCTTGCATGCCTTTCTACAGATGGCCTGCACACTGTGTTTGACAAGATTATAGTGTTGTGTTCGTAGATTCTCATGCCATGATCCTTGTCCAGAATGTAGATCTTGCCTTCTGAATGAGATGAGAAAATATACCTTGTCCTACTGCTTGATTTACTTTTTTTATTTTTATTTACTTAGTGAAAACTATCTTGTAAGACACTGTATTGAACCTGTACAGTGCATGACCATGGAAGATAAATCACCTTCAGATATCCCTGAAAGAAATGAGATGTTATAAAAACTCAATTTACACTGAAAATAGTAAAATACTAATTATTAAAACATTTTGGATTAGAAACACCACCTTTGCACACATTCAGTAAATTTTTATTCATGGAGCTATTTCCCCCTCAAAAAGATGAGTAACAGAAATAATTCCTGTTTTCTGGCTAACTCATTGTCTTTTTCTCATTCATTAGTTAATGAGTATAATTACCTGTTCATTCTTTGATTTGGTTTAAGCAAAAGCACTTTGCTTATACATTACATTCCTGAATGAATTTTTGCAGTAATTGACATATTGTTCTATGTAAATTAGACTACATTATCCTTTATTGTTCAATTAAGTTCAATTTATGGAGCAAATATTGCTAGTTTTGTTAACAAACAGATACTAATTTGTTTAGGATTAACTGATCTAATTCTGAATAGATGTAATTGTTCTCTGATCTTAGTAATGAATATATAGTTTATTTAAGCATGCCTTTCAAATATGGTTAAAATTAATCATATTTCACCGGATTGTGTTTTCTCAGAGTGACTTATTAACTAAGTGAAAATATATTTTTGTCATAGAAAAAGGAGATGTGACATTATTATTAGTCATGAGTGTTTACAGTATCATTTTAGAGAAACAGGAACATGTTTATCTGACTTGGTTTCTGCATTTGGAGCAAGGGCCATGAGGTGAAGAGCTTAACAATTAAGTTGAGAATCTTTGAAAATGTAAAGGAAAACTGCAAAGGTAGATTATGTTTGATACAAATAAATGTATTCTATATCTGCTCAGAGATATGATTTAGCAAAGGGTTGTTAGAGTTAGGGTACTATGGTTAGGCTGCGGTTGGACCTGATGATCTTCAAGGTCTTTTCCAACGTGGGTAATTCTATGATTCTATGACTCTTTAAAATTTAATCTGTTCTAATATTCAAATAGAATGTGTGCAAATTTCTTGTCATGCTAAAAGAGTACTTTGTAAGAAATTACTAAAAATGCTTCTTTTTTTTTTTGAATATGACTTCTTGATTATAATCAGCAACTATCACAAATTGAGGTAAATTTGGTGGTCAGTAGCTGCAAAGTGTATCAGTTAGAGGAGCTTTGCTTCTGTGAACATTAATAAATAGATCAAACAAGCATTACGGAACAAGGCACTCCTCCACCAGTAGGATTTCACACTAATTTGTCTAAGTAAAGTCTTATAGTTAAAATCACAAAAAACAATATTTGATCACGTTTAGCTTACCCCTTTCCATTCTTGGAAAATTATTTGAGGTTCTGAAATTGAGTATTATTTGAGGTTCTGTATTCTTTCTGTGCAAGAGCTTTTCGTTGTTTCTGTTTTCATGTCCTTGATTTGTTAAAACTATAGAAAGTGGAAAGAAAACTTACCTAAGAGTGTGAACTGAAATGAAAGAAAACATTTACTGTCACTCTGCAGGAGAGTACCCTGCTAGTACTCTGCAAGAGAGTATTCTACCAGTACTTGCAAGGGCCTAATTATTGTTGAATGATAATACAGACAATGGGAGTTTTGCCATTGACGTCCCTGAGGCCCAGTTTCAGCATTTATTGACACAGTTAGGTTCCTCTGGAGCCTGGAGAGATTTTGCCCTTGTAAATTATTTTCCCCAGGATATCTGGAAGGACCGTGTGAAGAAGGATTAGGAACAAATTAACACCTCTGCTATTTCACTGAGCAGCTCTGTCAGAAAAGAGATGGAATATAAACCCACCTAGACACAGATCCTCTACCCTGTTTCTACCTTCCTCACTCTTCAAAGTCCCTGTAGCAATAACCTTGCTGCCCTGTCTCTCTGGGGTAAATGACTCTCCATGCGTTTCACCTCCTCTTCCATTCCATATTGCAGCTGCAGAAATGGCTATTGTTTCATCTTGCCAGTATGAATGTAAGTAGGGCACAAGTACAGAGAACTGAGATCTTACCACAGCCATGCAATCATTTCTGCCTTAAACTGCAAAGCCCTTTTATTGTTTTTATCTATTGGACTGTGTTTTCCACTCATTCTTATGAACATTTTTCTTTAGCCATTAAAAACATGAATAAATCTTGCAAGTAAATGCTTTAGCTAGAAGACAACCACTTGTAAACTCATCTCATTTTTTTAATATAATTGCATTGGGACAATCCAGCAGAAACAATCAACATGGAGATTTATAATTGAACTGCTTGATTTGAGAAGAAATGATTTAGTCTTGGGCTGTGACTTTATTTATTTATTTACAGCTTTTTGGTACATAGGTGTGAAATTTTTAATAAAAAGAAGACGTACCAATTTTCCAGTACTCTTACAAAGTGCAGCTTAATGACATGCGAAGTACAAATGTATCCATAACTTTGAACACAAAAGGTTTTTTTCATTTGATTAATTCTGCATAAGGCTGTATAAATGCTGCTTGTTTCAAATAATCCAAGCCTGAAGAACAAATCCTGTCTGATTCTTTACCTATGCCTTAAGAACCTGTTATTATCCCATTGGAAAAATAATTAATTAAAAGACTCTATGGGGAGAGAAATTTTCTTACGTTTGCAGAACTGTCAAACAAGTTTTCAGAAGGTCAAGTTAAATGAAAATGCCAACTATGCAGTGTGTCACTTACGTGAAATGTAACAATTTACTTATTTTATTATGCTATCTAACTTACTATGCTTTAAATTATCAATACCACCTCATATACAATCTACTGAAATGGCTGGTAGTGTTCCTGAAGATCTATAATAGTATTTTGAGTACATATAACTGAATAAGGAATTGCAGAATTGACCTCTTGTTATTATTTCTAATACAGCAAAGTTGGAAATAAAACTTGTATCCCTGACAGCAAAATATTTAAGGGAATTTTTGTTTCATTTTTTCTCTAGTTTCCGTCTTATTTCAGTATGCTCCTACTTCCACTACTGATTTTAGTCATCATTATGCATGTAAGATGGCGTCAGGCTCAAGTGCTGACCCCAAGGTGGCAGAGATGGTGTGTATGCAGGCCAACAAGGCGTGTACTCTTGAAGCACTTCCATTTCTCTCGTTCCAGAATCACCATCTCAAAAACATGTTTCTGTTTCTCACTGTGTAGAATCCCTTTAATTTTTTTCTCTTCTTTCTTTGTTCAGTCTACTTGAATTTAGGACACAAAATTTCATAAATTGCTACTGTGCTGTTTATTAATCAATTCCAGTGCTCTATTTACTAGATTTCTTGCTGGTTTCAGAGAAAAAGAGTGCAAGTTGATCAGATGAGAAACCACCTTCAGTCAGTAGTGGTTGGTTGGTTGTTTGTTTTAAATGGTAGCATTATTGTTTAGTTTTTAATTGTTATATCAATTTTACCTGGACCTCAAGTAGAGATGTACAGAGTAATCCTCTTCTATGCTTTCTGTGAAATGTGAAGAAAATCAACTGTCTTCTGTGGGGAAAAATGATTTCTCATTCAGCCCAATTCAGCTTTTTAACAGCTGTTTCTAAGGAAATGATGCAGCTAGAATATAACTATATACATAGTTATAGGGTACTATGGCTAGGATGTGTTTGGACTTGATGATCTTCAAGGTCTTTTCCAACCTGGGTAATTCTGTGATTCTATGATTCTTTTCTTCTTTTTTGAGGGCCAAGGTAAATAAAGACTAGGTGATGAAAAGTTCAGATAATATCCATTTCCTCTCATAATACACTGTACCTGTAAATATCTTAAAATTATCCCTCAGAAGGTGTGTTTGCTGTTTTGTTTTTTTTGTTGTTGTTGTTTTGTTTTGGTTGGTTTTGTTTGTTTGTTTGTTTTCCTATTTAGAAAAAGGAAGTAGTTAAATACTTTATGATAGTAGATCTTGTCACAGTGATACAGTGACAGACAGGTTGAAGTGGAATCTTTCTATTCTGTCATTTCCTATCTGCTCAGAAGTGTCATTTATCAAGTAAAAAGAGAAACCTTAGCTGACAGTGCTTTACAGCAAATGTGATTTACAGAACAGGTTTTTTGTATTCAACATAGCATTAAATTTAAATACATGAGGAAAAGAATTTTTATACTCATTTTCAATCTAATCAGTGGCGAAAAATATTTGAAGTATTAATATTAAGAAAAAAAGAGAATGCTTAATCATCAGCAACAAAATTTAATAGGCCCTTGCTTTTAGATCCCTGAGTTCAGATTGGCATTGAAGAACATTCCAAAATAAATAAAAAATGAAGTGGCAGAAGATTTATTTGCTACTTTAGGTTCCAATCAATGTCAAACAAAACATAAACTTGTACAGTCAGTTTGGAATATTTGACCTCTCCAAATGCAATGGACTTAAGCAGGAACTCTTTCAGCTTATGTTTCCAGGTATGCCTTTATTCAGAAAGGTAGAGACCCTATAGCTCTTGTCTTTCTTATTGTTTTCTAACTACAGGAAACTGTTTTTTTAGACTTGACTTTAGTGGCAGCTCTATTGTATTTATAATTTGTGTATTTATCATTAGTGATTTTTATCAACTATTATATTTGAGCAGGGTATATGATGATACACTGTCTTCCTGGTGACATATTCATAGTTAATCCTTCAGTGTACACAAAAGTATTGCCATTGGCATCAGTAGGGCAATTTCTATGAGGAAAAATTGTCCCTGGAATTGAGCAGCTGTACTACCGCTTCCAAGAGAAATCAAAATATCAAGGAAAACATTGTCTATAATGCTACGGCCCATAATTAGATGAGATGAGATGAGGAATTTCATACACAGTTCACATGGGATTTGGTATTCAAACATGCGCCCCCTGTGGCTGATTGGATTTTCAGTGTAAAGCCTGTGTAGTTAACATATAAGGAATACGCAACATAAACTATATGATTTTGTATCCTGTAGCTGAAGGCATCTGTAGTGTAGTTCTACAGAAAATGAATTATGTTCACACACTCTTGCAAGAAAACAGACCTTCTCATTTTGCTTGGCAAGTACGTACACTTCATTTTACACTAACGTTATCTAACGTTATATCTAACATTATCAACAGCTGAATTTCTGGAACTTCCTTGTCAGGCACATATTCGTCAGACTGCCCCTCTGCTGCCATCTGTCACCTGGCAACAATATGGAAAGTAATATTGGTGGGAAGGGTCAACCTCTAGTGCTATACTACCAACATCTACATCTGATGTCATGGGCCAGCATAATAAAATGAATAGGATTTACTTTTGGAGAAGCCCTCATATTTATTCATACATTGTAATACATATTTTCATGCATTTTTTTTTATATATGTTATGAAAGTGGCACAACAGGGAATATAATGCAAAATAATGTATTCCAGTAAGCATGTGGTACCTAGAGAGATGCAGGAATTTTTTGGTTCACTTACAGATTCCTATTTCAAAGGGGAAATAATACAATAATATATACTAGCTACAAAGAGCACCACACCCTTTTATTTGCCATTTTAGTTAATCACAGCAATATGGAGTGTTTTGCAGATATTGCATGATTAAGTAGCAAGAATGCAGAATTCAGTTGTAATGGATTTCCTTCATTTGATTTTAGAATTAAAAAGTAAGTATTGCTTTGAAAAGGAACATTGCTATCTGCTGCTTAGAACTGTGTTGTTTGTTTTTTTTAATTTTTTAATTTTTTTTCCTCAGAACCTTGATCATCATAACTTCCCATTCTTCATTTCTCAGTTTCATACATCAGCATTACCTTCCAACATAGCCACCAGGCTTCCAGCCAAGTGCTGATGTGGACTGAGAATCGTCATTTTCAGAGGTGTAAATCAAACTATCTCTACTGTTGCCAACTGAAATGCATTCATCCATGAGAGGCAGTGTCTTACACAGATTCCTTTGAACCAGGATATAGCTTACCATGAATTTCAAGTACATGGTAGTAAAAGGAAAATACTACATCTGTTCACAGGGATATGTGCACAATATTGTTTTTCTCATCTGATGTGTTGAGGTCTTTGGACCTAAGGGTCTCAGATTCAATCCCCTGCTATGTTTCTGTGAAATATTTTACAAAACTCTGAAATTACAAAAATGTAAGAACTTCCACTGAGATGTAACCAGCAGCTGCACGCTTCATTGTAGATGATCTTAATTCAGTAAGATGTATAGAACTGCATTGGAGAAATAAAAAATTGGAATTTGCTGTATTTCCTCTTCTTTTTTTTTTTTCTTCTTTTTTTTTCTTCACTTACTGTCTAATTGCTGTTACTGAAATTTGTTGTTGGAATCTGTGTTTTTGTTGTTACCATACTGTTGTAGGTAAAAACCTTGACAGATTCTTGGTCCCATCATCTGTTCCAGTTGTGCAGAACACTGATGTTTTTCAAAGTATCCCTGTTTTCCAAGCAGTAACAAAAGTGTGTGAATGCCACAACAGAGTGCTGAAGAAAGCCTCTGTTTCAACCTAACCATAGTTACTGCTCAAGAGGTGGCATACTGTATTCCAGAAGCTAGGTGTGGCAACATAGAAATCTGTGATGAGAACTGAAAGAAGACCATCTCTGATTGCATACTAAGATGTTTCTAAAAACTGTGGGGAAAAAAATAATCATCCAGTACCTAACACAGCTCTTCTGGCAAGATCTCTACTGAAGACTTCTCTGTTTCATAAAATAAAAAGTAGCTTTTTAAGCCAACATGATTTAAGCTTAAAGACTTATATAAGAAATAATGAACATCCTGACAGCCTCTACACACACAGATTTGAGCTGATGAAGATGTCACATTAAGTCTTATTTATTATTTCTCCCAAATGAAATTCAACACAGCTATGGTCTGAAACTAGTTGACACACTGTAATTTGGAGTTGAGTTCAGTAAGAATATGAATTATGCAAAAGTGAATTCCAATATTAATTCTTACATTTAATTTAAAAAGAGAAGCTCAGGACACTGAGTTTCTGTATGCATCAACTCTGGCTGAAATGATGGTTCAAAAGTCATGATCAGAAGTATTTGCAATTTGTAACTTACATGTATAATTACTTGAATGTTCCATAAGTTAATGTTGATAGAGCTTTCAATTTGTGCAATTGATTTAATTTGGAAAGAAAAAGATAATTATTTCAGAATGTGCTTTTGCACATTACTTTTTAATTCAGCATAATGCAGCAAAAATATTTTTTCTGGAGGAGCATAGAATGACATAAATTCATAGCTCTTTAAGTCATTGATGATGAGAAAGATAAGGATTCACTTGAGCAGATAGGTCAGGTAGCAGTTTTGTTCCCCGCTAATTTGTTCCTAATGACTTATTTGCCATCAATATTACTAACTGGCAGCAACACTCATTATTGGAAAAGTCTGGTCTGACTTAGTATGCTTAAATTAAATCCCTGTGACAGAAGGAGATAATGGTTTTATTTAATTGGATGATCAGTGATTTAATTTAAATAAAACTCAGCTTTATTTGACAAACAAATCATTAGGAAAGGAGTAGAAAAGCTTCCTATTTAATTCCTCTTGAATAATAATGTATACTAATCTAAATTGGACAGTACATAAAAGGTACTTAAGAAAGCAGAACCATGTTGTTGTTTTTTGTTATCACTTTTATAAAAATTAGATAAGAATCTTGAAAGTAGATACTTCACAAAACATAAAGAAACTATAACAATGTGTTCCTAAGAAAATTAGTCATGATCATAAGATATGCACAGCACACTATTTCAACTAATTAATTTTAGTCTTAGCTTATTATATATATGCATGTATATATGTATATAATCTTTTTCTTTGAGTTATTTAATTATTGTTTAATATTGTCATAGAACTACGAAAGACTATTTGTGGGTGGACGTGCCTATTAAAAATACTTTACAAAACTAGTACAAAAATATTTCTTCTTATTGCAGATGACAGTTTTCAGCCTTATAAGGAAACAAAACTATATTTTCCAAACAATCTATATAAACCATTATTTTCTTCCTTATTTATTTATTTATTGTTATTAGTCTTTCTTTTATTGCATCATTTTAGTTGCCATTTCTTTCCATATGCTTATATTGTGTCCTGACTCTTCCTGACACCAGCTTTAGTTTGGGATCTTGGGTGATTAATGCACATTAGCTGCGTACTTGAAAGGTGCCTTTAGTCATCTAAATTTTTGGATCAATAAACATTTACAGTGAATGTGACATGAACAGATAATGTCTTGTCCCTAAATGTCCTTCCTCTGAAGGGTGTCTCTATGTGTGCATTTGATGAAGACAGGAGGAAATAAAAGTATTTGGTTTGAATAGTGGCAATTGCTCTGTTCTTCAAGTTAGTTAATTTCCTGAATTAAAGTCTGTGACCCCACTACCTTGTATCATATGGGGGGGAGGGGGGGGGGGGGTGTTAATCAGGTTGTGTTTTTAGTTGGGAGAAATATTAACATTTACATAAAAGCCACAAATGACAATCTAATGATCAGGTTTTGAATGAAACTCTGTAATCTATGTAGATCATAGAATACTTGCCAATATAAAATCTGTGATACATATCTTTACAAATAACTCTCTTTATAAAGGGCAGTCTTCCAACTACAGTTTTCCTAAGTGGTTTGTATGAAAGGTTTCTCATTTACATTTACATCCTCTTCTTCTGCACTGGTCATCTTTGTTCCACCACACAGACTTTAAAGATCAGGATTGCCATAGTACCTCTACTTTGCATCTGCCTTTTCCATACAGAAATGATGATTTTTCTTTTCCTCAGTTCAGGCTATCATTTCGCGTTTGTGGTCTTAATGCAATAATGGATTTCAGTCTGATTATTTTGACTCCTTGAACAGCTTTTGTTGCAAATGTTATGCAAAAAAAGCCACAGGGGAGGGAAAGCTTGTGGCTACAGAGCAAATGGAAATTCTTAGAAGTACTTAGAGAAAGTAATGGAATTATGCCCTAAAATGTATTGCATAATGAAAAATACTGTAGAGATACAGGTATAGGGTTTATAAGTCGTACTATTGTGTGTTCATAGAAGGGTTAATATCTTGGAACATTCATCTATGAACTGCCTTTATAGCTCTTAAATTCATCTACTAGTAATAAACTGAAAAAAAAAATATTTTTTCAGCCTGTGATACTGGTAACAGAAGAAAACTCAGTTCAACCTTCCTTGACTATTAAAAGATTATTTTTTTTTTCTCTCTTTTTTTCTTTCCATAGCTCTTGTTTCATACCTTGGGCGTGGATAATAATAATTTTATTTCAAGTCTGGTATATCTTGGAATTTAACTTTAGGGTGTTTTTTTTTTCTTTGTTTTGTAGGTTGTTGGTTTGCTTTTGCTTTCTTCACCAATATCTGTGAATTCACAAAGTATTTTGACTTTCCAAAACATTCGAAGTTCATTAATGCAAGTGTCTGAAGTATTTAAGATGTACAGTTAAGAATCGGGTGCAAAGGATGCTGAGGAATGTACTACTAAGGTACATACATTTCTGATCCATGCTACTGCCACGCTCAGTTTTGCAAGGAGTATAAAGTAGTTCTTGAAGTATGCTAAAGTAATACATGCATTTGGTGATCTTTCCTGTGTTTACAGAAGTTATTTAAAATTCTGCATCTGTGTAAACACTTGAAACGACACTGAGTTAATAACACTGTACTGTTAAAGCTATAAATTGATAAAATCTTCTTCTAGGAAAAACAAAAAAAAAAAACCAACCAACCAAAACAAAACAAAAAACAAAACAAAACAAAACAAAAACAAAAAACACCTATTTGTTTTACTGAGTTCAGCTGTCAGGATGTGCTTAGTTCACTATTGGTAATGAGTAAAGATTCTTGGAGACCACCAGAAGCCACCTTCTTGTTCCGAAGGTCCTTATTATAAAAAACGTGTCTTCATGCATCATCTGATTTTCTGACAGACGTTTCTACTTCAAAGTTAATCTCTACCACAGAATATTAACAAAGTTAATCCCTGCCTTTAGAAATAGACAGTCGTGGAAGTGGGGAAAAAGTAGGTCTGGAGGATTTAATATGTTGCATCACAAAAGGAAGTCTTAGGTAGATATTGAGACGTTAATGGATTCATGAATTTTTTATTTTTTTTTTCCTTAATTGTTCTTTAGCACTCTGACTTTGAACCTTCTTAGGTCAATCTTTTTCTATGGGGCAGTAGCAACTTCCAGAGAAAGAGTTATAGTGACCTGTGGAACAACACTCAGACTCACAAGAGTCAGAATGTAAGGTAGTTTATTTAAGGTGCATACACCAGCACAATGGGGGAGCTTGCACCGCCCCAATTGCGCAACTGTTGTCTCTCAAGCAGTCATATTTATACCACACAAAGTGCACACTCATTATTACATGCAGCAGGTATTGCTAACTCTTTCTAGACAGTGGGTTGTCCTATGCTAACTAATTCCTTGAATGTTTTCTTGCTTTTTACTCCTTGGGCATGCACAGTGTATAGTCAAGTCAAATTAAATGAGTTTTCTTTTATGATGACTGGTCCAGTTTCTTATCTGAAGGTTTCAGGCCTTCCAGGAGCTTCTTCCTTTGCAATATGCTATTGATAAGCGAAAGCCTTGCCCTGTTCTACCAAACTCCTCCCAAGTCCTGCTTATTCCTAGTAATCCCCTTCCCAAACTCCGCCTAAACTCCCCCAAGTCCTGCCTATTCATGGTAAACCACACCCCAAACCCCACCTCTGAAGAAAGGTTTCCTCCCTTCTTTGATTTCCATTTATCGAAATTTATCAAGGGCATCCCTCTCTACATGTACAGGGGGCCCCCCATACAGTGATCATCCTAGCGTTTCTACCTTTACTCTGTAGTGTTTTGATTTTGAAAATATTCTACTAAAATATTCCACTAAAATACTATCTATTCAACTAAAATACTAAATTTTTCTACTATTAAATATGCTACTAAAATGTTGTACTTATCCTACTTCTTTCTTATTTTCCCCAAGCAATTTTAGAAGATTTTGAATTCCTGCAGAATTAATTCCACAGTTATTTTGTAAACATTTGTAAGAGTTTGCCAAACCAAATTAATTGGATTTGTTTCTAAAAGTGGTGGTAAGGAAATACAGGAAGTGTTATGGCCTGCCATAACATTTATTGCAATAATCATACTTCTTGCTAGCAATTAGACATAACTGCCTGTAGAACTAACATATAATTTCTTCTTGGCACGCTTGTGGTGAGTTGTATTACCAACTTTTTCATTTTCTCTGAAGCAAACTAGCTGTCAGCTACTTGCAGTCTGAAGCAGACTGTTAGATCATATGGCCCAGTAGACTGACTCAGTTTGGCATCTGGTATTGGATGTGATTCAAGAATACTGTCATAGTTCCTGCATAGATTTACACAATGTACTTCACAATACAATTCCATCTTATTTTTCATACTTGATTTTTTGTCAGTCTTTTCCTTTGCCATATGTTTTATTGTTTGTAACCATTAACAAAAATTACGGGATAATGCGTCTTTATCTGCCATTACAAAAAACCAGTCATAGGTTTTTTGCACTAACAGATTTTGCTGCAAGAAATGCTTAATCTTATGGTTATGGTAGATTTTTCCAATGATCTGACCCTAAAATAGTCTCTGTGTTACTTAGTAGGGAGGGTAACAGAATATATTTGAAATTATTCCTTTGCATTTTCAAACCTTTGTGGCATTTTTAACATTGAGGATTTACAGAGAAAATGTGGTTGTGAAGAAAATTCATATGAATACACTCATTTGGACCACACAGTCTTAATAAACTTAAGTAATTCTGAAATGTAAACATCAGGGGAGTTTCAGGAAGATTTTTGTGGTTATGCTCTTGTTCAAATAGCAAAGCAGGAATTAGAAAATAAGTACAAATCAGAAGGAAAAGTAGAAACCAGAACAAGACTACTGATGTACACGGTGTCAGAAAAAGTAGTCTATTGCAAATTTTCCATATGTTCTTCAGCACAAAATGTGTCTTTTCTTCTAATTCAGTATGGTATGTAGCATATAAAACCAAGATACCTAGCACACGTTTATTCTTTAGCTTAGACTGCTTTCTTGAAAATTTTAAGCATTCAATATCAAGACTACTTTCTAGTGCTGTGAAAGTCACTGTTCATTAATAGGGGGGTTGGACTAGATGACCTTTAAATGTCCCTTCCAACTCAAATGATTCTCTGATTCAAGTCCAACCAGTGGCAGTTCCTCTGTCCTTGCATCTGAATGTCAATGTTGTATCTCTTTTTATTGCTGGAGAATTTAGTTCAATTTAAATTAAAGCAATCAGCTATTTAACTACAGTAATTAGATGCTTTGTAACATTTAATTGCCCCACAAATTGCATGGCTCAATACAGGTTACAAATAAGTATGCATTTGCCCATTGTCTAGCAACAGCATTTGAGGAGCCTATAACATAGTATGATTTGATGAAATAAACACAGTGTGACAAATCCTAGCTAATGCAATTCTGGTTCAATCAATGAAGTGATTTTTGGGTTATACCAGCTGAGTGATGTTTCTGAAGCACAGTAAACACAACCAAACTACAGAATTGCTAATGCTACTAATTACCAAGTCCAGTAAATTTGAAAGAGATTTGCTTGAGCTTGTGTTCTAATATCCTTCTTTCATTCTTTTAGCAGCCATTGTTTTGCTTTCTTCTTGTTATATATATATATATATATATTTTTTCCCTTACTAGGGAAAAAAGAATATGTATAATGTAACTATTTCTCTTTAGTATAATCCTAGCTTGATTTGTTACTAATTGAATGTAAACCCTTCAGCTGGCAATCAGAGAGATTCAACCATCTCAGATTTAATTCCAAGTCTGATAACAGGATATGGGAGAAGAGACAGTATTCTTTGCATGGTTTTCTGTTTACAAATCCTTGCTTGGATATCATATTCTTCTTCTTTGTGATATTCCTTCTTCCAAGAGTATGGAGAAAGGGAGACACTGCAATAAAGCCTAGACGTACTTTGGTTAATACAGTGAAATAAGTAAGAAAAAGCTGAGATTCCCTTTATAAAATTACATTTTTCTGTGAGCTTTCTCAGCATCTTTTTGATTTATTATTTTGTTTCACTTCATTTGTGTCTGCAAGCCTCTATCTCATAATGGAAGAAAAATAGCAAGTTTTAGGTGAGCAAGGTATAATGGAACAGCAGGATGCTTGCAAGCCACTTAAATTAAAATGATGAGGAAGAAATAGATATTAATTATCTCAGGCTGTATTATCTTTTCATTTCACAGGCCGGGAATATTTAACTCCCCAGGAAAAAAAGAATTAAATTCCATTGAATTTTTCCACAGTGAACCAGTGCTCCAGAAGCAAAATGCTTTGTTTCAGACTGGAGAAATAATTTAAAATCCCATACAGGGGGTGACTAGATGAGAGATCAGAATCCAGTTTGTTCACTGAGCAGGAATGATGAAATGAAAAGGTAGACTAAGAAGAGACTATGTTTATGTTCACTCTATCCCACAAACTATGACCTCCTCCACAGTCACAAGGACCTACTTTCAATTTCAAGGCAATAGCTATAAATGTTAATAATTGCCTTTTCCTCTTTCTCTGTAGCTTAGCTTCTTGCCCCATTACGAAAACCATTATGTTTCTCAGTAATTCATTCTCTATATAATCTCATTTCATGTCCCAAGTTTCCTTTATTGCGTTTCACCTTGGGCAGTACATCATGTAAATAAAGCCTATATCCATAATCTGCTTAAAGAGAATTCACTCTTGAAAACTCCATTCCAACCTGTGTCCATTATAGCAGAACTCTTTAGACCTCATTAGGTGGTACAAGCAGGTGAGTATTTTAAAAGCTATTTCAGCATCTGTGATGTAACCTTGAGTACATATTCAGAGCTTCTAGTTATATTTAAAGGATGAGCATGAATCAGATAAAGACATTGAGAAAGATGTTTGTTGGACTATATCTCTACTGCAAAAATGCCTACATTTTCTGTTGAAGATAATGTTATAGTAGACAATGATCAAGAGGACAAACACTAATTCTTGAAGATTTTTTAAGTATTTTCTCAAAGTAAAAATAGAGATTTAACATTCAAATAGGCCGGAGAATGTGCAAATTGATATTGAAGATGAAAATGATTGAGTTAGAACTGATATTTTTATTTGTATTTTTCCAATAAGGAATTGAAAGCCTAGCTTCAAACTCTTTGTATCTCAGAAAACATAGAAATAAATGAACTAATATTTGTGGAAAATAGGTAGTACTTTTAAATTCTGTTTCATATGTATTGGAGGAGCAGTGCATTGTCCTATTTAATCCAGGTTTGATTTTGAGTTTGTTTAGCATTTCAACAAGCTGTGTGTGAAAATGAGCTGATTTCTGTGTGTGTGAAAGCCAAATGCCTGTGAAGGATTTTGACACTCTTTCATGTCATCTCACATTTGTTTGATGCAGTTATTGGTGTTTTTCCATTATTGGTCTTACTTTGGTTTCTAACAAAACCTAAACCTTTTTTCATTGCATTTATTGTAGTGAGCAGCATTCATGGCAGAAAACAGATAGAATTTGAAATACTGCCTGTGCTAGATACCAGACAGAGCTAAAAATATTAACATTCTACCTGTATTTTCACTGTGAACTTAAAGACAGGAAATTGGTTCCTCTAACACCTTTTATTTTACATAAGAGGAAAATAATAATTACTTTCAAGCCTAGAAAAAGTGATTAATGTTTCTTTCCTCCCTTTTCTCTTTTTGTTCTCAAGCTTCATTCTGACTTGGACAAGGGAGTGGGCACAGTTAAATATACCCTTTCAGGAGATGGTGCTGGCACTGTTTTTACTATTGATGAGACCACGGGAGACATTCATGCCATAAGGAGCCTAGATCGAGAAGAAAAACCTTTCTACACACTCCGGGCACAGGCTGTGGATGTCGACACCAAGAAGCCACTAGAGCCTGAATCAGAATTCATCATCAAAGTGCAGGACATTAATGATAATGAGCCAAAGTTTCTGGATGGACCTTACATTGCCAGTGTACCAGAAATGTCTCCCGTGGGTAAGAAGCTTTAAACTCTTGATAACTAATTGCATAACACTTGATAACTTAATTGTCTCAATATGCATTTCCTGCTGAGGAGAGAAAGGGAAGGATGAAATGAAAATACATCTTAAAAAAGTTAGTTAGAAATGTCTCACTCTGTACTTAGAAATATGCATATTGCAGTTTCATTTTTTACTTTATTAACTTGTCGAAAAAGTTATTGTCATACACAAATGAGTCCTTTTAACTTTTAATTCCTGAAGACATGAGAAGAAAAGAAATGGTACCCATGGCAGATACTTTAACTTTCAGAGATTCTATATTCCCAGACCTGATATTGCATGTGATGAATTGTGTTCCTTTTTCTTCCTAGTTCATGTTCATTATTTGTTGTGAAACATTTTGCTATTTATTGTTCCTCTCTATGCTGCTGCACAACTACTAGTATTTACATAATCCCATAGTTATGACATGAGGCAGAATTCTTTATCCTGTTACCTCGCAGGTGCTGAAAGTAATGATTGCCATCACCTGGCAGTCACGATGAAAAATAGAACTGGAGGAGAACCATCAAGACTTAGCTGAGGTCTTGAAAACCTATTATTCAAGATATTAAGTGCAATAGATTCATGAGGCAGAAAATAAATAAATAAATAAATAAATAAATAAAAAACAAGAAAAAAAAATACCCAGAAGATTGATTGTAAACATGGTAGATTTTCATATCTACAGATGTTACTGTAGGAGCAGAGAACTATAGAATCATATAATTATTTGAGTTGGAAGTAGTCTTGAAAAGTTACCTGGTCCAACTTCCCTGCAATGAATAGGGGCATCTACACTCCAATTATGTTGCTCAGATTCTGGTCCAGCCTGACCAGGTGTGCACTAATAAAGTTACAGAAGCACTGAAGTAGGCATTTGCTTGGAGAGTTTTCACAACACAGTAGACAAACGTCAGGACATAAACAACACTGATCTTGCATTTGAGCAGGAAAATACTGTAAGTGAATATTTCTGGTCTCTTCTTCATGGATGATTCTGCAGTGGTCCCAAGCAGTGCACTTGTAACTCAAACACACCACCTGCTTCTTTTTCCAGATGGCACTTTGGGCTTCCTTGTGGGCAGCAGAAATTAATTTCATACTGGATTGAGAAACAAAGAGGCAGTTGGTATCCACTGCCATTTCCCCTCATAAGCTAAGCTATCTTTTCCCAGTACTCCAGAAGCCACTACAAGTCATTTAATGCTCCCTTTACTTACTAACAGTTTCAGAACTTTTCTGACCATGAAGTGTGCAGAGATTCTGTTGATCCTTCAGCTGTGCAGCGCAGGTGGTAATATTTTGTATGACATTCCTGGAAGCAGCTACCTATCTATGTGTGTTGCTACCCTAAATTAATGGTGTACTATTTAAATTTAGTGATAAACAGTAGTAGTATGGGATAAAATGTGATGTGAGTAACATGTAGAGGCAATTGCATTATCCTCGTATGTCACCGAAACAAAAAATTGCAGGGAAGAGACCTCAGGAGATCATTGAGTACAACTCATTGCAAAAGCAGGTTCCCTACAGTAAGTTACACAGATAGACATACATACAGGTCTTGAATATCTCCAGAGAAGGAGACTCAACAGTGTCTCCAGGGTACTTGTTCCAGCACCCTTTTGCCTTCAAGGTAAAGAAGTTTTTCTTCATGTTCATATGAAACTTCCTGTGATGCAGTTTGTGCCCATTGCCCCTTATCTTGTTACTAGATAAAACTGAAAAGTGTCTGGCTCCATCCATCTGATTCTCAGCCTTTAGGTATTTATAAGCATTGATAAGATCCCCCCTCAGCCTTCTCTTCTCCAAGCTGAAGAGTCCCAGGTCTCTCAGCCTTTCCTCATAAGGGAGTTGATTTATACCCCTCAACATTTTTTTTCTATTTTTTTTTTTAATCCCTCTGCTGGACTCTCTCCAATAGTTCCCTGTCTTTCTAGAATTTGGGAGCACGGAAATGGACACAGATGTGGCCTCACCAAGGCAGAATAGAGGAGAAAAGCCTCCTTCTCAGTGTGCTGGTAACACTCTTTTGAAAGCACCCCAGGATACTATCAGCCTTCTTGGTCAATGGCCACAAGAGCACACTACTGATTCATGGCTAACCTGTTGTCCCCAAGGACACTGGTTTCATAGTCTCATAGTCTCGTAGTCTCCTGCGGGTTGGAAGGGACCTTTAGAGATCATCGAGTCCAACCCCCCGGGATTCGAGCCTCCTGTGTAGCAGAGCGGCACTTCTACCACTTGTGCTACAGGGGGGATTCGAACCCAGGGCCTCCGGTGTTGCAACGCGGCATTCCTACCACTTGCGCCACCGGGGCACACAGTTCTTCGCTGCAGAGCTCTGTAGGTCAGCCCCTAACCTGTACTGTTGCAGTTGTTCCTCTCCAAGTGTGGGAATCTGTGCTTGCCCTTGTTGAACCTCATAAGGTTTCTCTCCACCCAACTATCCAGTCTGTCCAGGTCTTGCTGAAAGGGAATGTAGCCTTCTTATGTGTCACCTCCTCCCAGCTTTGCATCATCAGCAAAATTGCTGAGGGTGGACTCTGGCCCACACCTACAGCTACAGATTAATGGTATACTCTGTTACACTCCATGCCTTCTTTTTATGGAAAAAAATAAACATAGGTATGCAAGTCATACCTGACATTCTTGGTGGCATTTTGTGATGGAGTTGCAATGTCAGTGGATAAAGGAAGAGCAATTGACATCATCTACCTTGACTTATACAAAGCATTTGTCAGTGTCCTGAATGACATCCTGTTCACCAAATTGGAGAAAAACAGATTTGATAGATAGACCACTCACTGGATAAGGATGTTTGTCTGGATTATAACACTCAGAGTTTCAGTCAGTGGCTCAATGTACAAGTGGAGACCAGTAACAAATGGCATTCCTCAGAGATCAGTAGTGGGACCAGTGTTATTTAAAATCTTTGTAGGCAACGTGAACGGTGGGATCAAGTGTACTTTCAACAGGTTTGAAGGTGACACGATGCTGAGTAGTACAGCTGATGCACTAGAGGGAAGGGATGCCATCCAGAGAGACCTGGACATGCTTGAGAGCTGAGCCCACGACAACCTCATAAAGTGAAATAAAGACAAGTGCAAAGCCATGCATCTGGGTTTGGGACAATTGGATGCTGCGTCCTTCACTTCGGCTACAACTCCAGGCATGGGGCAGAGTGGCTGGAAGACTGTGTAGAGGAAATGGACCTGGGGGTGTTGGTTGATGATCGGCTGAACATGAGCCAACAGTGTGCCCAGGTGGCCATGAAGGCCAACAGTATCCTGGCTTGCATCAGAAACAGTGTTGCCAGCAGGAGCAGAGAAATGATTGTTCCCCAGTACTCAGCACTAGTGAGGCCGCATCTTGAGTAATGTGTCCAGTTTTGGGCCCCTTACTGCAAGAAAGACATCAAGGCCACCCTGGAACTTGTACAGAGGAGGGCAACAAAGTTGGTGAGGGGTCTGGAGAACAGGCCATATGAGGAGAGGCTGAATGAGCTGGGACTGTTCAGCCTGGAGATAAGGAGGCTCAGGGGAGACCTTATTGCTCTCTATAACTTCCTGAAGGGAGGTTGTAGTGAACTGGGGTCAGCCTCTTCTCTTGTGTCATTAGTGATAGGACTAGAAGGATTGGTTTCAACCTGCAGCAGGGGAGATTCAGGCTGGACATTAGGAAATATTACTTCTCAGAAAGGGTGGTAAGGCACTGGAATGCACTGCCCAGGGAGGTGGTGGAGTCACCGACCCTGGGGGTGTTCAAAAATTGATTGGATGCTGTCTTGAGGGACATGGTTTAGTGGGAGTTATGATCTTCTAGATCTTTTCCAACCTTGGTGATTCTATGATTCTGTGATTCTATTTAATGTTGCATTCTTTACTGGGAACCAAATTTCATCATGTGCTTTTTAATCAGAAAAAATATCATCAGCAGGATATTTACTATGCTTTAAAACTCTAGTTTAAGACACCTGCAAAACAGAATACCTACCTGTTTTACATCAGAAGCAATTAACCTTGCACCTTCCACACATGCAGCGTAATCTACTCACCTGCAAAAAGGGGATACAAATAGATTTATCACAGATACAAACAAAAGAAAAAAGAGGTACTGTCTTGAAAAAATGTCTTAGTTACAGACTTCTGTATCATGCAGGCTACTTTACTGATAAATGATTTTCATTATTTCAGATACTTTCTAAGTGTGTATATTTTACATACTGTAGTGGAAGGATACTGTTGTCAGAATCTGACATTGTTGCTCACGTAACCATTGGAGCAAGGAGCTAAGAATATTTTATGACAGAGTATTTATTTTAGAAGGAACAATGATGTAAAGTTTCTTACAGAGAAACTCAACAGATGGAGTAGAACTAATATTTTAAGAATATAAATTACATTGTTGTTTGTTGTTAACAAGAAGAACAATAAGAAACTTACAAGAGCTTAAGTGCTAGAATCTGTTTGTTTGTTTTTTCCTCCTTACTTCTGGTATTGGTTGGATTTAACCATCTTTAACTGAAAATGTTATCTTGAAATAATGTGAATACCAACATGTAATGCAAACCAGAAATTGAAATCTCCATGTATGAAGACTGGGAAGAGGAAGGCAACTTCTTTATTTGAAAGTTAGAAAAATATCCTTAAATATAACTACTTTGTTGCTGATTCTGGTGGCTATTCCAGCTGCTTTTGCAACAGAGCTCTTGAAAGGATGCAAATACAGGGCAAGTTTTCACAAAGGTTATGCCTTTATTGAAACTTCAAGTCTAGATGACTCAGAACTGTAGCGTGCCAGCATTCACACTCAAGGAAAGAGCTAAATATATTTTTCGAGTTTAAGAGTATGTACAGAAATATCTGCATTACTTTTACCAATTAGACATATATCAATTGATCGTATTATTAACAATGTATTACACGTGACAAACTTTTAATTTCTGCCGCAATTTGCTATTTGTTTTCCGAGGTGCTGCCGTTATTCCTCTATGCTTATAGGTGGGATTATACTAAGCTCAGTAATTCCCTAAGCTAAAGATACCATGTGTTCCTTCCCAGAAAATTTAGTTTCATACCTTTCCCATGTACCCAGTAGTTTAATGTAACAGAATATCAACCTGTGTAAAATTACCCCAGTGAACTGGTGAGCAGAGAGAAATTCAGGAGCTTGCACAGTGGTCTGACATTGCCTATAGTTGCCTGTCTGTGTGTGGCTAGGAGCTTACCCTGGTGTAGTGCTGTAATGAGGTGGAAAGCACAGCAATAGCAGTTGGATGGCAAAGTCTTTGGCTGGAACAAATAAGGACAAGCCCACATGCAGCAGTCATAGGCACAGAGACAAAGAAAGAAAATTCACTTACTTTTGGAAGGACCCAGGTAGGCAGAAATCTCCAGCAAGATACCTTTGCCTCTACTGCCAATCCATAAATGAAGTCCGGGAGGGGGTGGATCCTAGCTCTGCCCCTTTCCACTCACTCAGGTGCACTGAATGTACCTGAGCTCCCCTACCTTCCTACCAGGTGCTCAACTGCTGTTTCAGTCCGTGACTTTGCAGTTCCGCTACATCTAGGTCAAGTTTGAGGAGGAAGGGCTATGAGACATGTAGATGGTCCTTCCATTGGTATAAATTCTGGCAGTGCATTTTTAAGCACTTTTGGAATTGCATTCAGCCTGCTGTGGAATATATTACTTGTGGAATTTGTAGATGCCAGAAAGGTATTTAAATGGAATTATGCAGTACCATGGGGAGATATGCGGTGGTACAATCTGTGCAGCTTCTGTCTACAGCTTTACCATCTCCACTATGATCTCCATGCTTTTTCTGGTGTTTCAAAGTCTTCAAAGACAGTGATGGGAATTGGATTCAAAACAGAAGTGCACTCAATTTTGTTTTCTCTATTAAATAATTATTATTATCATTGCTGCTATTTTCTTTGTTATTTATTTACTTATAAATAAATCTTTAGAACCTTGTTCAAAGCTTTATGAAAATCTAAATGCTGTTTTTCTATGCAAATAATATGTATATTCACTCAGTGATTCACTTAGCAGTTTTAAAGGGTTTTGTAAAGAGTGGCTTACTTTCACAACACTGTAATAACTCATAGAATCATAGAATAGCTTAGATTGGAAAGGACCTTAAAGACCATCTAGTTGTAGATAATTCCCTCCCATGGACAGGGCTGCCTTACTCAATCAAGGCCCCAACCAACCTGGCCTTGGAAGCTTCTAGGGATGGGGCATCCACAGCTTCTCTGGGCAGTCTGTTTCAGTGCCTTACTGCCTTCTGGGTAATTAATTTCTTCCTAATAATTAACTGAAATCTTCCTTATTTTAGTTTGAAACCTTTCCCCCTTTATTTTCACTATTAGACAACGTAAAAAAAAAAAAAAAAAAAAATAGGTCCCCTCCTAATTATAAGCTCCTTTCAAGTGCTGGAAGCCACAGTGTAGTCCCCCAAGAGCCTTTTCCAAGCTAAACAAGCCCAGCTCTCTCAGACCTTCCACAGGAGAGCGGTGTCCCCCTCTTATGATCATCCTCACAGCCCTCCTCTGGTCCCTACCCAACAGCTCCACATCTTTCTTGTGCAGGGAACCCCAGCTCTGGGTGTACTACTCCAAGGTGGGGCTTCACTGGGGCCTCATGAAAGCCTCCTCATGGTACTTCATTGGTTCAGGCTGATACACGTCTACCAACCTGTTCAACACCTGGGACAGTTCTGGTGTTCTCTTGATGCCAACAGCTTTTTGTAGAAATTCTTGACACACAGCCAGTCACATCAAATGTCATTTTGCACAATGCAGTTGATGTTTCAGCATATCTGGTTTAGAACTGCTTTGTTAATTCAGTTCTTGTCTTTGTGCTTCTTTTTATTATTATGAATAAAAATATCTGCTGCACTAATGATCAATATGTTCTCTAGCCTTTGTAAACAAATGTGAATTTTAAGAAATGAGCAAAAGGAAATGAAGGTATGACTGCTTTTTGTTAAAGACCCCTCTCTGTATATAAAGGGCATTGCACACACACAAACACAAAAATAACTTAAAAACAACAACAAAACCACCAGAAAGCACACTATACTGAGACACTGAGAGAAAATTACTGGTAAGCAATAAAAGCTTTTGAAACAAAAGTGTTTCAGGACATTATGATATATCACTATGAAACCTAGCCAGATTCTACTATTGTAAAAAACCTTATAGACAAAACCATTTTAGATCAAAAGAAAGAAAGAAAATAATTCAGAGAATTAAGGGTAAAGGATTTTGACTATAGTAATACTGGCTGTGAGTTTTATTTCACACACTGGCTGTTGGAATTTGTCAGCAAAACAAGGAAACTGGCAAATATTTTTAGCCAGGAGAGTTTTGTAGAAGGAAAGTTATTAAGGATATGACCTTACAGGCATCCACACAGCAAAAAATATTAGAAGCTTTCGCTGATAAGATTGAAGTGTTAAACATATATATATATATATATATATATATATATATATATATATATATCTGCACATTTGTTTCAAGCATACAAACTACTAGTATCGGTGCTGAATTCATGTGAAGCATTTGAGTCTCACTTCATGTATATCCAGACTTTATTGTTTTGAACTAGAGATGGTCAAAATCAAAAATTAATTTCCCAACAGACAAAAACAATACACTGCTATTCACACTGTGACATTGCTCCAGTTTAGGATCATAAGTAAACAACACTCTATCACAACCAAGTATTTTGATGTAGACACTTTACCTAGCCAGTACTGCTATATTATTATTATTAAAACTGAGCTATTTGGTTTTACTCTGAATGTGTATGTTGGTTATTTTTATGATGCTGAATCAAGTTAGTTCTTCTAGTATACACTGAGAAGCTTAGTAAAAATTAGTTCTGCATTGTGGTTTACATAATCCCCTCTGGGTTTAGAATATATTGCATATCATGTTGTTAGGATTATGAGCTAATTTTTGTCAATGACACTATCATGGAAGGAAAAGTGTTTTAGTGTAGCACTGAGAAATGCAGGAATTCTATCTAGACAGGCACATGGAATGTCTAAACGTAAAACATGTTGTATTAATTGTTGTTTCAGTAGCCACTGATCAACTGTAAATGTTAAAAATTAACAAGAAGTTGCTTTTTGTCTACCACAGAAATATCTTTTTTTAAATATCTTTTCAGCAAGACCTGTTATTTTGGCCACCAATTGATTTTAAACATTCAAGATATTTCAAAAGCATTACTTTTCTTAGCCACCAAGTGACTGTAAACCTTAAATATGTTTTATAAAAGCTGCTTTTCAAGTTGCTGCCTCCATGGCTAGGAACATCATTTTTCTTTAAAGACTGGCTTTTATTATTATTATTACTATTATTATTATTTTATATATTTTTTAATATTAGTTCAGATATGTTTTTTTTATTTTTCACAGAGGAAGAAGTGAAAAACTTCAGTGGCACAGGGTAGGTCTTCATTGATGACAAGCAGTCATGTCCTAGCCATCTTTATACAAAAAAAACTACAAGTAATGGAAACAAGCCAGATTTAAAGTGAATTTTTGGTCATGAGCATATGTAAATCTGGCATTCTTCTCCCTCAAATTAGTATATAACATAGCATTATAAAATAATTATATTATATATATATTATTATTATTGTATATAAATATAAAAATATAATAATTAAAGCAGACATTAATTAAATCCTATACTAAGATAACTGGCCTAAGAAACCAGTAATTGATGGATTGTGACTCAATCAAGTCATCATCAGTTCTAGAGTAGGGCAAAACAGAAGGCAAAATAGTCTCCAAGCTTGCTCAGCAAATGAGAGTCACCAAACCAAATAAGATTAAGGGCTTTAATTCTGTGTGCAGAAATAACTCCATGTGGCAAATTAAATGTAATCCTAGGAAGGCCCAGAGTGATAAGAAAAGTGTTCATGACAATCTGGCTTTAATAGAACAATGAGAAAAAAATGTAAATTGCAAATATTCTGTGAATGACAGATTATTCTCTGTTTGGAGAATTCTGTAAGATTTAAAGTCAACAGCAAAGATACTGCAGATGAAAATGAAAGCTTAGGAAAACAGATCTATTTAAAACAGGGGCTTAAATTTGCTGTAGAATGAGGAATTGCACATGATGGAGTATTTTTAAATGGCAAGTAAGTGTATCTGACTGTGGACTTTAAGATTCAGTGATCCTAGATACCACTTCTCCTCAGCTGTAATAAGAAACAGCATGAATGGGCAATCTAACACAATGTCTATCCCATACATATTGCATTTTTCCCAATTAAAGGATTATTACAGGTCTTACATGAACTTAAATGTCCCTCCAGCCTCTGATCAACATAGCTCTCAACAGAGCTGGTTGTAACCTTTCCAGAGGAGTAATTATTTTTATAACCTTCTGTAGAACTGAAAGATAAAGACATGCAGTTCAGTTAAAATGTTTTCTGAAAAAACAAATGTCCATTTTGTGAGTCATGCCCCAGGTCAGCTGACTGACATTAAACAATTGGCTTCTAAATTACTAGAGAAGCATTTTTAATTCCAACCTGAGAAACCAAGCATGTAGTAGACCCTTCCTTGCTGGCAAGCAATCTGTAGGCCAGGCAGCCTTCTCTGGAGCTGGAAATATACTGGTTTGCATGTTTCTCAGTTTCTCTGCCATGACAAGGTCACTTGCCATGCTTCTTAGACTGCAACTTCTAAAGAAGTAGCAAGAAGATCAAAGGAAATGAAACATGCTGTCCTCTGTGCCAATAACTCAGCAGTGTCAGTATTATTTTCTGTTGTGTGCTAGTACCTTTTCGTCTGGAATGAAACAGGATAAAGTGAAAAAGTAAAACTACCTAAAAAATCCTAATTAAAAAATATTCCACTGATCAAGTTTGGTGACAACACCAAGCTGAGTGATGAAGTTGACATAATAGATGGATGGGACACCAGAAGGACCCAAACAGGCTTGAAACATGGGCCCATGGAAACCTAATAAGGCTCAGTAAGTCCAAGTGCAAGGCATTGCAGTCATTTGATTTGGAGCAGTCCCAGTATGTGTACAGACTGGGTGAAAGTCTCTTTGAGAGCAACTCTGTGGAGGACTTGAAGGTCCTCATTTTTCTGAGGAAGCGTGGTATCCTTGGCATTGTCTGAAGTTCTGGGGTCCTCACCACAACAGTGTGGAGCTGTTTGAGCAGGTCTGGAAGAGGGCCACAAAGGCAGTCCAAGATCTAGACCTCTCTTATAAAGAAAAATTGAGGGAGACTGACTTGTTCATCCTGGAGAAGACTTTCGGGAAACCACATTGTCACCTTCCAGTTCTTGAGGGAATCTTAAAAGTAGGAGGGAGACAAACTCCTTATGTGGTCTGGTAGTTTTAGGACAAGGGGGAATGGTTTTAAACTAAAATAGATGAGATTTAGATTAGATGTTAGGAAGAAATTCTTTACTCAGAGGGTAGTGAGGCACTGGCACAGGCTGTCCAGAGGAGCTGTGGGTGCCTCATCCCTGGAGGCATTTAGTGCCAGGTTAGATGGGGTCCTGGACAGCCTGATCTGGTGAGTGACAATCTTGTTCATGGCAGGTACGCTGAAACTAGATAATTTTTAAGTCCAACATAAGTGATTCTGTTATTCTGTTATATTCCACTTATGTTTATTCCTGTTAGTAAACTATGCAACAGTTTTACAACTAGTTCTATTCTGAAGTACTATCCTTATTTATTTGAAATGTAACATTTTTATGTGTCTAGGTTTTCTATGTTGTTCAACCATAGGAAGTTCAAATTAGAAGCCTATTACATTCTGCCTCTCTAAATGACTAGAACAAGAATTTGGAAGAAAGTTAAACACAGATTTATACAGATTATCATGTCATTGTTTTTGTGTTTTTTTTTTATGGGGGGAGTTATATCCAGACTCAACTTATTTATTTTTTTAACTCTGTTTAAAAGGGCTATTATTACGGTTCAAATGCACGTCAGATGCTTCTCCCATCCCTATTTGGTTAGTTCTAGTGACTGCATACGATCTAAATTGATTGCGTAATTCTACAAAATACTTCCTTTCCTATTTTTTGACATGTCTGATTTTGTCTGGAAGATAAAAGATGGATAGAAATACTTTATTTTTGATACAGTCTGAACTACAGTATACATCTCTATCATGTCCTGTCTTAAATAGATGTAATCTTTAAAATTCCACGTGGAAAACTTTTATTATCTCAATTATTTCCAGCGCTTGCCTCTGGGCCTCCTTTATTTCTGCTGACCTTTTCGCAGTAGGCCCACAGTAATCAATATTTTCCAGTTTTGAGACAATTCAGATGAGAAATATGCCTGGAGGTTCATATGCTCAAGATTGTAATTTATAGTCTTGCAAGACAAGATAGAGACACAGATGCTCGAATTATCAGCCCCACTTGCTTCTTCTCTGGTTCAGTAACTCCAAATTCATCTACTTTTTCTTTCTGATTCCACTCCATCTCACCTAATCCCTGAATTCCAAGCCAAACAATGTCAGACTGTTTTTAGCAGATGTTTGATAGTCCTGGGTTCTTTCATAGTTCTTGCTTGTGATTCGGAATGAATCACATTCACAACTCTTAAATGCTTGCACACTATCAATCAATGAACAGTGGGACATAGAACCTCACAGTTTAAATAGATGATGATCCCATTTGCCTTCAAAAGATCAGCCAGAATAAATAAATTAATAAATTAATAAATAAAAGCAAAGAAACAAAAAAAAAAAAAACAAAAAAACTTCCCTTAATTGCAAAGGAAAAAAAAAAAAAAAAAAGATGGTTTGATACCTTGAAGAACTGTGTTTGGCAGCTTTATTAGCAGTACTACTAGAGGAATAAGGAGGGGAACATCTACATTAATGGAGGAGGAGGAGTATATGTATGTATATATATGTATGTAAATTAGTGCTTTTATTTGCCACAACCCAGATCAGACGCTAGCGTGTTGGAACTGCTACAGCAGAAAGAAATAATGATTTCCCTTTTCAGCTTTTCTTTATGACAAATAAACAGAAGCAATTTCTGCTGTTTCCCAAAGGAAGTTTTTCATAAGTGACCTAAGAGGTGATGAGAGGTTGTTCTACTTGTCTGAATGGAAAGATAGTAGCAAGATATTGCTCCTTAAATTCCTCAATCTACATGAAGCTGGTAATTTAACTGGTACACTGTAAAACAGGAGTACTTACTTTGGGTCATAGCACAGCAAGAGGAGGTGTTTGAACTGCTCATTTAAAGGAAAGATATGAGATGAAAGCCACACCAGCACATCCTACTGGTCTGCTCCTGGGCTGAAGTTATGGAGGTTCAGTAATGGCTATACTGCAACCTGGATACTTTATATTTTAGCTACCTTAATCAATATACTTTGGTATATTGATTAAGTTTGGTATATTGATAACAGTTCTGATAGTGTAGATTTTATGGCAGTGTGTTGCAAGGGACTTCAGGGCAATAAGTCAACTGCTGCCTTGTGTAGATGTCCTGATGGTTCCTATCCATTGTTACTCTTACCCAGACTGGCTATGTTAAGGTCATTATGAGCCTCCCTGCCCATATTGCTAATGTGTTGTATGGTTTGAGTGTTTACTGACTTTCATGCACAGCATACATTGTGCCTGTACTACTCTTATCAGCTGTAGAGTTCTTGGACTTGATAGTAAGATCTCATAAATAAGTGTTTGTACCTGCACATTCTCACACAAGATTTATAACTGTATTATGTCAATGAAAAAGTTTTATGGGCAACTTCCTTTCCTTTTTCTTTGTTGTTTTTGTTCTCAAAGTGCTGGCCATTTAAATGATTTTGAAAACCCTAGGCAGGCTCTCAAACAGCAATTAAAAATTAAGCCTAAAGCCTAAAACAGCACTGAACTAAAATTTGCTGATATGCATTAGAGATGTGAACCAGTATGTTTTGGAAATGTGGCCAGGCAATTGGAGCAGGATCTCAGGACCTCACCAGATCAGACACAGTTCAAATTCCTCACTGTAGCAGTAGATGATCTGGGATATGCCATGAATGGTTATATGTCCATACAGATTTATTTCACTGATTCCAAATGTATTTTCTTAGTACCTGCCTAAACCTGGGGGAAAAAAAAAGAAAAAAAACAAAAACAAAAACAAAACAAAAAAAAAAAATGAAATTTTTCCGTGGGTTCCTAAAATGTCACCTAAGCCTCCTGCAATCTGCTCGTGCACAGAACTGTCTGAACTTTACTCTGCTGAGCAGCCAGATGCCAATTAATGCTTAAGCACTGTCAGAATTCATAAAGTAGATATACTTAATTCTTCTTTGGAAGTCAGTCAGTGACATTTTCAGAGTTCATTGTTATATTCCATGCAAAATTTGGCTGGAGCAGAGGTCATCTGTCTTTGACTGCAGTGAGGTAGATAGAGAACTTGCACAATATGCTGGAGATGTAGCTTTAATTATTTATTATTATTATTATTATTATTATTATTATTATTATTATTGTTATTGTTATTATTATTTTATTTATTTAGTCATTTTTTAAATGGGAAGCTTTGAATACCACCCTTGTTTTAACCATCAGGCCAGAGAGCCTTTCTTAATCTTTCTCACTTCTCCCTCTTTTTGGCCTGATGAATATTTCATGGCTCTATATAAAACAGATCAACTTCCTCATTGAAGAGAGAAATTGTCTGAGTATTCACTTAAGAAGCAGGAAATAAGCATTCAGCCACCATAGAACAGAAGATTGGCTTCTGCTGGGCATTCAGGAGGGAACATCACCTGCTTCTCCATTTTGTCCCAGTAAATAGTTTCTGAGAAAGATATTATCTGGGACATAACTTTTCTCATTGGTGTTTCTTACAGGCTGCAGCAACTTTTCACAGTCAATCTCTTTTATACAGATTGTATTGTTAGGCATCTGAACAACACCAGGTAGAAATAAAGCTATGTTTACTGCATTTTGCTATGGCTAGTTTTATTATTCATGTCCTTAGTATCTGTGCTGTAGCACAGATCATCAGATAAACACATCATTTAAAGCTACTTCTCTGTTTTATAGGTGTATTCTTTAAACAGTGAAAACTGAAAGAGATCTTAAATGCTGCAGCATATGTGATAAGAGAGTTTAATGTACAGAGGGAATATTCATTTCAAAGCTTGCTTCTTAAGGTATCAATATTTCCAGAACTGATGCAGCACAAATGAGAGTGCATGTACAGAGTACTTGAGCGGAATTCACCTTGGAAAAACCTCTTTTTTATGTGTTTGTGAAGGAGTCAGGAAACAATTAAATTTGAAGAATAGGAAAAATACTGAATAAAAAGTTGGGAAGCAGCTCACAGCTTAAAACAGGCTAAAGATTTAATGGTCATTAAAAGGCCAAAGCATGATTACTTTAGTGAGTTAAGACATTAACTTTGTTGTCATTCTTTATGTATGTGAGGAGGAACGTGTATGGCTTATTAAAATCCACTTGATAGCATTGTTAACAGTCTTTTGTAGTTGTATGGCTTTTCACTGTCTTACTTTCAGACCTAAATTACAAAGACTGACATGTTCGCAGCTTGAGTACTGTGTTCCATTGTGGGCTCCTCATTACCAGGAAGACACTGAGGTCCTATAGCATGTCTATAAAAGGTCAACAAAGATCGTGAGGGGTCTGGAGCACAAGTCTTGTGTGGAGCGGCTGAGGGAGCTGTAATTGTTTATTATGAAGAAGAGGAGGTTAGGGGAGATCTTATGGCTCTCTGCAACTTCCTGAAATGAGTTTTTGGTGAGGTGTTTGTCAGCCTCTTGGCCACAAGCTGCACCAGCAGAGATTCAAGTTGGATATTAGGAAAAAAATATTCTCTGAAAGAGTGATCAGGCTCTAGAAAAGGCTGCCCTGAGAAGTGGTTGAGTCACCGTTCCTGGATGCATTCAAGAAATGTTTAGGTGTTTTACTAAGGGACATGGTTTAGTGGGGAATATTGGTGGACAATTGAACAGACAAATATTGTGAGAAAAGTGTGGTCTGTCATTACCACTTCCATTTTTTTTTTCCCTTTCATCTGTTTTTATTCTCCTCTTCTCTCCTCTTCTCTTCTCTCCTCTTCTCTTCTCTTCTCTTCTCTTCTCTTCTCTTCTCTTCTCTTCTCTTCTCTTCTCTTCTCTTCTCTTCTCTTCTCTTCTCTTCTCTTCTCTTCTCTTCTCTTCTCTTCTCTTCTCTTCTCTTCTCTTCTCTTCTCTTCTCTTCTCTTCTCTTCTCTTCTCTTCTCTTCTCTTCTCTTCTCTTCTCTTCTCTTCTCTTCTCTTCTCTTCTCTTCTCTTCTCTTCTCTTCTCTTCTCTTCTCTTCTCTTCTCTTCTCTTCTCTTCTCTTCTCTTCTCTTCTCTTCTCTCCTCTCCTCTCCTCTCCTCTCCTCTCCTCTCCTCTCCTCTCCTCTCCTCTCCTCTCCTCTCCTCTCCTCTCCTCTCCTCTCCTCTCCTCTCCTCTCCTCTCCTCTCCTCTCCTCTCCTCTCCTCTCCTCTCCTCTCCTCTCCTCTCCTCTCCGTTTCCATTTTTTTTTTCCTTTTTTTTTTTTTTTTTTTTTCCTGGCCAGAGTTATCAATTTCAGTACTGCTTTTTATCTGGGCTCCAGAGAGCAGTGATTTTGATCATCAAAATAGAGAGAAAAATGCATACAATGGGAAAAAATCCCAGCGCTTGCTCAGAATAGATCTAACAAGTAAACGGTTCAAATTTCTAGGTGTTAAGAATGAGGTATTTTTTGTTGATGATTTCAACAGCATGAAGTGCAGAGCTGCAGAGCTAAGCATTGTATCTCTCTTAGCTATAATTTTCTGGGTCATAACTATGCCATAGAAATATTGAAATACATGTATTTTTCTGTCTATGAGTGGCCAAAATTAATCTGTATGTTATTTTGTTCTCTGTGAAGTTTAAAAAGACATAATGCACATAAAACATGGTCGACATAATAGAGGTATAAAAGAAACCCATAATAAGCTGTGACCTTAAAATGAAGAAGAATGCTGCAGCCGTGCTGCAAAACAGCAGAGTATATTGAGACAACTGAAATGCTTTAGATTCTGAAAGCAACTGATTTTGTCATCAGTGTCTGATTTTACTCTTCTTTAAAAATTTCAGGTATTTTAATTGAGGAAATACTATTTTTTCCCTGTTTCCTTCTAAAAGTGGATTACATGTGAAATACTTGGATAGTACTTTTAGAGCCATGTATGCCTTGGCTGACATGAGAAGGATATTGTAGTCATTGGTGCTGGTAAGATGTTAACTTATGTAGTAGAATGATGCCTCAGAATTCTTAAAGAATAATTGTTTTATATATTGTTGTAAGAAAGGTCTGATTGTCCGTACTGTAATGGTAAGGGGGAAAGGCAAATATTTGGGAGTATGTATGGTGTCCTTACCAGAACTACTGGAATACTGTATTCATGATACCACGTACTTGTGACGTGAAAATATCACATAGGCCTTGTGAGATTGTGGTTTTCACCATTGCTTTTTAATCACTCCAATGTTAAGGCAGAAATTCACAAATTCAGGTGAGGTTTTCAGAATAACCTAAAGCTGATATGCTCCTAAATTTATGATGTTGCAGCCACATCTGTCTCAGTACAGTTGGTAAAAGGCAAATGTATGTGCAAGAGTGTGACAGTCCTTCCACATGACTAACACGAAGTCTAACAGATCACACACATTCTGTCTTTTCCCTGCTCGTGTTATGCTATTGAGTAATTAATCCCTTTCATAAAGTTTATCTGCTACTGCTTTTACTGATAGAGATACTTTCATTTTCATCAAGATAAACCGCTGGCATGCTTCATGTACCTAATCTGTAATATATGCACATCTTTACTGTATTCTCTCTCATCCAAACTAGAGAAATAAAATGTTGTATTGAATTATAACTCTTAGTACCAATATTTAATCTTAACTGATTGATACTTTGAGAAGCATTTACTTTCTGACATTTGAAAAAAATGAGGCTCCTGATACCTGAGCTACCCTGTATTTTTACAGTTAAGAAGCTAAAGGGTCCAATGTGTTCCAGATGGCAGAACATCAAATGCTATCTACTGAAAGTCTACAGTGGTGAATTAATAGTTTTTTCTCTTGGCAATTTTAAAATGCCTTATTCTAAATAGAAAGTGTCAGGATTTCACTTTTTGTGTAAAACAACATCAGAGTTAAAGAACTGAAGCTGTATTCTGACATGCAGAAATAGATAAACTCAAGCTCTTAGATAGATTTATGAGTACAGGCAACCTAGATCTAACTCTTCTCCATGGCTGTTTTTCTCTTCAAACTCCTATGCCCATTTTTGTACTCTCTTTTGACAATGAATTACTATTGCAGCATGAGAGATGGAAACCAGCCAGAGCTTTCAGACTTTTGATACTTTTTTTGTCTTTCTGCTGTTCAGCACTTTGTTTCTCCAAACACACAAGAAATATAATGTTACCTGTGTACATAAGTAAATAAACCTTAAAGGAAATCCTGTTTACTGAGTTAGCATTTCTGAAAAAGCCCTCCATAGTTTTTAGGAGGAATGGTATTCTTCTACTAGTAAGAATTTTGTGACTCTATGTAGCAGTACTGAAAGTACAGTTGAAAAAATGACCAGAAGCATATTTTTCACTGGTTTCATGAGGTTCTGTGAATTTTTATTGTTACTGATGTTCACATCAGTTATGATTTATTTTTTTTTCCCACTGACTGTAAATTAGTTGTTTTCACAAATTCCCAGGTAGTTCTACAAATCTTATACAGTTCTGCAAAGCATGTTAACACTTAATCATGATATGCACTTCAAACATTAGAATACGTCTTCAAAACAGATTTAAATAATGCATCTTCTAACTTTCAACTATTTATTGTCTAAACTATCCATAATACATGTGGAACAGCACATGACCTGTACTCATTACATATTCATTAATTTTAGAATACCAAGGTGAATTTTCTAGTCATATTTAAGAGAGACACCATATAAGGATATCATACATTTGCTGTCAGAGCTCTTTGTCTTGAGGGACATTTTTCACTTGTTTTTAATACAACACAATTTTAAATTAGACATTAATAGTGATATACAGCATTCAGTGTTGCTGTTTTTTCACATGTAGGCCACATGGAAGGGTAATGATATAATATAGTTTCTTTTCTTTTCCAGAAAACAATGACTCTGCCTTCCTCTTGCAGTTGTACAACAGTGTAGAACATATTCCTTTTTGCCATTTGTCTGTCTTTAACTTTGGAAGAGAACTTCTCTGTGTTTCTTGTCCATGATTCGTCTGGGGATCATACTCTGGGATCAGATTATTGTTTCACAAATTTATGCTCATGTTATGAAATAATAGCGAGAGTTAATAGAATCTAATTTTATGGGGGAGTGACAAATGTATGTAAAAACCATTTCCCTATGTTTTAATATTTCATTCAATTTTCCATGCAAATTAAAAGAGTTATGACATACAAATAGGTTTGTAGAAGTAACCGAGTTTTCTTAGTTCACTGACTTGGAAGATTAGAGTGACCTAAAATAATTACTCATTTTGAAATGAAAGCGTGAAAGTTTCAAAACAAAGTCATTTCTCATTTCTAATTATTATTTCTGAGAATTTTGTGTTGAAGCTACTCAAAACATATTTGGAAATATCTGATTAAGCTGAACCTCAGTATCTCAGTAAGTCTCATGTTTTTAAAAATTTCAGTATTATTTAAGTTTGTATTCACAAGGTCAAAAAGCATTAGAAGGCCTTTTTAGGACTTTTTCATGTTTGAAATTCTTATAGTGACAATCTGAACTGTTTTGTAACAAGGCTACTTCTAGTTCTCTGCAGGCTCAATAGTGGTCTATATGTGAGAATGACTTGGAGACTGCATGCAATGTGTTGTGCGTCTCAAGATGTTTTTACAAGTAAATTTCCCAGCAGAAGTGTAAACAGATGTTTATCCCAGGTGTCAGTGCATAAGAAGTATGTCACTGCAGATCTTGTAAACATAGTTCATAAATATTAAATATTTCTAGGGTATTTTTTTAAAGACATTTTCTGGTATTTTTAGCCTTTCTGACATGACAGATATCAGAATGTAGAGTCTGTTTTCCTTTATAAGAGCTGTGGAACTGCATCCCTTTTTCCAGCTGCTTTAAAGTACTATGGAGTGGTTTGCACACCCCTCGCTATTTCAACTGTGTGCCTTAAGTTCCAGTTGGTGTAGTGCATTCCTGTGCTTGTCATCAGATTGTTGAACTCTGATAGCCCTCCTGGTGCTGGATGGCTGCACTGTCAAAGCTCAGGGCACTACTGAACTCCAGCTATCTAAAGATTTACTTATTCCAATGGTTTCCAATAATTCACAGTTTTATTAAGCTACCAATAGGAACCTGACAAAACACCTATTCTATTCCTGAAACCCTCACTGAGCCTGCAAAAGGCAGGTGATGGTAGTACAGAGAAGCTGCATTGAATTCTAATTAAAATTACACTAATCTGGAGGAGGAATGTGTTTTATTTCCTAAAAATATGGTTAATATTGTCATTGTTCTAAGTAAAAATGTCATCAATATTTACATTGCCAAAAGTGATTTTATTACACAGTACTATGATAACCTATTACACAGTAAAGTTCTAATGCTTGAATGCAAAGTATTTAAGTAATATTAAGTGAAAGCTTCCTTGGCCAAGAGAACTGCAACCAGCCACAGCTCCTCCAGATGTTTACAGAGGACCTGCTCAGCTGTCCAGATCTAATGTCAGCCCAAAAGACACCTAGAGGTGTCTGCTTACAGACAACTCCATGCACTGGACTGGCTGCACGGAGGCCACAGAGCAGGAGTATTTGGGAGCCAATACTGTGTGACAAGTGTTATGCCCCCTGTGGTTTGTGTTTTTAAAAATGTGGCTGGCAGGGCTGATGTTGCCCCTTCTGAGAACAGTGGAGCAGATCATACAGCTGTATGGTCGACACTGCACTTGAGATATTAGCCAGCTCATGCCATGTACATGATGGCCAAAGAGGGGCTCTAGCAGACACCAGAACATTTCTTCTTGTTGCAAGGGCCAGTGTCAATACAAAGAACTATAAAAAAGAATGTAGCTTTCTGACTGCAGTGGTTTTGCATCATTGCATCTTCAATAAAACTGACATTGCTTCTGGCTTTCATCAGTTATCTAAAGATGCTGAGTGTTTGAATTTCAGTCTGTGGAAAACAGTAAGTGCTATGCTAAATGACTGTTATACTTGGATGGGAAAAAAAATAAAAGCTACAAAACAGGAAAAATAACTTTATTTATTTATTTATTTATTTATTTATTTTCCTGGTGCAGCACTGTGACTTGTTTAAACTTGGAAAATTATCTTTAAGATTTTATTTATTTATTTGTTTGTTTGTTTGTTTGTTTTGGCAGAAGTGAGAGAAATAAATGGGCAAATTCTGTGTTGTTTCAGCTGAATATGACTTGAAATTGAGGTGATATTAGAACCTGAAAATAATAGTTTAGAATGAGAAAAAATCTTTCATAGAAAACAACAACAAAACAAAACAAAACAAAACCACCACTGACAACAAAATAAAACAAGGGGAAGGGAAGATAAAGGAGAAGACAGAAATAGATTGAAAAAAAAAGAAGGAAAAGCAGAGAAGAGAAAAGAAAAAAAAGATATTACCACATCAGTCTAAACTGTGATGCATAAGAAGTATCAGTATGGGTCTGCATGTGTTTATTACGTCTCAGTGTGTTGTTTCACTGGCTTTGTACTAGCTGGTCTGTGCAATCATCACTCCCTGTTGGATTTCATGTAAATTCTGAGTGCAAGTGATACTTACTTTTTCAAAAGCATTTCATCGTACCAAACCACCACATGAAGTGATACCATATTCCCATTGCTCTGTGGTCTCCTTGTTCTTGCAGCCTTATTTTTCATCCCTTAGGGACTGAAGCTGCATCTGCTGAAGAGCTGTTTCTGTAATAGCTCTCTGAAAGCCTATTGCAGGTAGTCTCTAATTAGGCACACCCAGATGGTGGGCACTGAGCAGATGTACTGCCAGCTTGGGGTATATATGGGGGAAAGTTTTCTTTTGGCATCCCATAGTTTGTCTTTCTAATGGCTTTTCTCAATTTTTCTTCACAGTGAGCAACATTTGAACTGTTTGTTCACAGTTTCTGAATTATGGAACAACTTTAAGCATTCTAATTTTTATTGCAGCTCTAATCTGTGGTACTAAACATTCACAGTGCTTGATGTAGTCTAAAACACAGGCATATCAAATGCATGTAATCCAAATGCTGTCATGAGCATAACTGCTCACCTGTGCTTTCCAACAATTAAGATTTTGTTCTTGGAAACTAATTAACAATTATGTTCATGCTGCCAGAGCCGTAAGTAAGCACACTCAATCATGTCTATGTAGCCAGCCTTGTGGATTAAATAAATGCAACTAGCTGGAATACAGGCTGCTGTTTTCAGTCACTTGAGTAAATGCAAGAAGCAGATCTCCAGAGTAAGAAACATTTATTTTCTAACAGATTCTTTCCACTGTAGGGTCATACATTACATGTCTAGCTACATCTGACTTTGAAAAGCTTAAATGCAGACTACTTACCCAACAATTCAACCATCATGTTTTCTGTGCTCTGTTCCGTGCTTCATGTCCCATATGTGTTGCTGAATTTTTCAGAGCATTCGAGAAAATGACAACTTCAATTTAAGAGTTCCCATACTACTTCTCGACTTTTATGAGCCATGTCTCATACAGAATTAAGAAAAAATAATTAAAGTTGTGTAAAGCAGCATTCTGTAATCACCCATGTTTCAAGGATTTTAGGAATTGTATCACTACTGTATTGTAATTTTTTGAGTGTGACGGTTTAATTATTTTTTTAAAAAAACAATGTTCACAGAATAGCAAAGTAATGTGCGATGCAAGAATCTAGAAAGGTACTTGAGAACTGAAGCGAGATTTAAACCTTGATGGCAAACTTTGTGAACCAGAATGCTATTCCTTGTGGGGTTTTTGAACACATCTTTACTATCTAACCATCAAGAAATGTAACTAAAGCATAATTAAGTAATTATTTGTGTCAGCTTGAGTGATAATAGACTTTCACAATCTGTGTGTGGTGTAGTGACTTCCTGTATTTTGCTCGTTGTTTTGTCAAGTCTTTCAGACTTAACATTAAATTTGTCAAGTCTTTTCAGACTTAACATTAAATATGTGATATGAGAGAGAATTATACTAATTGTTGATATGTGAATATGTGAGATGCCCACTAGCCTGTTGCTTAGCCATGCTGCATCCAACTGAAAAGCAAGGAAATAGCAGAGTTCTGTGGTGAGGGAATGGTATTTATATCTCATGTTTTTAAAAAGAACAAACAAACAAACAAAAAACCACAAGCAATCATTTGCAAGTATTAAATTTTAGAAGACTAACAGCAAGAACTATCTCAGTTTTTTTAATCACTTGACCATTATTATTAATTATAGAGTTGCTGAGACCACCTGACAAGATACATGCAGCCACTATAAAAGCAATTTTATCAATAACCAAGTTGTATTCTGATATACTTTAAATTTAGGTAAAGAGAGACTATTGAGTGAAGAATAAACATCATTTTAAGGCAATCCAGAATCAATCCAACTTTGAAAATTCTGAGATGCGTCTTTATTTCCCATTTGATCATTTTCATATGCATCTTCATCTCTGACTTTCTAATATAGAGACACATAAAAAATTCTGATAAATCTTAAGCAAAACTCCTTTTTCTGTTTTTCCTGTCTAGTTACATGCAGAGGACTGTAAAGCTAGTTGGAAGAGTAACTTCTCATGGATTTTCAAATGTAATTTTATAGACAGCATATTCTGAAAAAAATTGGATGAACTTTCAGACTCCCAATAGCAAGATTAGAACTCTGAAATTCACTTGTACTTAAGGAAAAATGTAAAGTTTCAATATGTATGGCAAAATGCTTTTAAGTTTTTCATCTTAATGTACAGTGAAGCCAGGTGTATGACAGTATCTACTGAAAATATGTTTTAGTAAACTTTGCATAAATAAGTAGTATTTTAATAGATTCTGATCAATGAATGCAGTTTTGCTTCTCTTTGCTTTTTTTTTTTTTTTTTTTTTTTTTTTTTTTAATGTTTGTCTTAGGGTCACAATCAGGCAATTGCTGCAAAAATAATTGTGATAATTCTAAATTTTATTATCTTTCCTGGTTACCATGCTCATTTCTAAGCAAGCGGAAAGAACCACAGAAACATTTCTGATCTGCTTTAGAGGCAAATCATTTCTGTCTTGGCTTGATCTGCTACTAATGGTTGTTAAAGCTAAGCTGGAGGACATTATACTGGGTTCAGGTGCAGAGAGCTCACATCCAACATTTTGCGAATTTAGCTGTGCAAGACTGAAATAGAGGAGGTGATAACTAGCAGTATGACAGTACATGGATGGAGAAGCTAAAGGTAGTGTGTCTTCTGATCACAGGATGCAACATAATTGAGCTTGCTGTTTACTCTGTTAGCAAAGGCCTGCAGAGGTAGCATCTGCAATGGTAGCATCACGTACAGTCATTAATGCAGTGTAAGACAGCATTAAGAAGCTACAGTAGACATTAAAAGTAGTTTAACCAAAGCTGTGTGCTCTCTGTCTGAGGTAGTTTATGTTGATATTGTGACTTTTCAACTTTACCAAGCCAACCATACTTTTTTCATCTCGACACAGTATCACTTTGAGCTGTATAGATGTAACCAAGTAATTTTAGATTGCCTACGTTAGGAGTAGAGATTGAAACAATGCTATAAGCGGTCTGCATCACTACTTCTACTGCTACTTCTGCTGGTGGTCTGGGGTCATATTTCTACTGTTTGGGATTTTGATCTCTCTTGTGTTTTTACTGACTTTTCATCCTCTGTTCTGTGAGTATTTTGTACAGTTAGCAGTTCTGAAAACTGGAAAGCCAGCATGGTCTTTATAAATGTAATTATCACTAAACACAAATTTCCTTTTGTCTTTTAAATGGAATTGATAAAACATCTACATGCCACTGATCTTAAATGAATGTTAACTCAGAAAATCAGAGGAAGGAGAATATTCACATTCAGACTGAGCTATATCTTTGTTATTAAATTATCTCTGTTTGTCTGCCTATTAGTTAGTGTTCTTAGTCTTTTCATTTCCTGCTCTTTTCCTGTAAGTTATTTATCTGATTAAAAGGTAGCTAGTTACTTTTGTGGGGCCACACACATATGATTCTACCTAAATAGTTTTTAAAATAAGATTTGTAATCATAAAAGTAAACTGAAGTGGCATAAGTGGCATTTTGCTTTTAATATCTTGAACAAAATAAATAAATAAATAAATAAATAAATGGGAAAAAAAAGCCAAGGAATTGACAACAAAGTTTGTGGAAAAAAGACATTTCTTAGAACAGGAACAAAGCAGAGAAAAAGAGCACAGCATATGTGGTGTTTTGTAAATAATCATTTCATATTTGCTTTTAGTCTGACAAAATTCAGATATATGCAAATTAAAGTGAAAATAAAGTGAAATATGGGAGAGAGACAGAAGACTCGCCTACCTTTCTGTAGACATGAGCCAGCAGTGTGTTCTCACAGCCCAAAAACCAATTGTATCCTGGGAAGCATTGAAAGAAGCGTGATCAGCAGATCAAGAGAGGGCATCCTGCCCCTTGACTCTATGCTGGTGAGATTTAAGCTGGAATTGTGCATCCAGGTGTGGAGTCTTCAGTACATGAGATATACAAACCTGTTGGAGTACATCCAAAGGAGGGCAGTAAAAATGATCCAAAGAATGGAATACCTCTCCAATGAGGACAGGCTGAGAGAACTTGAGCTGTTCAGTTTGGAGAAGAGAAGGCTTTGGAGAGACCTGATAGCATCAATTCAGTATCTAAATTGGGGCTATAAGGAAGAAGGAGAAAGAGTCTTTATCAGAATCTGTTGTCACAGGACAAGGGCATTTGCTTTCAAATTAGAAGAGGGAAAATTTAGATATGATATAAGAAACTAAGTTTTACATAGTGCAGACACTGGCAAATGGAACATTACAAAAAAATGGTCATTGGAAATGCAAGATTACTACAGTCTGCAGAAAAGTCTTGCTATTTGGTCTACCTGGACTTCAGTAAGGCCTTTGACACTGTCCCCCATAACAATCTGGTGGGGAAGCTGGCTGCCCATGTCTGGATGGGTGTATGCTCCGCTGGGTGAAGCACTGGCTGGGTGGTCGAGCTCAAAGAATTGTTGTCAATGGAGTTGAATCCAGCTGGCAGCTGGTCACAAGTGGCATCCCCCAGGGCTCAGTGATGGGGCTGCTTCTGTTTAACATCTTCATTGATGATCTTGATGAGAGGATTGAGTGCACCATCAGTAAGTCTCCAGAAGACACCAAGTTGGGAGGGAGTGTTGATCTGCCTGAGGGGAGAAGGGAACTACAGAGGGACCTGGATAGACTGGATTGATGGGCCAAGGCTAGTGGCATGAGTTTCAATATAGCCAAGTGTTGGGTCTTGCATTTTGGTCACAACAACCCCAGGCAACCCTACAGGATTGGGGAGGTTGGATGAATACGAGCCAGCAGTGTGCCCAGGTGGCCAAGAAGGCCAATGGCATCCTGCCTTGTATCAGGAATGGTGTGGTGAGCAGGACTAGGGAAGTCATCATGCCCCTGTACTCAGCATTGGTGAGGCCTCACCTAGAGTACTGTGTTCAGTTTTGGGCACCTCAATACAAAAAGGACACTGAACTTCTGGAGCAGGTCCAGAGAAGGGCAATGAGGCTTGTGAAGGGCATGGAAAATAAGCCCTATGAGGAGAGGCTAAGGAAGCTAGGGCTGTTTAGTCTGGGGAAGAGGAGGCTGAGGGGAGACCTTATTGCTCTCTTCCAGTATCTGAAAGGTGCTTACAGTGAGAACGGGGCAGGTCTCTTCTCACTGGTGACAGGTAACAGGACGAGGGGAAATGGCCTCAAGTTGCACCAAGGTAAGTTTATGTTGGATGTTAGGAAACACTTCTTTACAGAGAGTGTAGTTAAACACTTGAATAGGCTCCCCAGGGAGGTAGTCGAGTCGCCGTCCCTGGATGTGTTGGAGAGCAGTTTGAACATGGTGCTCAGAGATAAGATTTAGCAGAGGGTTATTAGAGTTAGGGTACTATGGTTAGTCTGCAGTTGGACTTGATGATCTTTGAGGTCTTTTCCAACCTGAGTAATTCTGTGATTCTATTTTGTCCAAGGCAGAATCTTGATGATCTGAAACTCTTGATCCCTCTAGATTTTGGAGGTAGCACAATTGATTGTTCTTACTATTTTTACTTGCTTCAATTTCAACTTTGAAATGATAATTAATTTGATTTGTTTTTATTAGCACGAAAGGAACCTGAGAAACTGTTACAAGTGCTGTACTAGTAGCAGTATAATTCACCATGTACCACCTCAACAGCATGTAATTAGCATATAAAAGCCTCTCCTTACTATTAAACTTATTACATTAAGCTTTTATTTTTTAGAAGTGTCTTGAAGTACAAAATTCTCCAAAGTATAAATTTGGCAATATTTAAATTTTTTAAATCAGTAACACAAAGCCTACTTATATATACCTATGTTATATTCATGCCACACACCTTCTTTGTATCTATGTACGTGCATGCAAAAGAGGATGTCTAAATCTAGAAAAAAGTTGAACTGTTTTTGACTCCCAAAAGGAAATTTAGTTTAAGAAAAAATCTGTAGTATAACAAATAAACAGAAAACTGGCTGTGAGAAAGTAAAAGCTGAGGTATCCTGAGAATACATCAGGCAGAGAGGATGTTTGTCAAAATGCGAGTCCTGCCAAAACCCATTAGCACTGTCCTGAGTAAAGTGTGAGAGTCTGCAAGTTTAAATGGGAAACTCATTTTGAGAGAGGAGGCACTTGAGTTCCTTAGAGAACTCTGCTTGAAGGGTTTTCAAGAGCTGTGAAGCAAGTGAAACCAAGAATTATATACAGGTGCTCCTTTTCTCACATCAGATTTATTGCATTAAGTGGAGGAGCATTTGGTTTGTACATACACAAGGAACCAAGCATAGATATTTGCACAATGTCACTACCTTCCTCCTACACACACAGCATGAGAGGCAGCTTTGGTCACAAGGCTGTACATCCTTATTACTGCTCATTTGTGCAGAGACTGATATGTCTTGTATATTAGGTGGATAGACGAGCAATATTTTGCCTATGTGGCTTTCAGCCCTGCTTTGGCTTATAATCAGATGGGAAGGTGTCCAGAGTTAGTGCCAAACTGTTTAGTCTGTTATGTTTGTGCTTCTTCTGCAACTGCAGTGCTTATGCCTGTCAGCTCAAAGTGCATTTGGTCTGCTGACACTTCTGGATGCTACATGAACTCACACTGTGATATAATATGAAGATTAAAAGAAAGAATAATTCTTGCTAAAATGAAAATCTGACCTTACATTCACTAGTATACTTAAAGTACTGATAATGAAATGATAGGTGTAGGACAATATATCTCTGAATTATAGGTAATTTAAAGTGATAATTTAAATAAGAATATTAATGTTTTTGATTTAATAGAGAGATCCAGTTCAAGCTCCCATCAAAATTAAACCCATATGTATTACAAATATGTTAGCTAATGTTAAGAAATTCCCAGTAATTTTGTAAACAAATAGCAAAGCAGAAGGAAAAAAGTAGGATTCTGAGTCTATTTTTTCTTCCCTAGTTGCACACAGGTTTTACATCAGAACATGAGGGTTTTCCCTCATCAAGGGAAAGGTAGGAACTTGTGAGTAAATGATGACAGAGACAACTTTAATACTGAGAAACATGCCAAATCATCTCCTCCCATCTACTCTTCCTTGAGAAACAGATGCTCTGACAAGTTTAGCTCTTTAAATAAGAGTTAACAGAATATTCATAAATTCATAGGATATAAATATAATGACGAACAGATATTGATTATTAAACAATATGTATGAATAAGAATTTGAGAGCTTGCATGGACCAAATTCTGTATCCTACTAGGAGAATGGCACCATCTGGTGGATCTTTTCTTTGGAAACTTTCTAATGGAAATTGTAATCATAATTTAGATATTCTTCATCTTCTAGAAAACTGAACTTCTTAAAAGAAATGGTAATAGTTAAATCAGGACAGAAAAGGGAGTAGCGACTGATATTGTAATTGTTGCACTTGGGATTTCTGATATCCTACAGTAATTTCTTGCACAATATGTGCTATGTCAGTATTTAGTAGAACAAAGACAATTACTTAAAAACTGAAATACTTGTTATGTTTGCCTGAACTATCTGCTCAGAGCCAGGAGCACCTAGTAAAGAAATAGGATATTCTGAACAAAATAATAGCGTTAAGTAGATAAAAATAATATGTAAATGTTGAGTTTGTTATTTTTTTATAAAAGTGCCCTCATTTAATGTTTCATTATTTAAACTCTTTGATTTAGAGACTTCTGTGGTATTCATTTTTGGCTTTCAAATATTATAGCAGTCACTGCTAAATGCATTCAGTAGGATACCAGTGATTTGCAAGTCTCAGGTAATCAGTCAACAGCTCCCATACAAATGACAGAGATCACAATATGCACAGAGTTCTTTGAAGTCAGCATATTCAGGTATCTTCTACCTAACTGCTTACTTGCTCTGCTACATTACATTACTGTATTTTATCCAGTAACTGAATGAACTAGTTATATTCCCAAAGTTCTTTTCTATCTATCTAAACCAAATGCACTCTATATGGTACCTTGCTACCGCATATTGGTCCATAAGAAAGGATGTTAGGGAACCATTACTCAATGAAAATTTTCCTCCTTTCTCTGTGTCATGTCATAGACAAAAGTGTACCAGAGACCTTTCCCAAAAGATTTTGCTCATTTTAAATAAATAAGCAGTATTCTAAACAGTGTAAAAAAGTATTTTAATCAAATGAAATTTTCGTCCAGAATGAGCATTTGATATGTGCTTAAGAGTTTTCATTGAGAAAATATTTAGAATTACTTATGGGCAGTAATCCACAGTTTCAAAATTCAGCCATTGTTGGGAACTTCAATAGTATAAGGCATGTAATGGATACATATTGAAACTAACAAAGAAAAATTAATTAGATGCTTTTACATTATGTTCAAAATGTGCACTCTCTTTTTCAAAGAACCATCACATGCCTACTGAGTTTCAAGGAAACCAGACTGTATTCTTCATTGTACTTAGCTGCTGTAACAAAGAAGTGAATGAGCCAGTTTTCTTTACTGCCTCCCTCAAATATCCATGATTCATGAATTATTATTACGTCTTTTTCTTTTATTGCTATAAAAAGCATAGACACCCATTTCAAAATTCAAGTGAATACATTTAAACCAGACAATGAAGAGTGCCCTGACAGTGCTTGATTTCTCATTAAAATTCTGCATTGTTTAGGTAGTTGTGACATATGCTCATTTTTTCCAGGCTCTTGACATGAAGTCTCTTGTTGGCACTAGATGTGATGGGGCCATAGAAAAACTGGCTGTGGAATAAAGTCAATCATTTGATATGCAGTGCATTTCCAGAAACACAATCTCTTATTTATCCTATATTTGATTAAATGGTTGATGTGTGTCAAAAGAGCTCTTTCAAATATCACCACAGAATATAATTAAAAAGAAGGTGAAAACAAGAGTTAGACTGGTGAGAGTTGAAGGTTGAACAAATGATCAGTATTTGAATGTCAACATCCAGTTCCCTGGAAGGAGAAAGACAATGAAAGAGGAAATCTTTTTCTTTTAAGGAGAATCATAGGGAAAGCTACAGCTGCTTCTCGGGCATTTTATCAAGCAGGTCTTGGGTAAAAATTGAAATTTTGAGACTGGAATTCCCAGAGCAGAAAGACGCTGGGAGACTTCCAGTCCTGGAGGAATGAGTTGATCACAGAAGAAACATGGTTGGCAACATGGTAGTTTAAGGAGAAGGCCCGTAATCACTCTGAGAGAAGTGTCGCTATTCTCTGAAAAGGTGAGAACATTTTTAGCAGCTGGAAGGAACAGCTGGCACTTTCATTGTTTTGATTTTGGCTTTGCGCTTAGATGGTAATTTTCCCTGTGTTGGAAGTCTTACAGCCTTTGAGAGGAAAGAGGAGAACTGACCATCGTGTCATTGTTCTCTAAAAAGCTTTGAGATAAAAAAGAAAGGAAGCTAATCACACACAGATGTGTGCATCACAGGTGCATCTCTTTTCCTGCAGAGAAACCTTCAAATGCATGTGCTCCATACCATCTATAAGGTTCCAGAGTTGTAAAAACAAAAGAGCAATGTTATTCTGCTGCAGGAATAACAGATTGTTCAACTGAACTGCAGTATCATCCTGTGCAGTATTCTGAATGATTTCATTTGTCGTAGGTCTGCAGTAGTTAATAAAATGAAAATGAATGCTAAAAACAATTTCTGCCTTATGCCTGAGGCTCATTACTAATTATAACACACTGTTGAATAATTTTGATCTCATTTAAAGGATCAGTTAAGATGACAAATGTGATTGTGTCTCATGGAGACTAAACTGATGTAAAAAATGTGTAGATTGAGGATGTAATAGAATCATAGAATCATTAGGGTTGGAAAATCCCACTAAGATCATCTAGTCTAACTGTCAGCCCATCATCGCCATGCCCACTAAACCAAGTTTCTTAGTATCACACCTACTCTTTTCTTGAAAACCTCCAAGTGGTGACTCCACTACTTCCCCAAGCAACCTGTTTCAATACCTCACCACTCTAGCTGAGAAGAATTTTTTTTTCAAAATATCCAACCTGAGCCTTCCATAGTGCGACTTAATGCCATTACCTCTCATCCTATCACTCTTTACCAAAGAGGATGACCCTCACCTTGCTACGACCTCCTGTCATGGAGCTGTAGTGAGCAATAACATCTCCTCTGAATCTTCTCCAGACTTAACAATCCTGGTTCTCTCAGCCATGCCTCATAAGACTTGTGCCCCAAACCTTCATTGCTCTTCGTTGGAGATGTGGCCTCACCAGGGCCAAGTACAGAAGGACAATCACCTCTCTCGTCCTGCTGACTGCACTATTTCTGATACGAGTTAGGATGCCATTGACCTTCTTGACCACCTGGGCACATTGCTAGCTCATGTTCAGCCAGTTGTCAACTAATACTCCCAAACTGCAGAACCTGGCACTTGGTCTTGTTGAACCCTCAATCCATCAAACCAGCCTATAGAGATCCTTCTGTAAAGGCCTTCCTATCCTCAGGCAGATTGAGACTTCCTTCCTGCTTGGTATCATCTGCAGACTTACTGAGAGTGAGCTCAATCCCCTCATCCAAATCATCAGTAAAGATATTAAACATATCCAGCTTCAATACCAGCCACCAGAAGAGTGTCACTAGTGGTCAGCTGCCAGCTGAATCAAACTCCATTCACCACTACTCTCTTGACCCAGCCCTCTAGCCAGATGGAGGACCCAGCTAGGAGTACACCTGTGCAAGCCATTGGCTGGTAACTTCTCTAGGAGAATGCTGTGAGAGAGAGTCGGGGGCTTTCCTGAATTGTAGGTAGATTGCATCCACAGTCTTTCTCTCATCCACTAGATGAGTCACCTGGTCATAGAAGGGCTTGAGGTTGGTTAGGTAGGATCTGCCTTGCATGTACCCATGCTGGTTGGGACTGATCCCCTGCTCATTCCACACATGCTGTGTAAATCAAGGCAATCTACTTCATGACCTTCCCTAACATCAAGGTCAGTTAGAAATGAGCTTGGGAATTGCCTCTGCCTGCTCCCTTAGCATCCTCAGGTGGATCTCATTTGGTCTAGTGAACTTGTGACAGTACAGATAGAGCAGTAGGTTTTTAAATGTTTTCACCTGAATTGTGGGGGCTGTTAGTCTGCTCTCCATTCCTGTTTTCCAGTTCAGGGAGAGGAGTATCCTGAGAATAACTGGCCTGAGTATTAGAGACAGAATAAGGCTTTGAGAGCCTCATCCTTTTCGTCATCCTTGGTGGTAATGTAATAAATTATTAAAGAGGATATTTTCTATTTATTTTCTAACAGTTTATCTGTGATAAACTTATACATTGAGGTACATTTCTAAAAACTTTTTTACAGTTTTTTTCTACTATATTTCATAAAAAGAGCTCCAAGTGTTTTTTGAAAACACAAAAATCATCAGGCTGACCTAGCAAGATAGATAAATGTAAAAAGAAAACCTTCTTAAATACTTAAGAATAAAAAACAGATTTTATTTATTTTTTTATTTTTAAGATAAATGTTACTTTTCGAAGACATATCATTTTGCAAAATGAATCAAAATGTGTTTGAATAGGGTAATTTCCTGTATACATCTGTAGTGAGATGCATCTCATAGTCTCGTGCGAGTTGGAAGGGACCTTAGAGATCATTGAGTCCAACCCCCGGGATTCGAGCCTTCCTGTGTAGCAGAGCGGCACTTCTACCACTTGCGCCACAGGGTGATTCAAACGCGGGCCTCCAATGTTGCAACGCGGCATTCCTACCACTGCACCACTGGGGCACACATCTGCAACAGGTAACAGGAATTTCTGTATTTTAAGTGTTCCAAGTGAGTTCAGTCAGCCATTTGGGATACAGAAAACATTGTCTGTGTAGTTAGTGTTTTGAAGAAAAGAATATTTGAAGTATCATACAAGCAAGGTTTTAAATCTGTATATCTCCCAGAAAGGCTGATCAAAATCCATCTATAATTATAAAATCATAGAAATATAGAACACACTAGGCTGGAAGAAACCAGTGGTTTAAAGTCTGAAAATGTAACATTTAATCTTGTTGCTCTGTATAAATACCAACACGACAGGAAACAACAGACATTATCTGGAATCATAGCTCTAAATTCATGGTCCTTCACTATCCAAGGTACAGAGTGCGTTCTTCCTAATGATGAACACCCTTCCCAGCAGGATTTTACAATGAGTACTGCAGAATAATGTGAGCTGAAACTACAGCTCATTTCACATTTTAATTGTACAAAAGATAAGAAGCATAATTGCAGAGGATGCACAGTGTTATACTAGCTATGAATTCAGTTTTGTTTGTCAGTATTATCTGAAAGAGGATAGTGGAGAGTGGAGGTCTGGGACTTTGGCTTACCTCTAACAAATAAGAGTGGCTTCTATGTGATTATAGCTTTTAACATCACAACTAGCTCATCACCACATCTCCTGTAATTCTGTTTTGAAGTTTGGCAGGCACAACCTACTCAGCCAACAATGCAGACTGCCCCATAAGCATTCAAGCATTTATTTTTAGATGTAAGATGAGTAAAGTTTAGATTAATAAATAACCACTGTCTGCCTTTTGGGGTGGGTCGGTACATTAACTTTTAGAGTAGTGAGATTGAAATTTCAAGTGCCTGAAGTTAAATTGTAAAACTTCAGCACCTACAATTCAGACATGATGATGAGAACAATAATCATTTTTTAAAAGAGCTCTGGGAGTAATATTCTTCATCAAGCAGAGAAGCAGAACTTTTGTCCATTGCTTGAAATGCCTCATACCCTTAATCACATTTCCTACTTGCCAAAGTGGTAGTTTGTGCTGAAATCCCAATAGTGGCTTGTATCTTTTCAGAGATTAAAACTGATTCACAAATCACTGCAGTGTTACTACAGCTTTTGTGTGTGTGTGTGTGTTAGTGAAGAATTCATTCAACTAAAAATTCAATTCCAGATATCTCATAACTATTTAACATGTAGCTGGTTATGCACACAGAAATGTTCTAGGATAGGTTTTTACACAATAGACCCATTTATATGAAAGAGTCGTCTTCTTTTAATTTCCCTAAGAAATGGTTGTATTCTGTTTGGGATATATGCTTGTCTTTCAGTCACACTTTATAATAGTGCTTAATGTTACGTAAAATAAATAGATTTTCATTTATCAGGAATGATCATATAAGGGAAACTGAGAAGGAAAAAATATTCCAGGAGTCCGGCAGCTGTCTTCAGAAAGTTGCATGTAATCCATGCTCCTATGAATAATTAAATCTCTGAAATAAAAAAGTTTATCAACAGTGTCCTTTACAAAATTCCTAAAAACTGAACAGTACTGATTTGAACATTCCTTGCACAAAAACATGAATCTTCCACAGCATCTTTAAATGTCTGTTCCACGCAGTTCTGGAAAAAGAGGCTTTCTTGTTTGGATCTGCTCATCAGACTCAAAATGTGTTATGTGGATTAGAATGGTTTAGGTTAACTCAGGATCATGGTTTTTTGTTTGTATGTTTTGGGATCCATACTGTAAGTTTTCAGTAAGTCAAACAAATGAGGAAAATCAGATATTTGCACAACCATAAGTTACAAGGTGCCTTCCATAATATTATAAAATATTGTTTTGAATAAGCAGTGTTTTGTAATTCTTTCAGTCCTTGTGATTGTCATTTGACTACTTCTTGACTGTAGTCCATAGTTCTTTAAAATGAATGACTTTAAGGAATTTGAAGAATTTGTTACACTGCTTTCTGTGGTTTAGATTGGTACAGTTTGGTGTTCTGATGAATGCTACATTTCTGAGCTATGTGTATTTTTTTGTCAATACTAGTGATAGTAGAAGATTTCTTATCATACAGAGCACCAAAGACCACCACACACTGGAGCTGTCTTACAACAGCATCTACAACTTCAATTATGAAGGCTCATGTTTCCCTTTAATCATGGCAAATCTAAGGAGTGTTGGATTTCTGTGTTGACCAACATTATAGAATAGAAGAGAGAACAGGACAGGGGTTTAAATCTTCTGCTTTTTCCTGATATTGAGAACATGATGCTAAGAAAAACTTTACCTGAAATCCTGAAACAGAGACATACTTTGTGCGGTATGCTTTGTCTTTGACCTTTTGGTGAATAATGTAATTCTATTTATGCACTTCCCTAGTGAGACAGTGATGTTTTCTGTGTCTCGAAGGGCTTTTCTTAAGGAAATTTCTTGTCGGTCCTGAGTCTGGAAGCACACTGTCCACAAATTTGACTGCTGTGAAGAATGTAGAACAATGAGTAAGTACACTGAAAGATACGGAAGGGTCCTATCTATAGATACTAAGCTTTTATGGTGTCACTGGCAAAACTTTCTTTTTTTGACAAGATTGGCCTGTGTGGCAGCAGAGTTGCAGACACCAGATGGGAATCCCCTCTCTCAAAAGGGTAAGAGAGTCCTTTGGAAAAGCTAGCTGGGCACGCTGGCAGGGATTTCAAGTGTAAAGGGGGAAGGAGGTGACAGTTAGGAGGCATTGCTCTCTATGTCAAAAAAGGGATAACTCATGAAGAACTGTGCCTGAAGTCAGAACCCTATGAGTGAAAGCTAGAGACTGAAGCAACAAAGGGAGCCTTGTGGTTGATATTTACTACAGGCTGCCTGGTCATGCAGAGCATGTTGATGAAGCCTTCTTCCTCCAGCTACAGCAGCCACTGTATTCACAGGCTTTTGTCCTGCTGGAGGACTTCAGCTACCCTGACATCTTCTGGAAAAGTGACACAGAAAGATGTAGACAATCCAGGAGGCTCCTGGATTGCATCAAGAATAATTTCTTGAGTCAAATAGGAGAAAGCCCCCCACTGGAAGGGGATGCAGTACTGGACCTGTTGCTCATGAATGCAAGTGAACTGACTGGTGACATCAGTACTGGAGACTACCTAGGCTGTAGAGACCAGGATTTCAAACTCCTGAGGGTTTTGAGACAGACAGAGAGTAAAATCAGGATGCTGAATTTTAGAAAATCCAAATTCCAGCTCTTCAGGCAGTTAGTCAACAAAACACCCTGGGAAACTGTCCTCAGGGAGAAGGGAGTGGAGCAGAGCTTCAAGATATTTCAAGATATTTTAGGAAGCTTACCTTGGGGCACAAGAGCTCTCCATCCTCAGGTGTAGGAAGTCAGGAAGAGAAGGCAAGAGACTGCCATGGCTGAACCAGAACCTGCTGATCAAACTGGAGAGCAAGAAGAAAAGGCACAGGCAATGGAACCATGGACAGGTAAGCTGGGATGACTACAGGGATGCTGTAAGGATGAGGTAAGGAAAATAAAGGCTCAGCTGGAACTGGATTTGTCAAGGGGTGCAATGAAAGATAAGGATGTCTTCTGCAGGTACATCAGCAAGAAAAGGAAAGTCCAAGAAGTCATACCCCTACCCAGTAAGCAATACTGGCAGGCTGGTAACAACAGGCAAGGAGAAGGCTGAGGTACTCAACAACTTTTTTCCTTAGTCTTAACTGGTAACATCTCTTCCCACAGCCCTTGAGCAAATGGGTTGGAAAGTGGAAACTGGTGGGGCAGTGTCACTCCAGCTGAAGATCAAATTTGTGACTGCCTGAGGAATCTGGCTATTCATAAGTCTATGTGTCCAGATGAAATGCATCTCAGAGTCCAAAGGGAATTGGCTGCTGTAATCACCAAGCCACTCTAAATGATGTTTGAAAACTCAGGGTAGTTATGCGAAGTCCCTGGTGACTGGAAAAAGGCAATGTCACATCCGTTTTTAACAAAGATAGGAAGGATGACTCAGCCTTACCTCTGTGAAAGGAAGAATCATGGAACAAATCCACCTGGAATCTATTTTAAGTCATGTGGAAGAGGGAGAAGTAATATCAGAGAGTGAGATTGTCCAGCTTGGCTTTACAAAGGTCAGGTCCTACCTGACCAACCTAGTAGTCTAGTTGAACTAGATGACCTTTAAGTGTTTCTTTGAACTCAAATGATTCAATATTTCTATGAGTCTATGCTTAATGTTTTGTTTAATAATATTGTATTGTCAACTTATAAAGTAAATATAAAGTTGTATGTACTGTTAGATCAATAACAAATGCAACTGCTACACTGGAGAGTTCTAATGTGATATTAGAAAGAATAATAATAATAATAATAATAATAATAATAATAATAATAATAATAATAATAAGAAAACAGAATGCAGACAGTTGGGCTATTACACTGAGAGAAGAAACTTGATAGAAGAGAGTCATGCCTACCACTATTTTTAAATGGGTGCTTTTACAACTTCCCTATGTTTAAAATGATGTTATGGTTTGAATTTATTCTGTTTGCTAATCAATAAATAGTACTGATTAAATAGATTTATATAAATGTAAAATGATTGAATAAATAAATATAAATATAGTTCTGTGATTCTGTCTGGATATGTTTGGTAGCAACAAACATCATTTCTCTTCAGTTATGACTTTACAGATTTTTTGCTAATTAGCTTCCAGTTGATCCTTTTATGAAATAATAAAGGCATCTATGTGCTGTTTTGGCTGTACGTAAAGGCTCTGAAGAGGACTGGAGATCCATTACTCCTCATGCTGTACAAAAAATGCTACCTACAGCATACTACATAGTATTGTGACACAACAGGATTAGATTTTGGTGATACTGAGTTCTGAGGTCATCCAGACTGCATCTGCTCATGGTTTCAAATGGACTCTGATCAGGTCTCTTGAATTAAACACCTTCGTATTAGCAGCTGTGATGTACTGTGTGCACATCTAGAGCATGTCTTCCATTTTAGTTTTATCTATAAAAAATCCAGTTTACATAGTTTGAGTGATTCACTTATTTGCTTACTTCAGCACAGTAAGTGGGGACAATTGAAAGATTTTCTTCATAAGTGCACCCCTGAGACAAATTAAAATGCTAGTGCAGAAGCACTTCTATCTTATCCACAAAGGCAAGCATACAGTGATATTCTAAGAGGGAAACATCTGTTTATACAGCTTGTATATCATAAAGTGAGGGTTAAACGGAATATCAGAGTTAATGTTTTTTCATTAGGAGCAGATACATATATTCTGTTCTTACTGAAGAATTGTCTAATCTGGCTTCTAGAGCTTTCAAACATAGGTCTCTTAAGTGTCTCTAGTAAATAAATAAATAAATAATTTGCTTACCATTAAGCAAAGCTTACCATTCCTACTGAGCATGAGCTCAGTATGAAGACAGGGCACTCTTAACTTGAATATCTGCACTGTTTTCTGCTGCCAGCTGTTTGCTCCATGTTGTAGCTTTTATGAGAATGAGTCATTTCTACAGCAGGGATGAGATGCTGAGAGAGACCAGAAAGCCTGGCTGAGACTTCCTGAGAGTTACAGCAGTCAGCCCTGTGCGAGCCATCTCCACCAAGTTCATCCACCAAAAACCATGGTGTCCCTTGCTGTATGTACAGTTCAATACTCCTTATCCTGTTCCTTATTAAAAAAAAAAAAAAAGAAATTAGTCCATTGCCACCTTTTTAAAAAGGCATATTACATTATATTAAGCTGTTATAGCAAGATGCAGATTTGGAAGGGGGTATGGTTGCCTTTGTTCCAGGATTCAAATGAATATTTGCTACAGATCAGATCAAGACCTTATATGAGGACGTGTTATCTCAAGTGTTTTCAAATTCTGTATTTCTTCCACATTTTTTTTTCTTTTTCTGAGCTGATTGTGCTGTCACTTATATTAGCAATTTTACTTGCTTTTATGAGTTTGCATGAGCAGAATACTTTGAGGGGCCAGAAGACACCCATACCATTCCAAGTCCCTAGAGGTAGACATCTATTCTTTAAGGCACTGGTTTGTGGGGTTACTGTCTCTTGTCACTGCTGAAGGCTAGTGCAGTTGGAAGTTGATATTGGAGGCTATACAGAATAATGTAGAAATGATGAGTTAGAACACTGAATGAAGCAGATGATATTTTGCATTTTAATCAAAGTAAATGTCTAGAGTAAAATTCTGTGGATCCTTTGATCTTGAAGTAGGAGGAAAGCCTTCAAAGCAACATTTCAATTAAATTTAAAAAAAATCAGCACCTTTCGCAGAGTATCATATTGCATTATGGTTGTGTACAAGTCAGTGCTGTGTTCTGAGGTTATTTACACATATACCATGTTTCAGTCTAATCCAAGTTTTCTCTTAAGATATTTGTAGATTTTAACTAGGGGAATATAAAAAAAAAAAAAACAAAAAAAAACCACATGATGATAAATACATAAAAACCTGGATATAAAAGTCAACATAATTGACAGTTGTATGGAAGACTGTTCTGTATCCTTGAGAGATTTAGCCACTACACTGTAAATAGGTGGAAGAGATCTGATGCAGGCAAAACAAACTTTAGAAGTGCTGTCATCATTCTCTCCAAATCTCTCTTCTTTGAAATATCACCATATTAATGATAGTTAGTTACTAAAATTTTGTAATTGAAGCATATAGCTGTATTTTAAATTAAATTAAAATTGTTACTGTACAAAAGATCCTGTCAAACCTATTTCTGTCAATCAAAACCCAAAAGATTTAAATTGGTACTAGCATACAACAAAATTTTATCCATGTAAAGATGCCTGAATGAACACTGAATCAAATCATTTCTAATCATGTCCTACATTTAGTAAAAATAAAGTATCCTCTATTTACCAGCTGAGCATTTAATGAAAAGAAACTAAAGTTTTTTTTTAATTGACATTCAATATGGATGGCATTTATTTCACACTAATTTTTCTTCTATGTAATGCTGAAGTTATCCTATTACTACATTCTAAATGAATCATTAGTTGACATTTGAAGAACTGATATGTGAAATTCCACCTCATGAAAAGAATCAAAGAATAAAATAATAGAAGTACATTATGACAAACTTTCTCCTGTTTTTGTGTTTGTTTGTTTTTTTATATGATATCCATCGTTTTTTACATTGAATTTTTTAGGTCACCATTTCAAGACTTCCGACATATCTTCAGAATCTACCAGGAGCTCTTTAGGGTTGCCTAAAAATACATTTCCTGGTAATCTTTCATGTGACACTGAAGTGATGCTGTCAAAAGACATGCAGCTGATAATAACAAGTGCTGTTCAGCTAAACATCATGATAATCATCAAGTTTTATTAGAATTACAACGCTAGGAACTAATTCCAGTATATAACTGACTTCACTCAAAGTGATCAGAATAATTAGCCTTCTCTTTGAATATGTTTATCTGGATATTTTGATTATTCTGAAACCATACTACAGATTAATAAATGAATAACAACTCTTCATAACTCTGGGGTTAACTTTATTTGCTCAAGCTTTTAAAACTTCAGTGCACCGGATGCGGCTAACATTTATTTTTTCATAATTACATAGAAGTAGATATTTACTCTGTTGGGGCAAACACCTTAACACATACAGCGCTGTTGCCAACATTCTCTGATTCACATAGCATTTTGATATCAGAAAGATTCTTTCTTTGGCATGGCTAACTCCACCTCCTTGCAAAACACAAACTAACTCAACCAAATAATGTTTTAGGAGTTCTTCCAGCATATTGTGTTAGAGGATACATTGTTGTTTTTATCTCCCACAGCCTAGACATGATGGATATACAAGCAGCATTAAGTCCCTGTTGAGTCATGGCCTAGAAAGTTAACAAGTAGTAAAAATGAGAAAAGCAAAACTCAAAGCTAAGTTTTCTGTTTGCTAAGTTTCATAAGTTCAACTGTCATATTAGTAAGAAAAAAAAAAAAAAGAAAAAAAAAAAAACAATTCATAGACTTGAAAATGGAAAGAAAAAAAAATCACCCTCAAGAGGTGTATTTCTTAAATAGATGTATATTAAGCTTGCAATTTGCTAATTGGATCATGTGCTTCTCTTTCTGCATTATTTCCAGCAGTTGCTTTACCAGGCTACTCCTTTATGTGCATGTTGGGTATACCCCATTAGCTATTTCAAGCTCCTCATTTGCTTTAGAAGTGCAACCTCTGTAAAGATTATCACAGCCCTGGGACTGTGTAAGCAGCTGGATGTCTTTATAAATAAATAAATAGCCTAAATTAATAAAAATAAATAAAATAGATAATTATGCAATACTAACAGAGGCTTTATTAGCTTAGCCAGATTGCCTGCCCTTAGTGGCTTAACTCTGTCTGACCCCAGCAGGAGGGGACTGGGAAAAAGAGGAAAACAAAATAATTGCTTTGCTGATTTCCAAGATAAATAATTATCTGAAAAACACACAGCTGTATGTTTCCTATGCTCTTATAATCCATGAGGGAGACAGGGATAGCCAGGAAAAAGGGACAAATTAATTAATTTACAAGAAAGACTCTGAGAGACAAAAACATTGTGAGTAATGTTTTTGGAAAAATCCTTTGACTCTCTCTAAACTCTTAGCTTTGCTTTATAAAGCATTTGCTGCATAAGGAAGAAGAAACAAGAAGTATTTTTCCACAACACCGTGTATCCCATTTTGCTAGAAAAATTATCTCAACACTTAGTATACTGTTCTTCAGATGAAATGAGAATATGTACATGGTTCAGCCTAACAAAAACTGTCCTGAAAGTCAGATTCCATACCACCAGAACTGCAGGCACTGAAAATCAAATAGCGTTGTTCCAGAGGTACCAGAAATAGGTCTGATTATGCACTAAGTGTGAGACATACAACAGGTCTTAGTTGTATGCACAGCAAATGGATTTGCGAAAAGCTGCTATTGCTCAAAAATTACAGCAGAGAATGAGAGTGTTTCTCTTGTAGGCATGGTTTCTTCAGGCCTATGAGGTCAGAATGGGTTTGAATTGGTTTGCAACAGAAATAACCAACCAGAACTGACCAGAACCGACCTGAGCTGTTTGGAACTGTCCCCTACATCAAATATTTGTTGGTTGCATATCAACTATTAAAATATAATTCTTTTTAAATGTTAACTTTTCTCTATGTTATTTCCAAACAATAAATATTGTAATTTTGTGCTCATTCAATTACCCCATGTAATACATATAGGTACATATTGGAATTAAAATGTCATGAGCTATAATAAATGTGATCCCCTGTGACTGTGTTAAAGATTTACATGTTCAGCTTCCTGTATTATTTCTGGGAAACAAAACAAAACAAAACAAAAAATTCAAACCAACACCACCACCATCAACAAAATCTACCATTTTCGAGTCCACTTTTAAAACTATATTAGTTGTAAACTTTATAATAAAATAGAACATTTATTAGATACAATGGGCTCTGCTAGATAATACTGAAAGAATGATAAACCAATTTCAGAAAACCTGTTCTGAAAATTAGATATATATATTCAGTTAGTCTGTAACTGATGATCCATGGAAAAAAAAATAAAAACTTAACTTCTCATGAAAATATAAGCTTTACATACTAGCTGTTGTAGAAGATGTTAGATATGGATTACTACAGTTGAAAATGTGGAAATACTATTTTTCATATTCCATATTTACAACTTATCTATCTAAAGGATGACTTAGAATGCTTGCTTTAATAAAGCCCGGTTTATATATCACCATTTCTTCTTCCTTTTGTATAATAAGTCTGAATTACTTGTAGCTTATAAGTAAAAAATATATGTAAACTATTATCAGTAGACAGCTAAGAACTGGTCTGTGTGTGACCATCAGGCATCTAAGTCACTTTCAGCATTTTCTAGCAGGCTGATTGTTGCTATTCATTTCCTTCACCTTACAGTGTCAATTTTTTGCATAGAAATAGATATAGATTCAGCTGTGGTGTTTCACATGACTACCATTGCAAGACTGGTCTGTGCTGTCTGGTGCTGCCAGGCTCTATGTGCTCAGTCTGTGTCTGCAAATGCTGCTGGCAAGAAAGTCAATGTCCATGATGTAGGAACCAAAAATTGAAAGGTATCATGAACTCCACCATGAGTACCTCCATGAAAGTACTCCTTCTGGCTCATGCTCTATCAATACATATTTGTTCCTGAAAATAATTTTTGTGTTGGAGGAAAATGATGCTGGTGTAGGAAGGAGTCTGGTCATGGTGGTTTGGGGAAGATAATCCAGTCATTACTCCACAGAAAGGATGTTGATCAGTTTTGAAGTATTCCTAGGGCTTATAATACAAATATTGGGAAAGAGGATGAGGCCTAAAACCAACTCCCAGCCACTGTGCCTTTTATTTGAGTTTACTTTCAGCTTTTGTATTTGTGAGACTAGTTCCGCCTGTCCTGTTCTCTTATTTGGGATACTGCCTGCTTTAAGGTGCAAAGTGAATGTCTTGGTGATATGCAAATACAATTTTGACAATTTACATGTAGAAGATAAACTAAAAAATAATTAGCTCCCTTTTCAGTGACTAGCAGGGCATCAGAAATGCATGCCCTGGCAGAAGGGGAGACTTGGCAATATGTGTCTTTGGAAAAGTGCATGATGTTTCAAGTCAAAGCACTCAAAGCATCTCACTTGCCAGCTAGGTTGCTTTTGGCCAACCAGCTCAAGTTCAGACTTCAGCACCTTGAGAACCTAACTCTTCCGCCTGTGAGAGGAACAAAATTCATTCAAAAATCAAAATATATTAAATGGATGAGCAATTTAGGGAAAGACGAAGGCTGCTAATATGTTGAAAAGTAGTATTTCTTTCAAAAAGAAAAAGGTAGACTGAGGTTTTCATGTTGGAAAGACAGTAAGATCCTGCAGAGATGAATGGAGACAATTGTATGGATACCAGGTAGGTGCTGCACTATGCAGCGTGGGAAATCTGCGTGACATTTTGTCAATGTAACTGTTCCAAAAGGCACAGACCTCACCTTTTCTTCCACAGTGGGAAGAGTCCACCGGTGGTCATCAAGTGCTCACATATCAGGTAGCTTCTGTCCTTTATTCTGGTAGGAGACTGTATTTCTCTAGCTGGGTTTTTCTGATCTTTTTGGTGAATACCCAATGTGTGCTATGTAAAGAAATTTAGACTCAAATTTGTTGAGTAGGCACTGCTTCCACTGTTGTTATACTGAATCTGGACTACAGACTTCTCTAACCTGTACCATTTTTCATCCTGTAGATCCAGAAAATTGGGAGAGTAACTTCAGGCACTTGGTTAATTGAGTCCAACTCATTTCAGTGGCATTTGTTTTTGTTCATTTGTTCATTGTTAATAGAATCATAGAATCATTATCTTTCTTTCCTTTAGAATTTGTCTTTAATCTGACTCTCCCTTGTGTTAAAAATGGGATCAGCCTATTGACTTTAAAAATACTTATTTTTAGTCAGTAATTTTGAAACTATTGATTTTGAAAAAGATATTGATAATTTTGAAAAAGAAATTCAATTTCTGTCTTCTTTAGGAGATAAAAGGAACATCTCGGTGAATATTGTTTGCTTCTTTGTTATTCAGTAGACTGTAGCAGAAGCAAACTTGTACGGCCAACCACCACAGAGCTAATATTTTTGTAATGTTAGCTGCAAACCCATCAACACTACTGTTTATCATCATGTGGAAGGATGTGGGGAAAAAATGAAAGCCAAGTCTTCCAAATGAATAACTTCATCTTGGGTCACCTTTCTGTCCATGAAGCACCTTTCAATAAGACACTCCTGAGATAAGCTAGAAAAAGTCCATGAGAGTTAATTTCAGATTATGAATATCCTTTGAAGCATCCAAATTTTCACTACAGAAAAGCTTCAGCCATTATTTGCATGTAGTATTCCGTGGATATTCTTGAAACCATGTCAGATGGTCTCCAAATACAGAACAATTCTTGAAACAAAGATGTGGAGAATCTTCCTCCCTGTATTGTTTTTTCACATAGATTGCCTTGTCTCTCATTCACTCAAAATAAATATTGCAAATTCTAATGTTCATATTCACATAAGATATAGGAAATATTAATTCTTCAAATCTGAATGGAAAACCTTGATGTGTGGACATTTATTTTGCTGGAAAATGTAGTTTGAGCTCTATTTTCATTTTGGGACAATAGAGATGGGTAAATTGCTTATCAACCATCAGGAAGGACAAGAGTTTTCTGTGGAACAGTTGCCACTAAAAATGATTTTTCCGTTTTCTCTCTTTCTGTCTTCATATGCGTTACATTGGTAGCTGCTAAGTCAGAGAATAATGCAGATGATTTCACTGGGTATGGTCTGTAGTCACGGTTAAAAAGAGTGCAACAAAGGGAGGTTCTGCCTCCAAGGAGCTTGTGTAGCCAACTGAACTTATTGGAAAGAGAATATTGAAATCCAGATTTCATAGACAACTGATTGAACCAACGCACACTTTCAGTCTGTAATGTGAGCATGAATTCAACCACTGCAGAGCTAACCTTAAAGGAAGCTGCATTATATTTTTTAAAGGCACTTAGAGATTGGTTCATGGACAGATTCAGGATTTGCTTGAACAAACACTTGTTTCAAAGTCAAAATGCATATTTTGCTTGCATAGTTGTCTGTGTACACACAATAACGATAACTCTATCATTTCACAAAACTAGCTCAAAAAATCCTGTCTTCTGCTTTCCCAGGTCTCCTTCTTGTATATGTTAGATTAAATAAATAAATAAATAAATAAAATTGTAAATAATGTATGCATCATAAATTTTTTATAAATATCTTCTGATACAGGACTTCTTATTTCCTTCCCATTTTTCATCACTTGTTACCTGGATGGACGTAAGCATGGAACTGAACATCTTCCTATTTTTTTCTTACCTTATATCCAGTGGAGCAGGAGTTACTACAGTCTGCTAGCAGCACGACTGATGTGCCTGAAATGTCCACCATCACTGATCTATACTGAAATTTTTATTACCTGTGTTTCTTTTCAGGTGCATACGTGCTCCAAGTAAAGGCAACAGATGCTGATGATCCTACCTATGGAAATAGTGCCAGAGTGGTCTACAGCATTCTTCAGGGGCAACCCTATTTCTCCATTGATCCAAAGACAGGTAAACATTTTATCAGCAACACTGGAAGATTTAATCTTCAGATTCCAGTTCATGTTGGCAATATCAGTGAATATGGGCTGCTATATGTTGATAAGGTGAAAAGCTAGTAGATTAACTTTGCAATTAATTTTGTTTTAATTATTGAATGCTGTTCTAATGAATTGCAATCTGTTGTAAAAGCAAAAGAAACACTCTCCTCCAAATAATTCTTTAATATCTAAAATATGTATACACTAAGTAATTTTTCCTGATGTTTTGCCATTTCTTTAGAGCTACAGATTAATCTGCTGCATACATTATAATTTATTATAATTTATTTATTTTTTACTCATGATTCAGTTTTATATCCCAGGTCTTTTTTTTTTCTTTTCCTTTCTTTTCTTTTCTTTTCTTTTCTTTTCTTTTCTTTTCTTTTCTTTTCTTTTCTTTTCTTTTCTTTTCTTTTCTTTTCTTTTCTTTTCTTTTCTTTTCTTTTCTTTTCTTTTCTTTTCTTTTCCTTTCTTTTCCTTTCTTTTCTTTTCTTTTCTTTTCCTTTCTTTTCTTTTCTTTTCTTTTCTTTTCTTTTCTTTTCTTTTCTTTTCTTTTCTTTTCTTTTCTTTTCTTTTCTTTTCTTTTCTTTTCTTTTCTTTTCTTTTCTTTTCTTTTCTTTTCTTTTCTTTTCTTTTCTTCTCTTCTCTTCTCTTCTCTTCTCTTCTCTTCTCTTTTCTTTTTTTTTTTTTTTCCCTTGGCAATTTTAATGCGCTAAACTTACAGCCCAGATTTACCTAGAAATGATTGTTACACTGTATAGGGATAAGGCTGTGAAACAGCTAAATCATCTCCTCTTTTCTTGGGGCATAGAATGGCTGTCTTGTGTTACAGAATGTGTGAGCAGAAAAGGATGATGCATTTAAAGAGACTGAATTATTTTGGAGGTTGGTAGACCTGTTAATTAGATATCTTGTCCTATATTTTTTAATGTCATTCTTGTTTCTATATTTAGCAGTTCAGACAAAGAACCAATATCCTACATGGTGACTGCCAAACATTGTGTCATTCTGAATGTGTTACGGAGATAGTTGTCCACATACCCCTTTCAGCAAATACAGTTTCGCCTTCCAGTAAAGCTGTACCTGAATGTCAGATTGTGTGTTAAAAAGCCTCTCTCCCTGATCAATCAGTAGCTTGGAGGTGAGAGCCACCTAAGGCCATTAGTGCACATTCTCCAACAGGCACATTCCTTTGTCACATGCTCCATTTAGCAGAAGATTGTGTTGCAATTTGCAGTCAGCAACTTTACTTTTAAAACTGAAATGTGACTTCTTAAGTGTCTTGAAGGAGGGAAAAGTATTTACCTTCATGTAGTTCTTTTTTTTTTTTTTTTTTTTTTGGGCTTGTGTGTTGTTGTTGGGTTTTTTTTGTTTTTTTTGTTTTTTTTTTTAAGTATTTCTCTCTTGTGAAGAATGAATAGGTAGTAAACAGTGGTAAAGACATTCACTGAAGCCACAATTTGAGTTCTAGTGCAAGTTTCCCAGGGAAAAAAAAAAAAAAAAAAAAAAAAAGCAATGATTATTAAGGAACAACTTCACCCTGCACACCAGCACTTTAAATGGCTATATTATATCCTCTCATCTATTGCGAGTGGACCATGGGTCATAGGCTGCAGCTGACTATTCTTATAATAACATAGAAATTTAGTGTTTCCATACCTATCTATTAATACTTGTCTTATATTGAAACTTTCCTATAAGAGAGTTTTCTCTAGATCTAACAATGGCTGTAGAGGTAATTTCTTCAGTAAGTGAATAATTTCTTGATTTGAAATCCAGAAGTCCCAGATAGCATTATGGATTCTCAGGTATTTCCAGTGTTTTATTTTATAATTGAAGAGACAGTAAAGTAGTTTTTATTGCAAAGTCTTGCTGCAAAACACTTGACTTGAGTGTGTGTGATAAAAAAAAGGGAAGAAAACCATTTTGATACAAAATGTCAGACCAAACTTGGAACTGCTAGCAAATGGATAAACAATTTTTTCAGTTGCTGGTTTTTGTTGTTGTTGTGTTGTTGTTGTTTTATTTGTTGTGTTTTGTTTTGCTTTGTATTTGCCATCTCTTGCTCCCTCTCTAGTGACAATTTTCAGGCACTCTGTTGTAATTATTTAAAGGACATTAAGAAGTCTGTAATGGATCAGACCAAAGGCTCATGCTACCCTGTATCACGTTTACAAAAGTGATTGTCTGTTTAGATATAGATAAAATAAGGCAAGAAATTAGCTATGCATTCCTGGACTATTCTTATAGTCTCCAACATTTTCTCCTTCCATACTTCTTGGGTGGTTAGTAATGTTTCTGTAACTGGAAATTCTGAAAGTATTTCTCCTCCAAATGTCTGGATCTGTTTAGAAAGGAATAAAGAGTAAAAAAGAGATGATTAAACCATTATTATTAAGTACTAATGGTCAAATCACTGATGAAAAATTTTTATGTGAAATTATATATCTTCAGATATAATCTTTTGTCTAGTCATTTTTGATAGCTAATTTACTCTGATTTGAATTTAGAAATTGTCTCTAGTGATTATGGATTTGAATGTCACAGCTGCCTTTTTGCTCATCTTTTGATGACACTGGCTTTTGCAGTTCTTTGCTGCAGGTAGGCATGACTGTGTAGAAGCAGGAGAGCAAGCTTATATTGCTCTTGCAGGAAGGTTAAATGCATTACCGTGTCTGCTGGAAAGCAGCTGTTGGAGTGGAATATTCTTAGGCCTTAAACTTTATATATGGGGGTTTCTTTGAAATGTTATAAGATTGTTCACCTGATGAAAAATGTAACGAAGATTTCTTTAACATGGAGCACTTCTCTTCAGACAGATGACAGTCTTTCTTTTGTAATGTTCTGTTACTCAGACATCCTTTTCAAAAACTTCTTTCTATCCACTTTTCTAATGTGCTTATATAGTCAATATTCTTACATATATCTGCAGTTCTTTCTTAAGCTCAGTCATTCTGGTCCATATTCTGACCTTAGTTACATTACTGGAATACAGACTGCTTTTGAGAGGAATCTTATCATGAATATTTATACAGGAATTTATTCACAAGAACTATTGATCTTCCACATATATGAATCGTCTTATTGAATTATGTCTGAGTAGCACTGCAGGACATATCTTCTGGATTAGGACCTGTGCTTATTATTATTAGTTGTCAGCAGCCTCATTGAAATAATAATTTTCTGCAAGTTTGACATTTATATTTTTAAAAGATAAAAAGAAAAATTATTTTCTTTGGAATCGGAAAGATCTTTATCATAAAATAGAAGAAATTAAAAGCACATTTTAAAACAAGTATTCAAGTGCATGTAAGACTATTAGACTATCAGACTATATTAGAATAAGCCTTTTGTTCAAAGTTTTCATATTCTTTATGAAACTGAAGATGGAATACTGGGATACCAGAGCCTGTTGTCTTCTCTCCCATGGATTTTACCCCTATTAAAGTTATCTCTTTTGCTGTGTCTACATAACTTCAACTCATCTGTATCCTGCCCATACAAATGGATTCTGTTAGAAACAGCATTTTTGTTCTTTTTTTTTTTTCCCCTAAGCTTTTGAAATACAGTAAGTAGAAGGGAAAATTGCCTATGAACTGTGAATTCAAGAACTATGAAAATTATTCCTTCTTTTTTTACTAATTTTTTATTTTTTTTTCCCCCTGGGAAAAAAAGACCTCTTACAGGAAACAAACAAACAAAGAAAACAGAATACATTTATACTTCAGACAGGAATAAATAGTGGGTAACTGGCAATTTTACTACTAGAATGATAGCAACTTCTTCATTTTCTGAAGACTATCAGGAATATTTTTAACTCAGAAAACCACTCAACTGTACCTAAAGCAGGTATAGTAATCAGAAGACATTCATCTCCTGCTCAAAACACTGGCCATTTTCAGCACTATTTATTGTTATTATGTTTTGCTGGTATAACAAGGGAAGTCTTTAATTGTCACATTTTTTACTTTTTAGAGTCAACATACTTAGGGTGTTATAAAATACTACAGAATGTACAGTCTCCACACTACAAAAAAAAATATGAATTAAGAGATTTAAGAGAAGACATATTAATGTTCAATTTATCTACTTTTTTTTTTTTGTTATGAATATTGCCTTCAACTTTTATTATGAATGGTTCTGTTACTTGTATGATGCCTGTCACAATACCAATTTTTCAGTATGCTACTTAAAAATCACGAGTATGTGCATGAACAAATTTTTACAGTTATTAAGTCTTACAATTCAAGATTTCTGTCTTGAACTAAAAAAAACACTGAACACCATCAACTGTTTTCTAAAACTCAGAAGTATAGAGTTCTTTATAATTGTTCTTAGGTATTTGCTAGTCATATTCTAAATCTATACAGTACAGTAAATGCCATGCTGAGGTGTGAAAAAGTAGTTATTGTTAACCATTGTTATCAGTGTAGAGTGGAGGGAATGGACATTGTTATACAATTTAATATGAATTTATAATCAGTTCCATAAAAAGCAGATTTGGGTCAAAGTTATTTTTAGATTAAGAAAAAAAGTACTATAAGCTAGCAATTCCTATTTTTATTTATTAATATAGAAGCAATTATTTGACAGAAAAAATAAGATTTTTTCTTTAGTCCAGATCCATTAAACCCCCAAGAGTAAAAAACTGCTCTGAAAACAAAACACGTTACTAGAAAATAGCATTTTCTGAAAGCATAATAATTTAGAGAAGAATGCATCAATTGATATAATTTTAATTGCATATGCTACCTGCAGCTACCACCATCTAGCCATTTTCTGAAAAAACTATTGTTTAATTTATATCAATCTGCAATCTAATGCACACTTCTAAAATCACAGAATCACAGAATTGTAGGGGTTGGAAGGGACCTCTAGAGATGGAGTCCACCCCCTCCTGACAAAGCAGGTTCCCTACACCATGTCACACAGGTAGGCATCCAGGCAAGTCTTGAATATCTCCAGAGAAGGAGACTCCACCACCACCCTGAGCAGCCTGTTCCAGTGCTCCGTCACCCTCACTGTAAAGAAGTTCTTCCTCACATTCGTGCGGAACTTCCTATGGTGTAGCTTCATCCCATTACCCCTAGTCCTGTCCCCGTGCACTACTGAAAAGAGACCAGCCTCGCCACTATGGCTCCCACATCTCAAGTATTTATAAACCTGGATCAAGTCCCCCCTCAGCCTTCTTTTCTCAAGGCTAAACAGACCCAGTTCCCTAAGTCTCTCCTCATTGGGGAGATGGAATTTATGACAAAGAATTCATCTTCTATACATTTGCTTTTAAGAGATAGATTTGAGTGCCTAAAACCTCGTATCTTTTTACAATCTCATAAGCTAATCCTATGATCAGTGTCACCTCCTTCTCCATTTTATTTTTCATTTTATACTTCTTCCTTTTATTTTATACCTTCTAAGTGTATTAGAAAAGGGACTATAAAATATGTATTAAGAGTAATTTGAGTAAGGATTATGTTTGTTTACATTTCTTTAAGGAAACTTGTTTCCACTGTATCTTTGTGCTGTATCCAGAAAACTTTCTCAATAAAAGGAGAGTCTTCTAATGAAGACCATCTCTTTTCTACAGAAGGCATATTGTCTTGGCCTACAGTAGCTTCAATGTGTTGACCAGTGAATAGTTTGAAACAATGTAAGATGCAGGCTCTGGAATATACTGTCATCTTTTCCTACACTGCCCTACTCTGCACAAGATAGTGTTCCTTGTCCCTCACATGGTTAACATATGCTCACACTGTTTACATCTCTAGTGAATATACACTATCCTCTTTTGGCCATTTCTGTCCTACTTGGAATGTCACAGTGGTCATTTTGAATAGCTGAACAGGTGGTAAGCACACCTTTTAAATGCTCAAGTGATTTGAGTGTTTCTATTTGAACTGCTGTGGTATCAGTCCTTTAGAAAGAGAGACCTTTCTGGTCTAAGTGATTCAGTGTTAAAATGTAATAGTAGACAACTACAGACCTTTATTTACCTGTTCTTATTCTTTCCCACTTCTTCTTATAGGTGTGATAAGAACAGCTTTGCCAAATATGGACAGAGAAGTGAAAGAACAATATCAAGTTCTTATCCAAGCCAAGGACATGGGAGGACAACTGGGAGGACTAGCTGGAACTACAACTGTAAACATAACTCTCACGGATGTCAATGACAACCCACCCAGATTTCCTAAGAGTATGTTGTATTCCAAATTTATTAATTTTCAAATAAGAATGACTGAAAGTGTAAGATCTTTTATATAAGGACTTGAAATCCAGAAAGAAGAACAGTACATGACAAAAACAAACAAACAAACCAACCCAGAATATACTGTTGTTTTTACAATAATATGAAGTTAAATTTGAAAGTATGAGTTTTGAATGTTTAAAAGAAAATATCATTCCAAAGGATTGTCCTCAGTCTGATGGTTCATGTACACTTTAAAATAGATTGGAAAACTGGATGGTTATCTTCGAATGGCTAGTTATAACCTGAGACTTCAAGGTATAGAAAACCAGAGCAGATTGAGCTCATGCTAGATATTGCTATTGTGATTAATAAGTACAAATTTTTCACATCTTGGCCCAGAAAATTATATCTTTCCTTGAAAATACTTAGACCTTCAGAATAGAGTCTTCTCTAGAAATTTATTACATTTCTTATGCTTTACTTTAAATGATGCTTTTTCAGTGATATGCAATTTTAGAGTTTCATAGTCTGTATGTAATTAGAAAGAGGATTGTCACTTATTGCTCTTCTTCAGTTCACTGAAGGCTTGTGTGTTCCCTATCTTTGAAATGTAGACACTAAACAAGTATAAGTTTTGATAACAACTACACCAAAAAATTTGGCTGCAAAAAGTTGTTACTAAGGCAATAATGTTAGAACATTAGTGTGAATTTACAGTTATATCAAGTCATCATTTTACTTGATGTATTACATGTTCTTCTTATGTAACAAACCATATTTGAAAATTCACACTACTCTTTCTTATATTAAACAAACAAACAAACAAACAAGCAAACAAAAAACTCATTTTCCTTCCCTCATTGTGAAAATGTACTGCATTTTTGCAGAAATGTAAGAGCGAACACTCTAAGATCCGTCTGATCCTGTCTTCAGTCTCATATAATGACATCTGGGGAATATACATAAGAACAGGCCAAATACGTAATAATAATCCCTAACATTTCCTCTGTTCCTAAAGATTTTCAGCCAAGATGATGTCTTTGTAATTAACAACCTTCAGTATTTTTTTCTTACAGCAAATTTCAATTGTCTTGTGTGTATGTAAAATTGAAAGTCCACAGCATTCTAAACTATCAAGTTCCTCAGATTACGCGCATATTTCACAACAAACAGCTTTCTCTCATTTTGTTTGAGTTCTGCCCCACATATCTATCTGCACACTTACATCTTCAAATAATTTAGGCAGTGTTGCAAAATATAACTTTTATTTAGACTAGCTGTGCTTATTTTTATTTATTTATCTATCTATTTATTTATTTATTTTTCAGCAGGAGGTTATTATCTATGAGTCCATTAATTCCAGTCCTACTGTTTTGCCCTGTGAATATCAGGCATATTCATCTTCAGTTTCCCAGAACTCCCTAAAAATCTTTGAGAAAGTCAGTGCTATGTTAGCACCTTCAAATCTTTCATATTTCATATTCAAATCAATCATATTTCACAGGGGTTTGAAGCAAGATGTTGCATGCCATAACAGTTTACTTATTACATTCTTGAAGCTCTTTGTTACATAGCAGGAACTCTTCATGATTTGTTACTGTTCTGCCTGTTTCTCCACTGCTCCTATAAGTAACTTAACCTTCTCTCATGAGCCTTCTCTTAAGGAGTATTCTAGGATTAAAAAAAAATTCTCAGCTTTCCAACTTTGAATATGAAGAAAAAACTGTATTAATTTTCAAATTTTTTATTTTATCTTCTTCATATTTCTAACATGCCATTATTCAGATATTCTTGTTTATTATTAAGCACTATCTGTGCGAGTTCGCATTCTAAACCCATGTGTGACTGCAGCCTTAATCTGAACTGCATGCGTTATCATTCTATATATATATATATATATATATATATTGGATCTATGTTTTCCTACATCTGTAAAATTTCCTGAACTCTTCGTCTAGAATTGCAGCAGTCATAGGAAAGTTCTTAAACTTTATGAAGCTTGTTTTTTCCTGTGACTGCAATGAATTTTCCAACCTGTATGGGTACGCATCCTTTAGCTCATCTCCTCTTTCTGATAAAATGAATCCCTTCTCTTCACACCTTTCTCTCATCTAGGAATTAATGCTTTACCTTTCCATCTTTCTCTATCTAACTGCATGTAATGAGACGGTTTCACACTATATTTCTCTGAATATCCTTAGCTTCATCTTTTTCCTTCCCAGACCAAATTTTTTTTCACGAGCAAAAATCCAGTCTTTGTTTTGTCATGGACTACAGCTGATGTTTCCACTGTCCCTGTCCTCAGTATTCATTAAGCTGCCCCACCACAGCATTCTGTCTCTTTCTTTAATCTCAAACCCCTACTGCTGGAATAGCATCACAGATGCAAGAGAAAGTAATACGTCATCCTGGAGGTGGAAATTTTCAATGCTTTGCTATGTCAGATTTCAGTTATACATTTCACTTCTTTTTGCTTTGATTTTAGTCATTTTCTGTCTTGCTGTATGCCTTCATCTTCTACAGAGTTTCAAAAAACCACGTAAGTCTCACATGTGTCAGACAGTTTCTGTGAATCATGGACTACATCTTCCTTGAACATAGTAGCCTTGAGACTGCATCTGTGAATCTCATCCATGCACTATAGCAGTGGCATCTTTGTCCAGTCATTGCTATTGAAAAAGAAAAAAAAAAACACTTCAGAGGAGACAAAGCTTTGCACACTAATAGGATTTAAATACTTCTACTACATCAAATGTCCCCAAAACTGAATTATAACAGTGATTCTCAACAAACAGAAGAAAATTGGAGGTTCATGTTATATTGAATGTAATAAACATTTAGCATGTTTGCAGAATTACAGGCTAAAACATGAGTATGGAAACTCCAGTGTACTGGAATAAGCTTAACCAAGGCAGACTATGACATGAACATTTTCTCAATGTGTTGCAGATGTTTTGGCAGCCAGTCATGTGTGGCATCCCCCAGAGCTCAGTGCTGGGGCCACTTCTGTTTAACATCTTCATTGATGATCTGGATGAGGGGATTGAGTGCACCCTCAGTAAGTTTGCAGAGGACACCAAGTTGGCAGGAAGTGTCAATCTGCCTGAGGGGAAAAGGGCACTACAGAGGGACCTGGATAGACTCAATCAATGGGCCAAGTTTAACAGGGCTTGTGAAGGGCTTGGAAAATCAGCCCTATGAGGAGAGGCTGAGGGAGCCTTTTTATTCCTGCCAGGAAGCTGAGTCATTCACTTGTCCATAACAGCTATAAGGATACTTGTGCAGAATTTTATGTAGGTTGCTCTGAAAGTCACATCTCCTATTTATTTCCCTGAAAACAAATACAAAGAGCACGATGACACTGTATAAAGGATAAATTCTCAGCTATAAAACACTGTTTTTTCAACATAGTCACTACCATGAGCTATGCGTTTTTGCCACTGATAGACAAGACCCTGCAATCAGCACTCATCAAAATCTACAACAGTGGAGATGATCCACTGCCACTGTTGCCTCTTCTGAAACACACCACCCACCATCTCATTGTGCTCACATCCCCTGACTGATCTCCAGAAACATTCAGAAAGCACTGATTAATGTCAGTGGGTGCAGGTTTTTTGTTTTTCTCTTTTTTTCCTCATGGAAGTATTCATTCACACACCTTAGCATCATACACATTCCTGTGTCATATGCTATTTTGTCAAAACTGCCCTTCTGCTGCCATCTGCCATGTGGCAACAAATGCAACAGAATATTGGTGGGAAGGATCAACTTCTACTGCCATGCCACCAATATCTGCTTCAGGGCCAACACTGTGGGCCAACATAATAAAATAGGAGGGCATTACGTTTGGAACAGCCCTCATAAATCTTGTGCAAAGTAAGCCTTTTCACTGAGGTCCATGTAGGTTTCATGTTCAAGCCAAGACCTAGAGATCCCTTAATGTTAACAGTGGGAAGTAACAACTTCAGTATCACATTTTTCATCATAGGTCAACAAAGACAGCAAGTCTGAATGCAGACTTAAAAAGGGGACAAAATGTTCATTAACATTGACTGCTACTATATAAATCTTTTTACATCTCATAATCAGGACTGAAGTTTCCCAAATGGCTTATACCAAAGATGTTATGCTCTGGATTACGTTATCAAATGAGATGATATTCGTTATCACAGGATGAAGTTTAAATATGTTTTCTTAACTCAGGTAAGCTGAAAAGAAAAGATTTCACAGCAGAAGTGAGGGAACATTTATTATTAATAGTTGGAGGTAGATACAGTGGTAAATAATACATTATAAGCTTGCCAAAAAACCTGTATCATAGAACACCTTCATCTCATCAAGGGTCCTTTAAGGAGACAGGCAAGCTCGAGTGGGATATCAGCTTCAAGTGATGAAACACCACTAACTAACTATCCTGCTGAACATAGAATTTTTTATTTAGAATCTGTGCTTTTGAACATATTCAGTAGGGAACTCCCACCTTGCATGTCTCACAGTAATGAGGAGATGCTGTGTAACAAAGGGGAAGCCTCTGCATATTATATATTTCAGTCAGAGTTGTTTGACCTGCAGGTATCTATTGGCCCACATTTCAGAAAACCGAGACACTTCAAAATTGATATTTTCTTAATAAGTAGAAGGAAAGGTGTATTTCAAAGATTTTATTCATAGAAAGTTGTTTTCAAATGTGTTTTACATATGTCTTGCCCAACTCCTCATTAGCACACTGACTTTCTGCATTACTGTGCAGGTTCCTTTGCTAAAGGTAGAATCATAGTAAGAATTCGTAGAATTAGAGAATGATGTGAGTTGGGAGGAACCATAAAGATTATCTAGTTCCAGTTTCACTGCTATTTGATAAATTTGCTTAAGGTGCCACTGAACATGTTATTGAAAATTTCCAGGGATGGGACATCCACAGCCTCTCTGGGCAATCTGTTTCAGTGCCCTCAAAGTAAATAATTGCTTCCTTATACCAAATCTGAATCTACATCGTTTCAATTTAAAACCATTACCCATTTTTCTATCACTACATTCCCTAATAAAAAACCCCTCTCCATCCTTTTGGTTTTCCTGGAGCCTGTTCTTCTGGAAGTCAAATAACCTCCTCTAATCATCCTTGTGGCCCTCCTCGGGACTTACTTGGGGAGGTCCTTCTTCTGGAGGCTGCAGAACTGCATAGAGATGGGGGTCTTAGCAGAGCACAGTACAGAAGGAGAATCACTTGCCTTCAACTAGTTGCTGTGCCAGGATACAGTTGGCTTTCTGGGATGCTAATGCACACTTCTCGATCATGTTAAGTGAATTATTGCTTTCTCTGACACTGCTGGTAAAAGCTGTCCTTTTGCACAACATTTTACCTTCATTAGTTCTCAGGATGAAAATGAGTCTCTTACATTGATTAAGGAAATGACCTGGCAGACAAGATACACTACTTCTGGCAGATAGTTATTTATTTTATACTAAATGAGAACTACTTACATGAGACAGACAAATTCATGCAAACTAGCCTGAAGGCAGTACTTAGGCGGTTGATTGAGATCTGCTGTTATTCTTTTTTTTTTTTTTTTTTTTTTTTCCCCCCCCCTCAATACTGTAATGAATTAAAGGAAGTGGTTCCATCCTGGTTTTGCATACCAACCTTAAATATTCTAATGTATTGTCAGAAAATACTGATCAAGTCTGATTCCCATTTATCTGTGAATTTTGAGAAAACTAAAACTAAATTTCTGAGTTGACTGTGTCTTGTACTCAACTGGTTCAAGGAGTTATGGAAGATAGAAATTGAAAGGGTCCAGAAACAGTCTCATGCAATTGAAAGCTGATTGTGAAACCAGCAGCCATGCAGAAATCATTATAATTTTGGACTGTAATATCAATGAATCATTTGACTAGAGCCCTAACGTCAGCAAATCAGTAGTCAAATCAGTACTTGATTGCATGAATAAAGACTAACAGACCAGCATTTGCACAGTGCTCCTACAGGAATCAGAGGAGGAATTAGTGTAATTCCCCTTTGATCCAAGTTCCTTCCATATCTCATACCTCTGTTCAATTGTACATCCATCATCCCCTCCTGTGCCCTTCTCTTTCCTCCTCATCCTATCTATCTTATATTCAACATGCATTCTTGTCTGATTTATCCTAGAAGAGACATAAATTAAGCCTTTATCACATTTTTTATCTAGCAATTAGTGCATGGTAATCCCCTTCTCCTTCACAAGTATTTTTTAGTTTTCCTTAGTTTTGTTTAGTTTTAACTCCCTAATAATGTAGCTTTTTTCAAGGACAAATGCCTGTATTCTCAAAACTACCACCTCCAGATTTGAATCTCTCCACATTTTTCTGTACTGGAATCATCAGTTGTCACTGTCCCAGATAAGCTCTTTATATTTTCATTGCACTTGGTCTTTCTACTTCGCCATTAGCACAGTGACTCTTTCCTTCTGTTTCTGTTCAACCCACCTGTGTCTGCTGTGCGTTTGCTGACTAGTCATATAGGCCATTTTTTCCCAGTTCTACCACATAATCAGTACTCTTATAGGCCTTTGTTTTTACTTAGGCTAAGAGAGTAAGGTACGCAATCTCATTTTGTTTCACTCTGAAGATGTTAAGAAGGATGGAGAGTGTTTAAATCATACACACATACCATTAGAACAGTCCCTGGTGTTTTGTTCTGCATCGTGTAAAGATTTCTCAGACTTATTTGGGAGTTTTGGGGTCATTAGCACAGTTAGAGAATTTTTCTCTGCTGCCCCTTTCCATGAAGCTGACCTATTTTGATGTGGATAAGAGAATTTAATAACATGGAAGTAGGCCATCCTATCCTGGCTGGCTTCTGGACTGCCAAATATAGATAGATACATTAAATTTCTTTGTGCAGCTGTAACTTTTTTTGAACCTGTGTTTAGCAGTCCAGGAGATGCAGCTCCGCTTTTCATATAGCACCTGATGCTTTGTAGGCATCTGTTGCAATTTTTCTGTGTGCAACATGAAGAGTGAGTTAACACAAACTTCGACATCTATACCAATTCTAATCTATATTTTTTCCAGCTTTCTTTTATTTATTTTTCTTATTCCTTTACACATTAGAATTACATTACACTTCAGGTACCTTAACTGAGAGCAGATTTGCCCCAGAAAGTGGATGCACTCTTTGTAAAAACTCCCTAACAATTTTTCCTATTCCCTAGCATTTTTGTTTTGGTAGCTGTCAGTGTTGCATATTCTTGATCATAAAGCATCTTCAAGAGTGAATCATTTGATTGAGGCAGAGTGATGACAAACAAAGAAACCCTGAAGCGTAATATTTCAAAAAACTGAGAATGAAATATTCTGTTACCATAGATTCTCAAAACATTAAATGTTTAGCAAATTTTATATCTGCTACATTTATACTGTTCCTGTTTTTGTTTTCTTTTAACATTATGAAAAATGCATAACTTGCAAAGGCTATTCTTAGAGGACTACTTGGAGTAGTCTCTGAAAGAAATAAAACTTCTTTAAAACAGTAAATGAGAACTATTGAACCCCTAGATAGAAAACAGAGCATTCAAAACAAATATAGCTATTTCTTGGTACTATTCCATAGCCATTTAAAATATATATGTGATTTGTCAACACATAAAATGTAATGTTCTGATGGTATAGCAATGGATAGCAATTAAATATTGTATATCATTCATACAATTTTCCTGGTAATCTGCATTTATCCAATTTATTTTCTTCCTCTTATAAGGTTTAAGTAGTAATTCATCATTAACTGCAAGATTTATGGGTCAATTATTTTTAAACATCATTATCATCAGAATAGATTATTATCATTAATAATTGTATTTTATATCTGCTACCTGCTGTGTAGAAGTGTAAACAAATACAGCTAATAGAAATTCAACCAACTTTGTCAAGAATCATGATGTTCATTTCACCCCAAGATGTTTTCTTTGGGGAGTTGCAAAGGAATTACACATTCAAAACACAGAGAGCATTTAGATAGATTGAAGGAATGAAATTACTCATGGTAATCTTAAAACTGCTCAAAAGTACTGTCCACCTCTGCCTTCACTCTGACACTGAAGGGTAACCAGGTCTATAGATGCAACAGCATGGGATCACTTTGCAGTGCTTGAAGAATTGTTTGCAAAGTGACACACAGACAACAGTGCCCCTTGCTCCATCATTATCATTTTTAGCAGCATCTGTCTTTTTCTGGGAAGCCTTTTGCCCAAGTAGGAAATCAACACTGCCTTTCTGTTTCTGACTATAATGAGCTTGTTTCCTGAGACAGAAGTGCAGTGTGAAGTGAAACACACCATATGTAATTATCTAATTGTAATAGATAAGGCTAATGATTTTCAGAAATACTTGATAAAAACACTTGTAGTCAGATTTTCAGGAGTATATGCTCCTAAAAGCATGAAATGAAATGCCTAAAAAGTGCTTGCAACAGTTCAGAGATTCCTACTGACAGCAACAAGAGCTGTAGATACCAGGCTGCTTTGAAACTCTCTTTTCCATATCAAAATTCAAGCTGACGGCTGTCTGAGACCATAATACGGTTAGCTGAGATTTTGCTTAAATAAATCTATAAAAATAAAAATAAAAAGTAACAGGCATACTATGTGGAAAGCCTTTCATGTTTTCTTCTAAAAGCATGATCATTATTTTTTCTCAGTAGCTTCCATAGTCAATTTGTTATAAACTTGACTGCCAAAAACCTCAACAGTCTTTAGTAAGCATCCACGTCTGACCATTCACATATTTCCTTTCAAACTGAACAGTATTTATACAGAGGTCAAATCTTCTATAGTTAAGGCGGAAGATTTAAGAATCTCTTTCACGAAGTTGATTATATTTGCTGCAAGAAATACATGGACATATGAGAGTGAATCCAGAGGAGGACTATGAAGTTGTTCAGAGAGCCGGAGCTTTGAAAACAAGCTGAGCTGGCATTTTTCAGCCTAGAGAACTTGTCTTGGAGGAAATCCGGTAGCTAAAGGGGGCCCCATTGATAATACAGGGAGGGACACTTTCTCAGGGAGTGTAGTGATAGGACAAGGGATAAAGATTAAACTGAAAATAGAGTAGATTAAGATTAGAAATTAGGCAGAAATTATTTACTCAAAGGGTGATGAGGCACTAAAACAGGTTGCTGAGGGGCTGTGCGTGCTCTATCCCTGGAGTTGTTCAATTCCAGGCTGGATAAGGCTTTGAGAAACCTAGTTTAGTGGAACATGACTGCCCAAAGCAGGGGGATTGCAATTAGAAAGTCTTTAAGGTGTCTTCCAACACAAACTATTCCATGTTCCTGTGATTCCAAAATACAAGAGGCTACAAGTGTGATGCTACTGCTATCCCATTGTATCATTAGTTTTTAATCTGTATCACCCATTAAATAAAAAATATTTCAAGGAAACTACATACAGTAAAATGAAACCAAAACAAAGAACAATCATCTATTTTGCTCTTGTACTTGAAGATTTCTCTTTCAAAAATTTACAAAATAATCATTTTCTTCTTTAGTCTGTGCCAAGTTGGTGAAAAAAAGTAATGTATATTTTAAGGAAAACTATTTACAGAAGATACAGCTGATGAATACATGCAAAGAAAAATTTCACAGACAATCTTATGATCAATACTGATGTGGAACATACTTTGTTTATGTGGTTTTAATCATGCAACTTATCCACGACTCAAAGTATGAAAGATAGTTACCTCATTCACTTAGTTGGTTTAAAGAAAAATGGTTATTCCCGTACAGATGATTTAGAGCTCTTGGCCTAAGTTTTAAAGTAAATGCTTGGACCACATTTTTAAGAGTGAATGAATAGCAGTAAAATTATGTTACTGTGTTATTACATTCTGTGCCAAAGTAATGAAAAAAATCAAAAAGCTTCCACAAGATATTAAAGAAGAGAATTTAAGCAGAGCATTACTTACTCTGTGTCCCATTCTCAGCAATATACTTTTTATCGTGTTAACATTTTGCGTATATCATGCAATTTAAATTTTATAGAGAGAATGAGTGTATTGATTTATTACATAGTGACAGTGTGATCACCAGAATATTATCAATAGACCGACCTGATAAATGTCAATTACATGGTGCCTGATATTCTGAAAAAGAAATTTTCTCCTGAAAACTATCCCTTTTCCCCACCAAGTACATCTTTTAGCACACAAATGCATTGAGAAAGTCAGACTTTGCATGAATAACCATATAGATATTGCTTACACTTATATCAAGAGAATCCACCCCTAAACAGAGAGAGACAGAAACTGGGTCTGAATATTCTCAGCTGAAAACATAAACTGGCATTTCCCATTTTCCAAATGCTTGCTCCTACTAGGAGGATACTGAGCCCTTTGGAATTAATTTTTGACATGTAGTGGGGAGGTTTGTTTTTAGAAAGCTTTCTGGCTAGAGCATTTCAGTGGGAAAACAAACAAACAAAAAACTGTGAATGTTTAAATTGAAGTTTTTCAGAACACAGGAGTATACTGGATGTGATGGATTGTTGTTTTCTTCTAGCAAGGGAAAAGGAACTCCTCAGGAACTTAACCTGTTAGCTCACCTAAGGGGCTGGCAGGGTCTTGCTCAAGAGCTGCCAGTGGTGGGGAAAGTCCATCATGTGCATCTCACATTCCTTGGGTAGGATCAGTCTCCAAGGGACTTTTGTTTCTGCTCCTTTTATGATGAAGAACATCCAGGATCTTAGCAAGTTTAAAAAGTCTAGGGAGAAGTAGTTCATGCTAGATGTAAACCTGGGGATCCACAGCAGGGAACTGAGTGCTTTCTAAAATAATTATACTGTATCTAATGAGGCTGTAAGTCCTAATACAGAGCACTGGTGCTGGAAGTGGAAGAAGCCTTGCCATAAACAAAGCTCTGCCTGCCTATGCCAGGTGATGTGAAATTCATCACAGTGCATGGGGACAGAAAGCATCTTTTTTCACTTCCCTGCTCAAGGTCCCAGGCCCCACAGGGCACAGCCACAACAAGGAAAGGAACTAGTACAACTCAGTGCTGTCATGGCTTCCTCGTGTTAGGAGCAGTCATGTCAGATGCTGTGATCAGCTGATTAGCAGTAGCTGATATGATAGGTTGAATATACTGAGTGTCTGCATTCACAGTATTCTGTTTTGCCTACTCCAAGTTGTTATAACACTGACAAGTAAATATGAGCCATTGGCTTTGGATTATTCCTAAAAAGACAGAAATTGGTGCCCCTATGACTTTCTGAGGATAAAACCTGAAATGTTTTATTAATTTAAGCTAACAATAGCTCTCGTATTCATACTAGTTTTATTTTTAAAGGAAATCTTTTTATTTGCAAAATATTTATTATTATAATATACATAGCTTTTTTTTTTTTTTTTTCCCTGAGAAAACAGTAGAGATTTTGATCAAAGACTTTACTTCAATATTGTTGACTATAATGTTTGTGTTTTCAAGGTTAATTCCAATGCAGCATTTTTAAGGAACAGAACTGAATACAGACAAAGAAGAATCAGTGGAGGATAATCTCATGTGCACACAGTATATGTAGAGTGACAGATGAGAAAACTCAGATAAGATTTACAGCTGTTTGCTTGAATGCAAAGTCCTTAGATACTAACCTGGTTCACCTCCTAATAATTATTCTACTGATGAGATGTAATGATGGATTTCATTTCTTATTCTCATTGGAATTGAAAGCCTTTTTATTAAGTGATGGTGTACCAATAACCTGCAGCTGTGGGGAAACAGGAAAACTGCAAAAAGTGAGAATCAAGCCCCAGAGCAGATTTTGAGTCTTAAGAACTAAAACTAATCTAGTCATGTCAAAAGAACTGTAAATGTGTTCTGAATTTCAGTCAATATGTCTGATTACCTGTCACTTATCTCTGATTTCTTCCCACTAAGCTGTCTGTGTTTCAGAAACTCTGCAGTGTGTATTAGCTGCTTGCTCACCTCCACTTGAGCTTCTTGAATGCTTTTGAGGCTCTGTAAGGATCAACAGTGCTATCACTCATTTCATTTTATCATCCTCACTGACGCTGCTCAAACTGAAAATTCGAGCAAGTTTCAGTGTGGGTAACAGGATACTAGGCAGGGTTGATATAGGAAGGTCTACATGCTTGTCTTAAGCTGTGTAATCATTGGGCTTCATTTCTCTAACTTTGGATTCTTCACTACATGTGATTGAATTTTAGCTGTGACATATTTCATAATTTCAGCATGTCAACAGACAGAATCACAGAATCACAGAATGACCCGGGTTGGAAGGGACCTCAAGGATCATGTAGTTCCAACCCCCCTGCCTGGCAGGGCCACCAAACATACACATTTACTAGATCAGGTTGCCCAGGGCCCCGTCCAACCTGGTCTTGAACACCTCCAAGGACAGGGCATCCACAACCTCCCTGGGCAGCCTATTCCAGGACCTAACCACTCTCCTAGTAAAGAACTTCCCCCTAACATCCAACCTAAATCTTCCCTCTTTTAACTTAAAACCATTTCCCCTCGTCCTGCTATTATCAGCCCTTTCGAAGAGTTTACTCCCCTCCTGGGAGTAAGTTCCCTTCAGGTATTGAAAGGATGCAATGAGGTCACCCCGCAACCTTCTCTTCTCCAGGCTGAACAAACCCAACTCCCTCAGCCTGTCCTCATAGGGGAGGTGCTCCAGCCCCCTGATCATCTTTGTGGCCCTCCTCTGGACCCTTTCCAAAATCTCCATGTCTTTTTTGTACTGAGGGCTCCACACCTGGACACAGTACTCCAGATGGGGCCTCACAAGAACAGAGTAGAGAGGGACAATCACCTCCCTATCCCTGCTGACTACCCCTCTCCTGATGGAGCCCAGGATCACATTTGCTTTCCGGGCTGCCAGAGAACACTGCTGGCTCATGTTAATTTTCTCATCTATCAGGACACCTATGTCTTTTTTAAACTAAGTTCACGTAAGTTTACACTAAGTGCAACTTAGTGTGGTGAGAGGGAAATAAGGGCCTGCCCTTTTCATACATCCCTTGTCACTCATAGAATGAAGCATAGAATCACAGAATGACTTGGGTTGCAAGAGACCTTATAGACCACTTCCAATCTATGGGCAGGGCTGCCACCCTCCAGCTCAGGCTGCCCAGGACCCCATCCAACCTGGTCTTAAGTGCCTCCAGGAATGGGGCAGGCACAACCTCTCTGGGCAGCTATGCCAGGGCCTCACCACCCACTAGGCAAAGAATTTTGTCCTAATACCTAATCTAAATCTCCCCTCTTTTAGTTTAAAACCATTCTCTCTTGTCTCCCTCCTATTTATAAGCTCCCTTCAAGTTTTGAAAGGCTTCAGTGAGGTTCCTGACCCTTCCTCTACTCCTAACTAAACAAGTCCAATTTCTTCAGCCTTTCTTCATAGGAAAGGTTCTCCAGTCCACTGATCTACTTCATGGCCCTCGTCCAGACCCATTCCAAGAGCTTTGCATCTTTCTTGTGTTGGAGGCCCTAGGCCTGGATTCAGTACTCTAGATGGGGCATCAAACAGGAGAGAAGAGGGGACAATCACCCTGGTGACAATTTGATGCAGTCCAGGGAACAGTTGGTCTTTCAGACTGCTAGTATACACTGCTGACTCATGTCCATGAGAGAATCTGCAGAATTTGATGGAAATGTTTGAGCAGTATAATCAGTGCTGCGTAAGTTTGTCCAATATCTTTGTCCCATAATTTCTAGAAACTGTAGAGAATAAATTTTTCAGGACATTCATAGAATCATAGAATCACAAACACATTAAGAAACAGAAAGCTTGTTTCAATGTAGATACACTGAAAGCAAATGGAGGTAGTAGTCAATAGAGGGGAAATAGCTAATAAAAATTGCATAATGCTTAAAGATCATTGCAAGTTCACAGCACAAAGTGCTGCCTTCTGGAAATAGAATATTAAGGATCTTCAAAACTGTCTTTCTGGTATTTTTTATATCCAGTGTGTGTAAACACTCCAAATGCCCTCTTTTCTCTACAGAGGCTGTTTTCTGAAGATAAAAAGGGTTTTCATGATGTACATTGTACCCTTATGAAATTCCTCCTCTAGCTGGTGACAGTATGCTTTGTTTGCTCTCATTTATTTTATTCCAGAAATATGTTGTTGAATTAGCACAATTAGTAGTTCCCGTACACTATGAAGGTTCTTCTGCAAGAGAAGGCTGGCAGTGTAATTAGATACTACATCTTCAGAGATCTGACTCGGCAGAGTTGAAGTTTACTTCAGAGTTTCAAATTAATCTGAATGACCCCAACATTGTTGATGTTGAATTTCAGGAATTGATAAAATGCCAAGTCATTGAAAATAATTGATATGGGCCTAAACAATCTGAAATGAGTAATGAAGTGTTTCTTTGACTTCATCTAAGTCTCCTACGCATTACAGCCAGGTACAATATTTTTATAAAGGAATGTTTGTTCTAATGAATCTGGGTGCTCTGTGGTTCACTAGGAATATAGCAACAAGACAAATAAGGAAAAATCTAATGCTCTTATATTTTACGTTCACCAACATTTTAGCAATAAGGAGCAAAGCTGCTAATGTGTGATTAGCATAAGTGTCTGTAAAAGACGTAGGCATCATTTCTGGAATTACACAGTGAAAGTGTAACAGAGGGATTCAGGTGTAGGTGAAGCTCTCCCGGATGCATTTTCTTCCACCTATTTGAAGAAATCTGCACAGCAGACACACGGCAATAAGCATATTTGCAAATGGCATTATATCACAGTAGGATTTGTGATTGTCTCTTGCATACCGCATTAAAATTTTGTTAGTCATTAAAATACAACTAAGGAATAGCTATTCAGTCTTCATAAGATTGTACATCAAAGTGCTCATTTCCAGCAGTTAAAACAAAGAGAAGACAGTGTAAATGTCCCTGCATTTCATTACCTTAGAATGAAATGGTGAAATGATAATTATGCAATCTTCAGTAGCTCGGTCAATGAATGTTACAAAGCCATACACGATAATGTCCAAATGCAGAGGTAACAGAAGCAGACTTTGCTTACAGGAGTTTTCTCAAACAAAATAAAGTCAGTTTTGCCTTCAGATATGCTTTGTAGACTGAGTTATAGGTGAAGGAAGCAGACAAAAATCATTTTTTAAAGGCAATCCAAGAGTCAATTAGGTACTGTGGTTCAAAATATTAGGTCACAGAAGAGCAGGTTTGCTCTTAGTCCAGCAGTGTGAATGTCAGATTTTCCTTCACCTGGAAATACCAAGAAGCTGAAAAAGCTGGCACAGCATGCATCCTAAGGAGGAAATGACAGGGAGCAGCGTCTGCTGTTTAATTCAGCTGCGGGATGTGAAAGTCATCTGTCCTCCCATCAGCAGATACACAGCTTCTCAGAGCCTTGTTGTGGGACATGTGACTGAACAACTGCCAGGGGAAATCTTTGAGATGTCCCCTCAGTGTGACCCCACTATTCACAGAAGCTTGTCCTCCTGTACTTCTGAGAAAGACATGTAGATGTCCTCCTGCCTTCTCAAGGGCAGGGAACACAGAAAGCCTTTGTCAGTGCTTGCTAAGCTGTCTGGGCTGCTCTGATGGAGTTGCAGGAGTATAGCAGTGATGATGAAACATGCAGCCGACAGGGCGAGACAGGTAGGCCTCAGCCCTGCACATTAGTATGCAAGTGCATAATGTCATACATCGAGGGCAGCTCCTGATGGAACTGAAGTCAGGATTGGCTCAGAGTGCTTGCAGCCTTCTCTTCTTGTTATTTTCATCACTATGACCAGCACTTTTGCAAAATTGCTGTTTCTCTGAATGAAAGCATTTTGTCCTTAAATGTTAATGATTCCTAAAAAAAAAGTGTGTGCTTTTCAGAATGTTTTTTTTTACCTTTTTCTACTCTTTGCGTTAAATAAGCAGAAAATAAAAATGTGCAGCGCTGGAGATTTAATAGAACGCCCTGTAGTTTTTATAAGAGCGCCCTCTGGTGGCCAATGGGTGAACAAAGCTTTCTATGCCTTTCCCCCTCACAAGGAATTGTATGAGTCATTATAATACTGATTATTACGGTCATAGGTGGAAACACTTTTTTCCAATGAATTTTTTCTTTCAAGTACTTTGATATGCAGATATGTGTTCTCAAATAAAATAAGAATTAAGATGCTAAAAACACTGAAGGCAGTAAATGCTCATCCTAAATGTGTGCCATCTGCAAGTTGAATTAAGTTCAGTTGAGTCGATCATATGTGTAAATTAAAGAAAGAGAGACAGACAGAAAGACAGAGAGATGCTAAGACCCCTGAATTCACATTGTTCCAGATCTAGCAAGTAGGGGAAATTAGCATATTTGGTGGGTAACACGTCAATCTATCTAATCCTTTGTATCTTCTAAATTTTTGAGTTTTTGATCTCATCATTTCAATTGGATTTTTCATGTCTGTTTATTTTGTACAGGCTTCATGTTTTTAATCAGGCTTGCTATGTTGTTTATCAAGGAATCTCGAGAATGACTTCTACTACTTTCTTGCAGGTATCTTCCATTTGAAAGTGCCCGAGACCTCTCATGTCGGTTCTGCTATCGGAAGAATCAGAGCTGTGGATCCTGACTTTGGGAAAAATGCAGAAATTGAGTACAACATAGTTCCAGGAGATGGAGGTAACTTGTTTGACATCACAACAGATGAGAACACCCAGGAAGGAGTCATCAAACTTAAAAAGGTATGTGGCAAAGATGGATTGCGTGTACCCATGGCTCAAGTGAGAAGCTGGGAAATACTTATTTTATGGAAGTTTTTGCTCTAAAACTGTGAGGGGAATGCTGTGATTCAGAACATTAAATGAGGAAGTGACATTTTACATTTGGGATCATACATTTCAGTTTTTATTTTGGTGGTGGGAATTCTTAATTGGATTCGGGGAGTCCCACATGGTTGCAAACCTATTGATCTTAATTCCGCTCTCCCTTTCATATCCCAAATGGATAATTTTCAGATGTCCATCTAAGGGAGCAAACCCCAGTGTAGTTGTTGACAATGCTTTAATGTACTTGAAGAAAAAAATAAGTAAATAAAAGGTAAGATTATTGAATGTATTGATTTCAAAGATAGAGAGAATAAAAGTTGTTTGGAATGTGATGATTAAAATACTCATCAAGAGAGATGATCATGTTTTAACCAATTGCACTTTATAGGGATTTTATGATACATAATTCACTCACTGTTTCAGGGGTGTAGGGGGAGTAATAAATAACACAATGAATGCTATATACAGATATGCTATTCATTGTATCTTGCTGATTTGTTTAGTCTTTCCAGTAATAATATACAGCATACCTGAAACTTTAGAGTGTGTTTTTAATTGTACTTAGTAAGTAAGTTGGTTGATGTTGCCAGATGGAAATGCTAGAGTATTACTCTATGCTAGAGTATACTCTGTGACCAAGCAGGAGGAAAAAATTAAAGAATAATGATCCTAATACCCTTCTAATCCTCATCACAACAAGGCTGGGAACTGTGACAGGCTGTGAAGGTCAGGGAACACCACCTTTGTTCTATGCAGGAGCATGGAAAAAGAAAATAAACTTAAAACGTGGATTCTTCCGCAAAGGGTGCCTTTACGTAGATCTCAGATCTTACTCTTCTTCTCTCTTCCTCTCTCTTTTTTTAAGATATTCTGGAATCACCCCAAATCCATCCAAGTTGTGTGCTGGATCCTGAGTTAAACAAAAACAGTCCAGATTCTTAAACTCAGATGTCTTTTCATCTTTTCTACACTTGTAGCAATACAGACACGTTTTCCTGGGTTGCAGTTTTCAGATTTTCAGAAGTGCTGAACATTCACATTTCAGTAGGTAACTACTAAAACTCATGCTACTGGTACTGTACAAGCCTGCAGCAGCAATATTTATTTGCCTCCAAAGAAGCAATTTCACATTACAGTCTCTTCAAAACACTGATCTGACCTTCTGGGATGACACAAGTACTTACATTAGGTACGCACTTAAGTAATTCTTTAAATCAGAGTCAGTGAATGAATAGGATCAACACTGAATTATAAGTAATACTCAGTAAAAACCATTAATAAAAAGTACCACATGTTTTAAAAGCAAACTAGCACTTGTTTCTGTACCACAGCATACTCCAACATTGTATGTACTGCAGTAGTCCATCACTGAGCCTTTTCAAGTATATCTCTATCATTTATAAATTTTGCTTGTATTTCTCCTGAATATTGTTTTGCATTCAGAAACTGTCAGCCATTGCATAGATGCTCTTTTATTCCACTGTTATGCAAAAAATCTCATGAAGCCTGTATCAGAATCAAGAAAGCAGAAGCCTTCCAAGGCTATGTTTATATTGGTGGAAGAAACATTTGCTGACAAAAACTGCAGAAGCGTAATTGCTCTTTTCAGCACATTAAGTGAATTGGTGGTGACAAAAGCCCATTTACTGTGTCTCAGACGCTGAATAGGCATGACCAGCTAAAGCTGGGCAAGGTACATGTCTTAAATCATTCATCTGGGTTGCTAATTTATTTGCATGCTGTGATCCAATATAAGCTTGATTACTGCTGCTCTTGCACTATTTACATATTTTAAAATTTGAATGCATTTTATGATCTTCTGCTAAAGAAATGATTAAAATGCCACTTAGCACCACTGTGTGGATAGTACTGTAATTGCTTCCTCTCCTTCTCAAAACAAACAAATAAATAAATAAATAATATTTTGAACAGAAGGGGGAATTTTCTGGCTTTAAGCTACAAGAATCTGACATACTAGGGGTAGAATGACTAGTCTATTCTCTTTTCCAGCCCTGCCCACTACCATGTTTTGGGGTTTTATGCTTATTTAATATCTGTCATCCTACCTGGTTACTCCAAAAAAGACTGAGCGCATAATCTGAAAGAAGCAGGGAGCCAGAAGGACTGATCCCTCTGGAGCAATGTGTAGTGGGCATAGGGCAGTGCTCACAAGTACAGGAGAAAAAGCCAGATCTAGAGAAGCTCCTGATTCTGTCTAAACTGTGATCTTTAATGACCACATGCAGTAGGAAAAAGAAAAGAAAACAGAAAGATCCAAACTTCACTGGACAGTTGGCACTGGCTTTATTAAACCAAGGATAAATGCACAGAAGCCTCAACTCTAGGCCCATTTCCAGGAGCTGTGTGTGGCTAACTGGCCAGGTGACAAAGCTGTACCCCTGAATCACAGCATGTCAGGGAGGGCATGATAACAGCACAGAGTGCTCGAGTGATGAGGAAATAACAGAAAGTGGGGAGGATGATGAACAGATGCAGTAGTGGCACGGAGGCATTTGGACTTTATTCTTCCTCTTAACCTCAGAGACCTCTTTGACTCCCAACAAACCTTTAACTGGAACAAGCAATCAGGTGTTTGCTGAGTAAGCTGCCTCTCCCATTAGAGAGCAGGTTTGTGTAGTGCTGGGATGTCATGTGAGGACAGTCTGACTGCACCCCTACAGTGCAGTGCTGAGCACAGAGCAGGTTGATGATGTCCCTTAGCCTGAGCAGCACTGCTACTGCTGCTTGCTGTGCTCACTCACCCTTTAATTCTGCAAAAGCAGAAAATACCCCCTAAAATTGTGTGCATAGGCTCTGTCTGCTTGTCAACCAATATCCCAGCTTCTTGTGAGTGAGGAGCACAGTGGATGGTTTCACATTTTTGAAGAGAAAGTACAGGCAGAAAGCCATGGGGCATTATAGATGCAATTGTAAAGATCACAGTAACCACAGAAAAAAAGTAACAAGAACAGTATGGAAGGGAGATCTTCAGGTACAGCAATTGGGTTTGTTTTTTCCTGGGACAATGAAAAGTGGGCATGGGTAAGATAGGGTGATATATGATATATGCTTTTGCGCAAATGCTTGTATCCACTTATTCACTGCAAATACTATATTTAACTTAGCAGTTAGCTCTTGATCATGGTTGGATGGATTAGCTAGAGTGAGAGATTAATCAGATCTCCCCTCTCTTCAGAGCTTCTAGATGGAGGCTGAAGGCAGGGCAAACACGACACAGCCTGCTGTATGCAGTAATCCATACTCTGCTTGTTGTGATATACAAGCTATCCCTGCTTTCTACCAAAACCTATTCACAAGTTTTACAGTATATTTAATGCTTTGCTACAAAACAATCATGTTCTTGCTTTACCTTACCCTCCTCTTCTTGATCCTCTCCATATGTACCTCATGACTAAAAAAACAACTATCCCCTGTCTTGAAAAAAGAGCACAATATGTTGGCACAAGGCTTTGCATTTTCTTGTATGAAAATACAGATATTTCCAGAAAAGAAAACAAAAACAAACAAACAAAAAATCCTGAAGCATTGTGTAATTAATTTCCACCTATTTTGTCTGTTCTACAGATGACCAAGACAAACTGTATGTACTTCTCACCTGGGAGATTCATCACAAATAAAAGAATATATAACGAAGAAAAAGTGTTATATAGTTTTATTTGAGGCAGCCCCTTTTTCCTTCTCATTTTTTGCAAAAATCATTTGCCACATGGTCATGGTCATAAGCTGGAAGCATCTCCCCTGCCTATGTGCTGTACTCCAAATATAATACTTCAGTTTCTCCTCAGGAAGCAAACAGGAGACTCCCTGATGCTAGTTGACTTCTTCCCTTCTCTGCTTAGAAAGCACATATTTATTTTGCCCACTTTCCATCAAATCTTTGATTACTCACTTAAGATTTGATCAGATCTGCAGCATTTGTTGTGGATTTGTTATAAAGATCTCTTTATTTTATTTTATTTTATTTTATTTTATTTTATTTTATTTTATTTTATTTTATTTTATTTTATTTTATTTTATTTTATTTTATTTTATTTTATTTTATTTTAACTATGTATTCTCAGCTCTACAATTGCTGAATGTTTCTGTTTGACCCAGAGCTTCCTTTAACGAACATACTCTACAGCTCCAGCTATTTACTAAGGCTATTTAAAATCCACTGCAGAAATACAACTGTTGAAAAGTATTGATGCACAGCAGTGAATGGTCTAATAGCCTGCTCAGCCCATTTTCAAGTGGAAAGCATTACCAGGCTTTCTGACAGACACATGAGACAGAGTAGGGAAGACAAACCTAAGATAGTACATGCTTCCTCTCAATGCAGAACAGTTCTGTTGCATGTAACTAGCCATAGGTCTTGGGTTTACAGTCTCATTCCCAAATATGGCTTTTCCATTGTTGTAGTTGTAGATCATGAATGTCTGTATAAAAAACAGTGTCTTTCTTAGGTCTGAGCAAAAATCAGAAATTTCTGGAGTTTTCAGCCCTGCCTCTTTGTGAAGACTAAACTCAAAGAGTAGTCTTTTCCATGCGACAGCTGTGCTTCTCATCAGAACTTATTATGCCTTTCGGCCCTTTATTTTCAGTTTCAGTTCTTTAATTACACCTACATGTATACAGACACAAGATGCAAAATTCATTAAAAGTACAAATAAAATGAGAAGTATGTATCAGCCTTTCTTCACCTCTATCTACAGTACAGAAAACAATAATATTTTTTAAGAAATTTATTTTAAACTAGAGGTTTTTTTTCTGTGGTTTCCTTATCATACTAAATAAATTCATTCGTGGTACTTCCTGAGCTGGAAGATAATGTGATTTGTCTTTATGTGTTATTTAATTTTGGGATTTGTGGAATTCCTTTGCCAAACACAGCTCTGTATATGCTGATAGCATTTTATTATGCAACTGCATAGAGCAGCTTAAAGCCATGATGCAGAAAAGACAAGAATGAGTAGAAGGAACACATACATCTATTCAGACTCTGGGTCTTAGAATATCAAATGGAAGTACTGCCATAGTTGCTGGATAGTTAACAGATCATTAAAAGCTTCCTTAATTTTATCCATACTGCTGTTTACTGTAGGGAAAAATATAATTTTTCTAAAATGAAAGCCTTAATCAAACATAGCTTTTTTCTCTAATTATCTCTTACGGGATAAACACATTTTTTTCCTTCTTGTATTTATTTATTTATTTTTAAACTCAATTAAGTCACTCCATTCAAATCTGATCGATTGAATGAGGTTTCAGTAACCTTCAAGATACATTTTTTTAAGATTGGAACATCGTCTCAAACATTCTGCTGGGTTTGTATCCTTAACAGCATTCCAGATTGTAAATGATTATTATTAAACCATGACAACACAGAACTGAGTACTGTCTGCTAAAATTTTGTTTCAATCAATCAGTCATTTCCTTCATAGATCTTAGTGATGTCTAATAAATAACACATACAAATAAATGCTGTTCTAACATCTTCAAAACTAAAAACCCATTTTTGTTTTCCTGATTGCTGGGCAGGCTTTCAAATTTTTTTCTGTTTTCAAAGGCAGTCTCTAAGCATATCAGACAAATGCCAGAACTTGAGACTGTCAGTATCTCTATGGATGGATCGACTATGCAAAACTGGGAACAGAACTGATCAGTAGATGGCCCACAAACACAATCATCTTAAACCGTACTCATTTACTGCATGACATATGTTGCACAAAATCTTTTTCACTTTGTAATTAAACCCTGAGTTTACTTTTTGAAGTCTTCCCGCTTTTCCATCAGCATTTCAGCTGCAGGTCAATCTCCTGTATATTAAAAGGCTGTAGTCTGCTATTTTGTGGGTGTCTCTCACTGATTTCTTCCTGCAGTGATGGCTCAGCTCTTTCAGCCTGTATCTTCTTATTTTGAATGCCATCTGCAGTTTGAACACTATTTAACCTCCAACTATATTTATCTGTCCATAGAAGGATGGAAGGAGAGAACTGGTTGCTCTGAGATTACAATGGGAAAACATTTCTTTGGCAAACTGTCTTTTCAAAAATGTACCACAGCATCGCCCCATAGTACTTGAGAGAGATAAGTAAAGCAGAAGTTGTATCTGGTTTCTAGGTAGTTGTGCCATAAAATATTTCGAGGGCTGCCTGAATTTTTATTTCTTTCCCTCCACCCCAAAACAAGGACTGTTCCTTACATTGTGAAAGTTGTATACTGGGCATTGCCATGCACCAGGATATGTATTTCTGCCATTAACTCTGCCTTCAAGGACCACATGTAAATCGATTCTTGCTACTAACACACCTGTCTTCAAATATACTTGGGCTAAGAGGAGTCTGGTTTTGTACAGTTTGAGGGAGTATGGTTAATACATGCAAGGCATCAGTTAGAATTACTGTTTAACTGGGAGCTTAGATTTCTTATTTACTCTGTTTTAATCTTTAGCTTAACCCCTCATAATTACTTATTTTCCTCTCCACACTAGTTCTGTGAACTCCAGGTTTTCTTCTCCTAAAATATTTTTATCAGATATTATAATCAACCGGAGAAGGATTTGTTTTGTTTGCTCATCTGGGGGGATTTTTTGGTAATGCACAACAGTAAACATAAGTACTACAGAAACTGAAAAAAGAGTATGACAACAATTCAGACCGTGAATCAGCATATCCTTTTGTAGCAAAGGCAAGAGTTAAGGGATACCTCACTTGAGAACAGGACCTTAAGTGTTTTGTTTTTCTTTTTTGTTTATCTTTTTTGACTTTGTTTCTTCTTGTAGTCATGATGCTGCAACTCATACTGGCTTTTACTGGGAATTTTATCTGTAGAAGGATGGTTCCATGTGTTAGTGGATTGGTCAGCAGCATTTGGCTTTTAAGCTAGATTATTTCTAAGACATATGTTCTAGAATGGCTAATTATAAATCCCCAACTCTGATCATGCATTCTATTAAAATTATTATGTTTTTCATAAGAATTTGAAAGCATTAGGCTTGCTTTGCAGCAAATGTAAATCAAAGTAACTCCTCTGATTTTAATGGAGCTGCCTCAATTTACACTAACCAGGCATCTGGTCAATTATGTCTTGTTGTGTTAAGGACAGAAAATTTAAATTTAAATCTATCCCAGCTGTGATAAATAGCTGGAAACACTGTGATAATGATCTCTAGTAAGAAAAAAAAAAAAAAAAAAAGAGAGTGAGAGAAGATGTTAAAGCTCGTATGCATGTGATCCTGCCTTCTTTTCCTTTCATGTTTGGAAAATCTCTACCTCGACAATTATAGGCAGAAGCCACTAGGTGCCAGTGTTACCCTTCCTTACTAACATCATAAACAGCATGAAAGCCAATGCAGCAAAACCCTTTAACTGAAAAGAAAGCTTTTTATTTTATTTTTTTTATTTACTTTTTTTTTTGTCTTTTCAACTAAATATCACTGCATTAAGGTTTCAAGATGATTACTTTTCTGAAACCAAAGGTACTAAATTGATGTACATTGACACAAACCCAGATAAAAACAACCTGTCTGAAGAAGGCATTTCTATAAAATATCTCACATAGGTACAAAAGCTGCTATGATACCTTCAATGTGTTAGCAGTTATACCTTGGATTTTATGGCAGACTAAAACCTGCATTTTAGACATACCTCTTGAATAGCAGTTCACTGTTAAAATAACTGTTTTACAGGAAAAACATCAGGTTTAAATTCACACTACAAGCCATACGTGGAAGTTGGTTTGACCCACCAGGGTTTTAACTTGTAATCATTTCTATTGTTGTCATGTTTCTCTTTTCCTGCTAAAAGAAGTTCAGATCTTCTCTTAATGAACTCGATCAACTGGGGATGGCTGACTGCCTGTGCATGGGAATTGTGAAAGTTCATCTCTAACTAGCATGCACGTAGCCCATTTGCAAAATGTGAACTTCATTGTGTTAATTTCAGATCTTTACAGTAACTGTTTACATCCATGTCTGTCATTCTGTTTTTGTTTGTTTGTTTTTTAATGTGAGAAAACAGTCATGATCAATCTAGTCTATTTCTGAAACCACCTTAGAATGAGGTGTACTGTCCATTTCTCTTCAGTGACGACAAAACAAATTTAAATGACCAGTACAGGAGCTGAAATTTACACTGAAGACATCTTGTATCAGGTAAATGTTGCAAAGTGATTTTGCAACATTTAATTTTTAGTCAGGGCTGATACTTTGCTTCTGTTCTTTCCACAGCCATTAGACTTTGAAACAAAAAAGGCGTATACCTTTAAAGTAGAGGCTTCCAATCTTCATCTTGACCATCGATTTCACTCAGTGGGTCCTTTCAAAGACACTGCCACTGTGAAGATAAATGTGTTGGACATGGATGAGCCTCCAGTTTTCAGCAAGCCTTTGTATACAATGGAGGTGTATGAGGACACTCCTGTGGGAACAATCATAGGTGCAGTGACAGCGCAAGACCTCGATGCTGGCAGCAGTTCGGTTAGGTAAGAAAGCTTTTCCTCCTTCAGTCACTCTCAGACAGCCCAAACTGCTGTTGACACTGGATTCGGTAGCAAAGAGCTTAGTAAGAAGGCAGAAAATGTTTCAAGTCTGTCACTGCGATGGGTAAATGCTGCTGAAAAAAACACTGAAAGGAAATGCTAGTTTAAGTGATTTATCTGGAAAAATATATTAAGTGTGGGTAGCTTCTTATCATACAAGATCATACAAGTTACCATGCAGTGACATGGCTTCAGAGGTTGTGTCCTGAAACTAAGGGAGTAAAAACGTTTTGTCTGATGTCAGGAACTTACACAAAGCTGCTCTGAACAGTGAAAAATTAATAAATAATTGCTACTTCTGTCTTGGCTGAGGTGGTGGGGATTTGATATCTGACCAACAGGGCTGTGACCAGCAGTCCTCAGCTTGCCAGTAAAACCTCTCACTTACTGGTATAGCTTGCTTTCCTGAAATGAGAGAGAGAGGAGCTGCAATACAAATGTAATGTATGGATTTTGCTTACATATTTCCAGCCTCATAAGAAACTTTGCTGGTGCATGACTCTGGTTTCCTTCAAAGACGCTCCTGTGCAAAAATACTGTAAAGTATAGGAAGTCATTACACATAATTCCAGTACAAATCTATGCTGGTTGTACAAATCTATGCTCGATCGACTTGACTTCAGGAAATATTTTTAGTTCCAGACTGTAAAAAGCAATATTACAAATGTAATAGAAGTCTTCAACTTCTGAATATTGTTTATCAGACTGAACTATGATCAAAGAGTAAAATGTTACTCTTGGCTATGAAGTAGACAGGCATTACTGCATACATAACCTTTCAAAGTACGTATTCAAAATGAAATAATTACAAATCTAATTTGGACTATTTAATATAATCCATATTTATTAACTATATATATTTTAAATCAGCATTGATATTCCTAAAATACAAAATGTATTTTAGATTATCTGTTGTATTCCTATGCAAAAATATTAACACAAAAGTGTCTAGATCCTGTTTCACCAACCCACTATTACTTATTGATTAAATACTACTAATGTTGCTTGCTTCCCTTTTTAAAAAATGCATCCTTAATTATTTTCTAGTACAGAAAAGTATTTAGTTGTGGGTCTGTGGCACATTGCTTTCCTGACAAATGATTAAAACTTTCAACAACAAAGACGATGATAGGAACCTTTTCCTCCAGTGGTAGCCTATGAAAATAGTCCCTCTGTGTCATTGAAAACAATGTTGTATCTTGCAACCAAATAGCAATCTCTGTAATCATATTGTTGAGCAGTACTTCAGATGGCAGCAGAATCATCATTTCACAATGGAAAGTTTGTTTGTTTTCTACACAACTCCCTGCTAGGGTTTTCAAGTGTTTTACTCACTGATTTGCAACTACACAGGAGATATCACCATTTCAAGGTGGTTTCTCCATATATAGAGTGCAGTAATACTGAATACTAAGCCATTCTTAGGTGCTCAGTTGACATTTTTTTTTTTTTTTTTTTTTTTTAATCCTGAATAATTATTTGGGTGTCCAAATTCTCATCTATGGTTAAAAGATGTGGAATATCACAAAATACTCTTGTATTTCTGCCTAACTTTTCTACTTACTGACCATGAGCAATTGTAGACTGCAGAACTACTCCCAGCATTACTTAATGAATTCAAATGGTTCACAAGTGTAATATATAGGAACTATGATCTAGTATTAGAGATTTCTTAGAGGGGTCCACTTCTACCCAGAATTAAGTCACACACTGAATTCAATGGACTATGGAGGGAGGTACTTCATTCTAAGGGCAGGGATTTGTTCCAGTAGCTGGGTGACATCCAGGGAAGACAAAGATAGAACTCTCAATGCAGTTTTCCTGGTCCAGCTTTGTAAGATTACTAATTTCTATAAATTTCACTGAAATATCTTATTTAGTTCTCATTTATCTGAGGATAGATTTGATTCTCTGTATTGAATTTGATCTTCTGCAGTTTGAAGTCTGTGATAAGCCATGTACTAACCAAGAACAGATCTGATTGTATTTTATGCCCTGGAAGAAATCACCTGTATCCAAATGATGATTTATCCAAGTAAACAAAGAAACTCTGTTATTTTTATTGATGTGTTAGTGATCAACAGTCCATGAGTTTAATATTCTTAATGTGTATAAAGAAATTCAATGATCATAAGTTAGAAAGAATCATAGAATCATAGAATCACTCAGGTTGGAAAAGACCTTGAAGATCATCAAGTCCAACCTTGACCTAACCGTGCTACCCTGACTATCAACCCTCCGCTAAATCATGTCCCTAAGCAACACATCCAAACGGCTCTTAAACACATCCAGGGATGATGTCTCAACCAAATCCCTGGGGAGCCTATTCCAGTGCTTAACAACCCTCTCTGTAAAGAAGCATTTTCTAATATCCAAACTAAACTTAATCTGGTGCAATTTCAGGCCATTTCCCCTCATTCTGTCACCTGTCACCAGTGAGAAGAGACCTGCCCTGCTTTCACTGTAAGCACCTTTCAGATACTGGAAGATCTGAAGCAATAAGGTTTCCCCTCAACCTCCTTTTCCCCAGACTAAACAGCCACAGCTCCCTCAGCCTCTGCTCATAGGGCAGATTTTCCATGCCCTTTACAAGCCTCATTGCCCTTCTCTGGACCTGCTCCAGAACTTCAGTGTCCTTTCTGTATTGAGGTGCCCAAAACTGAACACAGTATTTGAGGTGAGGCCTCACCAATGCCAAGTACAGGGACAGGATGACTTCCCTAGTCCTGCTAACCACACCATTCCTGATACAAGCCCAGATGTCATTGGCCTTCTTGGCCACCTGAACACACTGCTGGCTCTTATTCAGCAGACCATTGTGTGTACTGCATTCATCAGTAAACTAATGTCACTTTTCATCAGGCAGCTTTCCAGCCACTCCTCCCCAATCCTGTAGGGTTGCCTGGGCTTGCTGTGACCAAAATGCAGGACCCAACACTTGGCCCTATTGAAACTCATGTCGTTAACCTTGGCCCATCAATCCAGTCTATCCAGTCCCTCGGTAGTGCCCTTCTCCCCTCAGGCAGATCAACACTCCCTCCCAGCTTGGTGTTCTCTGCAAACTTACTGAGGGTGCACTCAATCCTGTCATCAAGATTGTTAATAAAGATGTAGAAGTGGCCCCAGTACCAAGCCCTGGTGGACGCAGCTCATGACCGGCAGCCAACTGGATTTAACTCCACTGACCATGACTCTTTGGGCCTGGCCATCCAGGCAGTGTTTCATCCAGTGGAGTATACCTCCATCCAAACCATGGGCAGCCAGCTTCTCCATGAGGAAGTTGTGGGGGACAGTGTCAAAGGTCTTAATGAAGTCCAGATAGACCACATTGACAGCCTTACCCTCATCCACCTCATCCACTACCCTCATCCACTTTGTGACAGAATGAAATCAGGTTTCTCAAACATTATCTACCATTCATTAAACCATGCTGATTGGGCCTGATCCCCTGGTGGACATTTAATTGGTCCATGATGGCTCCCAAGATTATCCGTTCTATAACCTGTAGCTACCAGGATAATTCTGGCCGTTTTTGAATATGGGCATCACATTTACCAGTCTTCAGTCCACCGGGACATCCCCTGTTAGCCAGGACTGCTGAGGAATGATGGAGAGTGGCTTGGCAACCACATCCGCCAACTCCCTCACCATGCTAGGGTGCGATCCATCCAGCCCTACAGACTTGTGGGCATCCAGCTTTCAGAGCAGGTCCAAAACCATCTCATCATGGATCATGCAGGGCTTATTCTGTTCCCCCTCCCTATCTGCCAGTGCCGGGGGCTGTGTAACAAGTAACAAGTCTTACTATTAAAGACTGAGGCAAAGAAGGCATTAAGTACCTCAGCCTATCCTGATCCCTTGGCACCAAGTTGCCCTCAGCATCCAACAAGGGATGGAGATCCTCCCTCGCCCTACTCTTGCTGTTGACATATTTATAAAAATATTTATTTTTTTCTTTTACCTTAGTGGCCAAGTTCAGTTCTAGCTGGGCTTTGGTTTTCCTAATTTTCTCCCTGTACAGCTTCACTATATACCTGTCATCATCATAAGTAGCTTGCCCACTTTTCCAGAGACCATAAACTTTCCTCTTGCTCTTGAGATCCAGCCAAAGGTCTTTGTTCAGCCAGTTCACCCTCCTTGTCTGTCAGCTTGTCTTCCATGACTTGGGGATGGTCAGATCCCACACCTTTAAAATAACTTCCTTAAATTATTCCCAGCCTTCCTGGGCTCCCACATATACATTTGTTTCAAATCATTGTGTGTGATTATAATTTTGAAGCTTACCTTAAGCTATTACTCACTTTCAGTTGCTTAAAATGTAATTTTTGTCATAGATGTAAAGAATGGATGCAACAATTTCTTCATGCTTTAAGAAGGAGTTTGAACATGTTCCAAGTAAATATGCCATCTAAACAAACATTGAAAAGCAAGTATTGTTCTCTGAGGCAACAGACCATGCCATTTTCTGGGTGGTATAGTCTCTCTACCAATTAATTCAATTTCTCTAAAATGTTTTCCTACAGCAGTTTGGCCATTAAGATGCCCATTACAACAACAATTGGCAGGGAAAAAAGACAAATCGGCACTTTATGTAACAAAAGGCAAAATTCTGGGGAACAAAGCAGATGGGAGCAGCTCACATGAAAGGAAGCAGCGCAATGTTATCCATGCTGCTAGACAAAAACTGTATCTAGACTTATCAGGAAGGTGGAGGTAACAGCTAAGAGTGGAAGCTAGGTTCACCATTTAGAAAAAGAAAGATATTTTGCTGGAAGCCATTAAAAACATTCAGGGTTGTACACTTCTTCTCTTTTCTCCTGCAAATGGAACCAAGTTGTAAGAACAGGAATTTTAAATAAGTTTGTTTTGCAGGATGGTATTTGCTAAAGATGATAAAATGAAGGAGCAGAGCACACAAACAGTAAAAAGCAGAAAACTAAGCAGAAGGCGAAAAGGGGCCACAGGTATTCAACACCTGCAAGGGTGACTGGCTTTGAAGCTATTTTGGAACATTATTCCACTGCACCTGATTTTCAAACTGCATTAAATATGGAGTTTATTTATCTCAGGAGAGCTATTCTGTCAATTTCTATTTTCTCCGTAGTGCTGCAAGAAATGATCTGCGTGAATGCTAAGATTAAGTCTTAAGTACTTTGTGGACGTTAAAAATTCCAAAACCCGTCTGAAAAGAACAGTGATCTCATGTTCTTCTCAGACTCCTCTTGTTTACAATGGCTGTAAATTATATAGGAGGGGAAAAAAGCACCAGTGTCATAAAGCTCATGATAATGTATGTTATTTATGAGTATGCAAATGTTTTAAAATTCATTACTTCTGGTGCAAGGGATGCTAGAACTTTAAAAATTCACTTCTACATGCACACACACTTTGTAGGTGCTAGAGACAGGTATCTAAACAACAACAAAGTAAAATGGATGGCAAAACTGTTACTTGCAGAGCTACCTAGAATAGGGAGCTTTATCTAACATTGTATGTGAAGTTTAGCAACTTTACACCAATGCCTTTGAAGCTTTCAGATTTCCTAGGGGTTGATCTTCTGGCATAAGACATGAAAGGATTTTTGTTCCTAGTGTGAATGCCAGATATGACTCCAATTACAATGAGTCTAACATTCTAAGCCATAGTACTGCCCTTCAGATCTCTGCTTGACTCAGGAGCTTTGTCTTATGAACCAGGAGAACCACTCAAAGCAAGAAAGCTGTAGGGACTGTGAATTATTCTCCCAAGTCTAGAATCATGGAACCATGATATTAGAAGATAAATAAACCATGTACTAGCCACAGGTCAATCCTTCTCTTAGTATCTCAGGATCAGGACCATTTTCCCAGCATGAGCTTCCATAGGAAAAGCCTTATTTATTTTCAGAACAAGTTCACTCTGGTTCAGAAATAGTTATGTGGAGGGTCTGTTTTCGCAGTGCAGTGCTTTTTCAAATAAAAAGAATAAAAAGAGCAAGAATTAGATCCTACTTCTTCCCAGCCTTCGTGACATTTCTGGAAGGCTCGGGTCAGAGTCATGTGAATTCCTTGGAGATGTCCATCTTCCTTGAGATAAGCCCACACAAAAAGACCACTTAAGGGCCATTAATCAGCATCTTATCTTTCTTTCCTAGCTCCCAGACTTGTCCATCTCTTGAACAAAGGGATTTCTCGAATCTTGGTTCCTGTGTGTCTCAGACAAAGGGAGTCCTGGAACCTTGGCCAGGACTTGCCTGAACTTGTCCATTTCAGCAAACTTTGAGACAGTAATGTAAAAAGCATGGCCTCTTACAATGCACTTTTTAAATGTGCTTTTTCTTCAAAGCAGTCAATCTTATTCTATGACATCAAAATGTTTCTCATAGTTACATATATACATGGAAAAATTGGGAGATTTATTTCCAGCACCTCATACATTTAATAGCAGATTAAGCAACAGCTATTTTTCTCTGTATGGTGTTGTGCTCGAGGGAGACACTGCCAGTTGTTTTTGCATAGATAAATGATGGCAGAGCTTAGGAATTTGGTTTGATTTTTACTGTCTCTAGTGAGTTCTGCACATTGTTCTGTTGTCCTGTCTGTCACCACTCGAGCTCTACTCTATCCATAGCCTTTATTGAAGTCCCATTCTCCCCAACTACTTTTCTGAGCTCTGCTCGAAGTTTTAATTTATCCAGTCCAACCAATTATGATTCCTGCACCAGTATCCTGCTCCTGCTCCAGATTGCTATCATTTCCAGTCCTCTTACTGTTTTCTTCTATCTTACATGATCTGTCTATTTAATACCAGTCTCCTATTTAAAGGTAAATCTTTCTCTCTCCCACACCTGGTTTCTGACTTTTTCCTCCTGAACTACATCTCATTAGCTTAGAGTCCTGCTTTTCTGCCTTTTTCCCTTTTGCTAATGACAGACACCTATTTTTTTATTATTTCAGAGGATCATTCTTTTTTATTTATTTTTTTTTCCTCTTTGTTCCTGATACTTCAATATTGTTTCTACATTCCTAGAAAACAAAGGGTTTATATCCCAGAATTTTCCCTGTATCCTAAGGGAGATATTTGTCTGACATATTTGCTCTTTGCCCACTGACATTCTTAATTTGAAGTCTCATTTGCCTCAGTGATCATTCAAGTACCATATATACACATTTCCATCAACCTACCTACCAGCAAAGCTGGTCAAATAACTCTTACTTACTCCTCTATTTCTCCCACCTTCCTGAATTCTGTTCTATTCTCTAGCTCTTACAGTTTGTCTTCTTGACGTGAGACAATAACATCCTCCCTTCCACCTTCCTTCTCCCATACATTCCTCTGCTCAGTGAGGTGGCTTCCTCCTCAGCATCTGTCTGCTTTTAGGAGACTGGGAGAAAAGTGATTGTTCTTCAACACAAGCCAGAAAAATCTCCATCTTCTGATTATAAACTGTCTTTTGAAAGCAATCATTTTGTTTCAGCTTAATTAATTCCCGCTCTTCAGCAGAGTCACAGAAATTGGAAGTATCTGCTTTACCTTTACTGTGAAGCAAGATGAGTGTAATATTAATTCATTCCCTAATAGTTTACATTAATATGCTTTATTTCACATTTGCAGTGGAGTATGTACCCACGAGTATTCAGTTACATGGCTCATTGACAAGTGACACAGATGTATCAATTGAAGAACTGTGGTGCCTCTGTCCCTGAGATCAGCTGGAGCTGCTCTTAGCCACAATGAGAAAAACACAGTTTTGTTTTAACCTTAATTTGAAATATTTTGCCGTAAGGCTGAAGGGAACACATGCCGCTCCTTGCAGGGGATGGTAAACATGCTGCCATTCATTGACCTTGTGTGACGTTGCAGCATGTTCACTGTGAACAGCCAGAGACTTGAGTTGGAGAACACTCATTCACATTTTGGAGCAAATGCAAACGTATTTTTCAGCCTGTATGGGTTTTCATAATCCTAGCAGGAACATGGAGTAAAGGTGAATATTTTCTGGCTCAAGTCATCAAATGTGTGCTTAGAGGAAAGTTGTACCTTTCCAAGTAACTGTTTGCTAGGATTCTTTTGACATACAATTACTTTCTTTTTTTTTTTTTTTTTTTTTTTTTCTTTTTTCTTTTCTTTTTTTCCCTAGATCTACTTCTGGAAGCAGTATTGCTGGAAATTTTATTTCTCCAATCCAGCAAGGCAAAAGCAAATTAAAATAAGGCTTAAAACTGCGAAAGGCCAATAACCTTTATTTATAGTTAGGAAATTCTAAATGTACTGATACCTGTGAAGAATAGCAAGTGGTCTCCTGTTGGCATATACAATCATATTAAGCTTTTGAAAGTCAGGAATTTGGAACTAAAAGTATACATAGACAAAGTATGTGAGAAGTTTAGGCACTACTGCTTTCAGTGATTGACCTGTTTGTGGAGAAAATGGATTCTGAAAATCAAGAGTACATTCAGCTCAAAGGCAGGGGAAAAAAAAAAAAAAAAAAAAAAAAAAAAGACTTGGCAGGGAAAGCTTTTAAATTAACTGAGAATACCTAAGAAGTCAGAGAGAGAGGAAGGAAGCAATATGACTGTAATAGCTCTGGTTTACTTCACAGCACTTGTACCACCTGGTGATGTGATCTTACAAAGCCGGTTCACATCCCACAGGCACACACTGTCATTTTATTTCAGCTCAAATAATAGTCTTTCTAGGTTTTGATCAAGAGCTCTTACTCCAAATTTCTCCAGCAATGGATTTTTCAAACTTTCTAAAACACAATTGTGAGATTAAAGCAGAGGTTTAATGGTTGCAACCATGTCACCTCAAGCTGTGAACCTCTCATGGCTTGACACTAAGAGAATTATGAGGGGTCAGGTCTTAAACCAACATCTAAGCAAAGCTTATCTGCTTCATGTAACATTGTTAGTTGGTTATTCTGCACAGTCATACACAGAGTCTAGTTTGAAATATTATTTCTGTTTTAAATTTAAGATTCCCAGCATTTTTAATTATAGATCTTCTGGCCTTTTCCATAAGCATGTCAATTTTAACCATTGTGATATGAACAGATTTCGAGTCCTATCAGTCTCAATTTCTCCTTTAGTTGTTTGTAAACCTATTTTACTTTTCTGTCCTAAAATGATTGAGTTTATGGCTGTGATTAAGAAATTATTGTGTTTAAGCAAGAGTTCCTAATATATTTGGTCATTTGCTTGCAGGCTTATTAATGTCATTTAAACAGTTTTTTTTTTCAAAGACATATTTTGGGATCTACATGTGCTGAAATTTCAGTCTCGTCTTGACTGTGGATCTGCAGATGGATCTCATGAGCTTCCATCTCCCAGCCAAAATGCCATTCTCCTTTCCAGCTGGGATAATAGCACAGAATCACGCCAGGTGGCTCTGGATGTGAGAGGAGCAAAGCTTATCAGAATACAGTGCTGAAGTTCAGTATGGCCAAATAGAAAAGGAATGCTGTGGAGGCAGTAAGAAACAAAAATATACTCTGTGGAAGAAATATGACACAGAAATTCCAGCTCACATAGGAGGAGAGCAGAACCAATTTAAGAGACAAATGACTGGACCTGATGTGGCTTGTATCAGGCCATCAGGCCACAGGGAATCAAGGATGTGATCACCAAACACTTTCTACCTGGGACTCTCAGGAAGAAATCTTTATAAAGGTGACTCCATAATGTCATTTTTCTCCATGGATTCTGGGTTTCATTACATAAGCAGAGGACTGAACAGGAGAACTGATAGAAGAAAACTTGGCTGATCTCATAGTGGCAGAACTATCTTGAATAATCCTTTACTTTATAAGCATTTCACCAAACTGGGTTTGAAGCAACAATACAGCCTCCACTTCCTGACTGCCTTGTTTGCATCTGCTGGTGGCCCAGGTCAGTCCTTGGTGAATAACCAAGCTAGAAATAAATCCTCCTCTGAGCCACAGTTTTCTCTGGAGCCAGCATGACTTCTGTTCTGTGATTTTTCTCTGATTGTCTCAACACTTTACTTCAGCCTTGGGGAAAAAAAAAAAAAAAAAAAAAAAAAAGGAAAGATTTGTTCAGATTTTAGTATCCAAATGTATAGAGCAAAGCTAATATTTATGTGATGCAAAAGGAAAGTCATCAAAGATTGTTCCTGCTAAATTTATGCCTTGAGGTGTCTTGTCTTAGTACTTTATTGTACAGTAAAACTGTTCAGCCAGAGTGAAGGTCCCAGGCAGCATAACACAGCTTCATTTCTCTGTTCTATTCCCTGGTGCAGCTAGTGCAAAGTGAAGTTTTAGCTTCTGAAGAGGCTAAACATCTTATAGAGCAACCCACATCCCTTTGCCCTTTCTCAGTTTTCCTAGGGTTTCAAGGCTAGAGGCACTTAACTTCCTTTGGTCTCTAGCTTTCTATACTCCCTCTATCCACTGACAGCAGTACTGAAGTGCATCTAGATACACAGCATGGCAGACCTTTTCCACACCAAAAAGCAGCAGAAAAAGCCCTTCACTAAGTTGGAGCAGCCCCTCCAGCCACCAGGTGGTAGAGCTGCAAAGCACAACATGGGGAGCACCATGGGGGACAAACCTGCACTTCACAAATTCAGAGTGAAACGGTGCTCAGAGCCTACAATTTGTGGTTCTGGTAGAGTAAGTGCTCTCGTGTTTGCCTACCACTGCAGTATACAAAATTCAGGTTAAAGAGATGGAAAGCGTTAAACCGAATGTAACTTCTGCTGCTTCACATTCCTACCATGTTCTTCCTCCTCCAAATTACTGAAGCCTGATTAAACTGCAGGACAGAGCTGCCTTCCACCATGCTGTTCTGTGATTCTGCTTGCTCAATGAGGCAGTGTAAATGATGTTAAAGCTTGATAAAAACACTGCATTTTCTGATGTGGCAATGTCTTTTGATAAGTTACTCAGCCTGTAATGAGAAATGCAAAAGCAGAAAATGGAGCTGACTGCAAGGGTTGATAAACAAATGAACAAAATCTTTAGATGGAGAGTGGGGAGGAAGCAGTGGAAGTTGTTGACAGGCAGAACTGGCAGTTTGGAAGGGCTGATAACTCAGCTGCAGCATGTTTTATTTCCCATATTGTCTAGCATGTTTTACGAATATCCTTATGTAAGATTTATAAGGCTTATGAAATGTTTAAGAGCTTCTGGACAGATTCTGACCTATTGTTAGAGCCTGGGTGTCTGCAGCCACTGCTTCTCAGTCAATTCTGCAAATTATTCCATTTTGTCCAAAGGAGCTAAGTATAATTTGTTTGCACTGCTACTAATCGTTACATATCAGGTAAACTCCTGACTGCTAAAATCACAAATCTTCATTTTAAAATGCATAAATATGCACCAACATATGAAGGAGTGTGAACCCAACCATGCTGTATGCAGGAGAATCAAACTATATTGTTTTTTTCAAATGGAAAATGTCCTGTTGTCTGGAAGACATGAGGATGATGAGCATGAGTCAATCTAACAAGAAGGGTTTGCTCCTTCTTCCAGTTTGCGCAAATTCCTTCTACCCTTCTCTATAGCATCAGGGTCTGATGTAAAGTGTTTGTGTAGCTGTGGTTTGTCTGGGATCTGGAAGGTATCTGGAGGATTACTCAAAGTGTTGGATATGAGAAGAAACTTCCTTTGGAGTGACCACTAATGACTTAGAAGCATTCTCAGGAATGCTAATGCCTGAAGCAGTGTTCAGCAAAGGTACGGAAAGCTTCTGCTTCCATTAACAGAGATAGCTTAGTAAATTATTTAAACAAATAAACAAGAAAAAGCAACCTTGCAGAAAAGCACCTGACACTTTGGAGCATTATTACATCCTTTAAAACTTTTGGTTAACAATAGGAAAATTTTACAGCAAGACATCAGATGTTATTTTGCTGTTACTAACTTTAGACTTTTCTGGTAACACTTAGTAACTATGAATATATATAATTCATACATGAATATAAATTAAATTTGTATGCCATGGTAAATATATTTCTCTAGATTTGCTTCCTCTAAGTAAAAGAGCACATAATTAAAACCAGACTACTAAGAATATAATTTCTTATACCAGAGGTCCAATTTCTTTTCACAATACTGAGCAATTTAATATTTAATGTTGATATTAACAGATATTTGTTGATATTAACAGAACAGAGGTTGATAAAAAAAGTAATTTATTTTATTAAATATATTTAAACTTCTATGTATATAGAACTTTGTATGGACAAAGCACCACAATTACTGGCTTGTACCTTGGAAAGGGACCTGAAAACATATGAGAAAAAACATTATGGTTGTATTTACATAGGACAACATGAGTAATATGCAAATACTTTTGTTTGCTAGTGTTTGGCGAGTTGTGTATTATACCTTATTTTATATTTTCATGTTGCAGAGAAAAGAAAAAAGGATATTTACTATTGCTGCATTCATAAAAATTTTCAAGGCAGCATTTATAAGTTAATAGCAAATCATAAGACTCAGAATCAAGGGTAATCTTTAAATCAAATGAGAGTATGAGAAAGGGTCTAAAGTTATTTAATATTGATTCAGTGCTGCTGTCCTAAAGAATAATTTAATAATCTATTCTGTTCAGCCCTATAAACAGATAACTGAGGTTATTATCATTTAGATCAGGAAAATCTTCATGTTTGTTTGGTTTTTTTTTGGTTTTTTTTGTTTTTGTTTTGTTTTGTTTTTTAAAGTTATTTTTATTTTTAACTGTATGGCTTCTCTAAGCATGCATAATGTATAGAGAACTTGTATTAAAAACACATATTGCATCTTTAGTAAAATTATGACAAGCATCCTCAGTCTTGACTGGAGGTGCAGGTACTTCCAGTGATCAGAGATCAGGAGCTAAAGAGTTTAGCATTTACATTTGAGAAGAGCAGAAGTCAGCGGCGCAATAAAGAACTGATGTTTCAAGTCCACATGTATGTACGTGTGATGTTTTTTTGATACTTGCACAACGATAACTCACTGAATGTATAATTACAGGAACTACAGCAAGAAAGTTTCATTGTCAGGATAGGAGTTTGAATTATACAAACTTGTTTGCTTGCTTAAACTTCTCTGATATTTTAATTTCTTTCAGGCTTGACTTGAGCTAGGGATGTCGTGTTTCTCATTTTAGAAGCAATTTGCTGTTTCTATACTTTTAGTGTATAGTAACTGCGGTTACTAAAAAGTAACAGCAGTCTTAAAAAAATGTGTTTATAATTTAAATATTTCAAACTGAATCACAGAGCAGATTTGCAACAGTATGTTTCACATGAAGATAATATGCCCTGGTATGTGTCATATACATCAGTATTACTAATGGGATTACTCAGTCACTCTTTCTAGAAATTTCCCTGACCGTACTTTACCAAGCTTGGCTTTGCTGTGCCAAGTAACAGAACTGGTATCATTTATTTTTTGTGCAGTGTAATATACATCACTGCCAGAAAGATTTTGCTGCATAACAAATTTTTTTCCTTTCTTAATTTCATCCTTCCACTCCTCTGTGCTTACAAAATAATATCTTCCTTTTCATGGTGTTTAAGCCCTTCAGCTATCTGTAGACAATTATCATTTCTTCCTTTTCTCATCTCTTATCCAAGCTAAACATATTTTAGCTCTTTTAATCTTTCCTAAAAAATGCATCCTGCCTACACCTACGACAGTTTTTCTTGGGCTTCTATCAATTCTCTCTGATATCTGTCTGATGATGTGATGGCCAAAAGCTGTTGTAGAGGTGCCATTTTCTTGACAGGTAGTTATATGTAGAGATCTATTAATTCTTAGCTGCAGTGCATGAATGTGGTACAGAAGAAAATTCCTTTGGACTTTCAAGTAGTCAAATCACATATCAAGTCTCATTTGCATTCTTCTAGTCCCTCAACCCTTTTGCCAGTCCTGCTTTACATTTTTCTTTCATCTATTTAATTATGAATGTGTTGGAACTACAAAAAATCCCAACTGCTTGTAATTTCCAACTGAATCTTTGTATCTTTTGTTTATGTTTATATGTTTGTTTTCTATAATCTACATATTTTTTTATATGATAAGTGGTATTTAATTGTCCCAAGTTAGCATAAGTTCTGCATTTCATTTACCAGCATTTCAATATTTTAATAAAAATTAAAATGAACTCTAATTAAACAATCTAAGGTCACATACACAAATAGAGATCTACAATAATAGAAAAAATAATCATCTTTCACCATTTTTTTTTTTTTTTTTTTTTTTTTGGTAGCATAACTCTCCCAAAAATCAGTGTTCTAAATCATTAATTTCCAGAATAATGAATTTGCTTTATTTCAGCAAAGTTTGAGATGAACAGTTTCAAGTTAAGATATTTGTATAAAACACCATCTCTATCATTTAGGTTATTTGCTCCTCTTGTAATAAACAAACTGTCAGGAATTTTTCAGGAAATATTCATTCTGAAAAAAAGCTACAGCATCCTCAATCTATTAATCTTCAAATACCTAATTGCTAGTTTTCCTTAGCTCATCATATTGCAAATCATTCAGTATATGGACAGAAAAATTGTGATTTGGGCTTTCTTAGAGTCACCATGTAGGTCTGCTTTAGCTACAGTTTTATAGTAGAAATGGGAATACAGACAAGACAATTTACACTGTTGAATGGCATGAATGATGTGGAACAACCTAAAGACAAATATAGAAAGCAATGTAATGTCCCTCTTTCATTTTTCCTTTCTTCTTTTAGAAGACTAATTTTAATTACTCTTCCTTGTTTGTTGAACGTAAAATAAAAGAGAAAAAGAGTATTTAAATGTTAAATGTGTTATTGTTCACTGAATTGGTTAATTCATTTTCTTCTTGCCAATTTCAGTTGAATATGCTTTCAAATGATTTGTATGCTAGTAAAGCAGGAGCAAGTTTGGACCTAGTGCCTTTAGCATAATACCATCTCTAGGTGTATGGTCCAAGCTTCCCTTCCCTTTTTACTATGCAAACAGTGACAGTGTTTGTAGGCAACACTTTTTCTTCACTTTTCTTTTAGCAACTTGGCTTAGTAAGAATTCTCATGCTCACCATTCTGTCGAGGATGGACTCCACAGTTCTCGAGGCTATTTCTTCTGGGCAGAGGAAGTCTCTTCTATATTTTGATGACCAAAGAACCCTGCTCAAGTCCTGGGTTCCATGGCCTTCTGTGCATACTGCCACCTCCAACTGCTCCTTAGCGTGACCTGTCATCACACATCTCCATAGCAGCAGCAGGACAGCTGTCTGGATCTTTTATTCACAGCATAACAGTCTGAAGCAACTGAAGTTGTCTGCTTGATGGCTCAGAGTTCACGCTATCCTCACAAGGATGATCTGGTTTTGCTTATGAATTCAACACCCCTCCCACAAGTACTCTTCTATCTTCTATGCTGCACCTTGTGTAGACATAGTCTTCCTCAAAGCCCACCTGTGAGCCACAGCCCATTCACCATTTAGCCAGGATCAATGCAGATTATTATGTTAGCTCCTTAAGAGGGCAGTGTGTTTTGTGAACACCGTCAGTGAGAGTCCTCCAGGTTTGTCTCCAATTATTTTAGAAATCAAATATTTCAACTCTCTCTCTTCTATCCTACTTGATGTACAAATGCAGCTATTGTTAGGAAGACTGAAACAATGTTAGTAAAGATACATCCTTCCACACTCATTCCTACTCAATAATATAACATCCAACACAGTCCTCTGCTGAGCAGTATATGCAGGGAGTTATGTTATACGAAGTGTCTTCTTTGACAATGACTATGAGCTATGTATCAACATCCAGATACTGAGATCTCCTAGGAGGCCAGTTCAGGTGCTTCTAAAATAATATACTGCTGCTGTGTCCACAGTCAAAAAGTGAGGCTGTGCCAGTGCACCCTAACTTTTCCAGGAGAGAGCTGCCTCTTGAAATTAGTGCACTGACTCTGGCCTGTTTCACAGGAAGTCTTGGCAGTTAAACAAACCAAGCTCAGTTGTTTCAAACTGCTAGAGCATGACTAGAAGATCTAGACAGCTGTCCTAATAACAGCATTTCAACAGCAGTCCTCTCCGTGTCAGTCTAACAAGAAATGTCAGGCTTTGTGTTCCGGATACCTGGGTCTGTCTCTGGTAAATTACTGAGTTTTTCAGATTGGCAACTCTTTTCTCAGTTCTTCTTTTCTTGAAAGTTATTTTTCTGTTTGCTTGTGTGTTTGTTTTTTGTTTTTTGTTTTTGTTTTTTTTTGTTTTTTTTTTCTTCCCCCAAAGGAAAAGATAGAATTCATGTCTTAAGAAAAGACAAAGTTTTGCAGTGCTCCTTACAGAAAATCTCACACTGAATGCCAGACTGTATGAAAAAAATACTTTTGGGCCATAAAGGAAATTTCCCTTCTTTTAGGGTCTTCCCCAAATTAGACCTTTGAAATTTTTCAACAATTCCCATTTTAAAAGTAGCCAGAGTTCCATTCACTATTTTGCTAAGCATTACAAATTTACTGGAGTGAGAGGAAGCAATTCTGTGTCCAGAAGTGCTGTCTGTGAGAGGATCTTCTAATAGAATTTTTAAATTTTTTTTTTTTTTTTTTTTATTTTTTTTCCCATGGGTACTGCCCATAGACAGACTGTGAAAGGAAAGAGAAAGGCTATTTGCCTTTTTTTCTTAGAGAATATATATTTTACACAATACATCTCCAGTACTTTTGTTTCTCTTTGCTATCTTGTCTAATTTAGGGTCTGAAATAACTGTTCCATCCCTATTTGTACCATATGTGCCTTCTTTACCATATACAAAAAGAAGAAAGCGTGTCTTCAAACATAATACCAAAGTAATAAATAAATAAACTCATAAAAAACACCAACAATTATGGCACAATAATATCCACAGTTTGGATGTAAATGAAGACAATGAATTTTGGAAGAACTATTACAAGCATAAAATCTATTTTTATTACACTGTTCTATTCCCACTGATCTAGCTTCCTCTGCAGCCAGAGGAATTCTGGCATTAGTTTCATGAGGAGTAGTGCCAGTCTTGCAGTGCCTATCTGGGACTTTGACCCTGCTGCATTTTGGAGTAAGCATAATGAGTTTATCCATGAAGTTAAGCACCTGTGTGAATGCATGCAGATAGATTATTAGATTCTGATCTTACAAGTATGTGTTATTAAATTCAACTTTGGAAACAGCAGTGTTCAAACTGAGTATGATTTTGGTAGTTTTAAAGTCTCACAGTGAAGGATCTTAATCACTTACACTACACTTTGAACTTGATCCTGTATTTTCTTTGACTCATACTGTTGGTGTGTAGGATACTTAGATGGAGCTGATTTTCCACAGGCTGAAGATAAGTTACTTTCTCATGCTTTGACAGAACTTATTTGTGTGTGGCTGAGTATGTAATATAATCTATTAAAAATGAAAAGTATGAACAATTAATTTCACTGTTTTTGAGAGAGCAACCAGTGTTTCTAAGAAATGGTGTATACATTTTTCATATTTTTTATGTCAACTAAATTTTGAATGAGATTGAAATTCCATATGTGTATAGAAAATGCACCTGCTCAGCTGTGTAAAAGGATACAGTAGGATTTTAGCAAATCATAGGTGAGGCTCCACAAATAAAGCAGTGAACTGATCCTGATGACTATCAGTTGAAGTAAACTATTTCATCTACAGGCAGGGTTTTCTAATAATTTTGATTAAATGAAATGGTATGCTCTATTGTGATTTTTTTTAAAAAAAAAATTAAATATATTTAATAATTGGAGCCAATATTTATTAATCATTTTGTTATTAACATTCATGAGTCCCATTCTAAGGCAGTGTGCAATTTAAGTTTTTGTAACACTGCTTCCTTCTGTAGATATAAGCTTGATGCTTAACACTGCATTACAAATACATTCTTTCCACAAACTATACTAATCAGAAGAGGAACTACTATCTTCTGATTTTAGTCTCAGTGAGGTGTCATAGGTACATTCCTCTGGTCTTTCTGAACTTCTAAACTTAACTGTTGCCAAGTGCCACTCTTTCTTATTTCCTTCTGCTCACAAATGTGTTTCTCATTTTCATCCTGCCTGTTTTTTGAGAAACACAATCTAGGTATGAAGAGAGCAGCAATGAAAAGGAAATTAGTTGCTGGCGGCACTGCATCAGAAGAATTATTCTGTTATGCTTATAAACAGTAGCATCAAATGAGAAAATAGACCTTCAAATTAATTAGCATTTAAGGTAAATGGTTTTGGAATAATTATCAGATTGCTTTTAAGTGGCTACATTTACAAACACATCTCTTCTTCCTAATATGTCCTTGGTAGGGACAAATAACAAATGCATACACATTTTGAGTTTTGATTTTGTCCTGTGTTCATCCTTTTTTTGCAAAAGAATTTTAAAAAATCACAATGTTGCCCCATTCCTCTCAACTCCAGTGAAAGTCAGACTTGTTCCCTCTTTCCAAAAGCAAAGAGCTTTTTAATGCTTCTCTGTAGGTAGGGGTAATAAGAGGTCTTCTATACAGTGACTGTTCCAATATTCTTTTGATAAAGGACCTCTAAGTAAGTAGGCTGTACTAACAGTTGTTCTACCAGGACACCTCTCTGTCAGCCCATTAAGTCTATTGTAACTATGAATATATATAAAGAGACCAGATAGGAACAACTATCCATCACTAAGCAAGCACTGTTTCACAGCTTTTCTCTTTTTCCCTGTGAGCTTCTCTAGTGCTTTACAAAGTGATGGGCGTAAGTGATCACATCAACAAAAGCTGTGCATCAACATCTTGGGAACCCATTTTCAAATAATCTGAACAGGAGAAATACTAAATCTTTTATTATATGCTCATTTTTCCCCTTGAACATTCCAACTCTACAATAAATAAATAAATAAATAAATAAACAAATCATAGCTTATTGTCTTCTTCCTGCAAAGATGGTAATAGCTGGGAAGAGAAAAATAACAGCTCCAGTAGCTAGACTGCTGTTATGATAAATGTGTAATCACTGCACATTTGCATCTACTCTATTTAATATTTTTCATATACAGATACTTCATCGATTGGAAGAATGATGTGGACAGCTTCTTTACAATAGATGCTAATGAAGGAACCATTGCTACTAACGAATTACTGGACAGAGAAAGCACAGCACAGTACAATTTTTCTATAATTGCAAGTAAAGTTAGTAAGTATGACACAAATTGAATTAATATGCTAATGTGTTTTTTGTTTGTTTTTTTTTTTATCAGAATGTATTGCTTGAACATAAATATTTTGTGAAGAGTGTATATTTACCAAGAAATGGTTTCGAAAGGCCTGATAAATATCATTTTCACAGACTGACTATGACATTCAAACAGGCCTGCACAGTAATGGTCTTCTAGTAGTCCTCATGCAAGAACAATCCCTTCAAAAGCTGAAAAATCTTACCAGCAAGAATGCTTGAAATCAGAAGAGAATGTATAGAGACCTTCCTCCATACATAAACATTCATTTAATTCTCAGACAAGAATTACAGTAAAACTGAGTCATAATAGCATGCTAATAATTTAGAGCACTAAATGAATCAACTTGTGTGCTGCCTCTTTGATTTTGAGTTTTCTCTATGCTCAAGTCTCTTTCTTCTTAACTACTTGTTTTCTATTACTGTATGATTGTTGGTTTTGTTTGCTTTATTTCTTTCTGACTTCTCCTGTAAAGCTTTTATTTTCATGTAAGAGCTCCCTTCTTCTCATGTATTAAGTAGCTCCAACTTTCTTCACTGACATTCTATGTAGCATTTGTAGCATTCCTCCTTCATGATCCTGTCAAAGTGAAAGTCTGGTAGGCATACACCACTATTCAAATGAGAATTTTGGTAAAGAATACAAAAATCTTTCTTAGGACATAATAGGATGTACAAAAATACACCTAGTATATTTCCTATTCATTCTGTATTGCTTGTGTGTCCAGAAAAACAAATAGCTTGTTTTACTCAATATATTTCATGACACTGAGATGTCAGTTACGAATATTTATAAATGTCTACACTTACCTAGGTGTTAACAGAAATATCATCAATTACACATTGCTGAAGAGCAGATGTCAAGTGGATGAGGCCAAGCTCTTTTTGGTGGTCCCCCAGTAGCAGGACAAGCTGTAATAGGCATAAAGTGGAATATGGAAGTTTATTCTGAACATAAGAAAGAACATTGCATTGAGGAACTGGAAAAGGCTGCCTAGAGAGGCTGTGGAATCTCCTTCTCCGGAGATATTCAAGACCCACCTGGAGGCTTTCCTGCCTAACCTGTTGCAGGGAACCTACATGGTTGGATTCAGTGATCTCCAGAGTTCCCTTCCAACCCCTACAATTCTGTGATTCTGTGATTCAGTATGTAAGACATTCTATTAACAGCTAGAGGGAGATATTGGAAGCAAGGAAAGCTTATATTACTTAAAATAAAATTAAAAAACAAAATTCTCACCTGCAGTTATCTCATGGAGAACTATGGTATCAATACCTGAGTCTGAAAAACTAACAGAGACACTAGACAAATTAACACTTGAATTTTATCCTTAACTTGAAAAAGGAATAGACTAGAAAAAGAGACTAAACCTTCTCAAGTGATTGATTATATGGAGGTACAAGCATTTGCATATGCCAAAAGTCCAGCAGAATTGTACTTCATTTTCAGAGAAACTGAAAGTCTATAGTGAAGAAGTCTTGTAATGCTCTACATTTCTGTAATGCTTAATTTTTTTTTGGTGGATAAGGATCTTCTGAGAGTTATAAAATCTTTCTGTATTAAGGTTGCAATTTTAATAAACTCAATAGGAATCTGTTTATTATTCCCTAGAGTAATTAAAGCTAGCTAAAATCTCCAAGTTTACATAATGTTATGCAGAACTGAAGCAGGTAGTCTATATTATGAAATTCCCAATTTCAACACTCAGCTAGTTAAAGCTCTAGACCTGAGACATACTTGTGATTTATTTCAGCATACATCAAAATATTTATAAAGCATTATCCATAGCAACAAAAATAATTGCTGTAGCTGTACTAGAGGAAGTCTCTTCTTTCTTTGGAAAAAAATGGAAGATTTTATTTATATTGTCTTAGAACTCTATATGCAGGTGTGTAGGAAATAACACAGAAATAAATGCCAGCTTTGAGAAATGATACACTGTGCACAGCCAAGAAGGTCAAAGAGAAAAGTGGGGAGCATCTGAAGTAAGAGAGGGGAAAAAATATTTTGGAGAATTTTCTGTCACAAAAAAGACGTGATTGATTTTGTGCTTATATAGAAACACTGCAATAATCATCTTTTATAGTAACAGGACACTGAACAGTGCTTTGATGTATGCCAGATTACCAAGGGGCCCAATATTGCAAATGGTTGCACAAACTCGTCCCAGGACTTTGTCCTTATCTAAATATTTTCGACTCTTGTTAAGCACACCTATGTGAAATAAAGAGATTTCAAACTACTGATAACCATTTTAATTTCAGTTAATCCCTTGCTAAAATACTTATTTTTCTTTCTCACACATTTTTATTTATTTATTTTTTCTCTTGAAGGAACAAGAAAAAAAACTTTCAGATACCTCCAAATGCCCTTAGTCCTGGGGTTTTCTAGTACTTGTCCCCACTGGGCTTCTGTAGGTTCAGGATGAAACTATGTAAGAATCACAAATTATGCTTGTATCTCTTTATGTTATACCATAGACTTTTCTTAAAAGCTGATAAGCTGTTTTTTGTTTGTTTGTTTGTTTGTTTTAGGTTTTTTTTTTAATTAGAAAAAGAAAAGAAAAAAAAATCTTACATTTTTTTAAAATGAGGCAGATGAGAATTGCCTTATGTAAATCAGTGTGTCCTCTATTGACATGACCCATTATAGAGAAAAATAATTTATTTTTTAAAAGCTTTGCTGTTTGGGAATTTGTAAATGGTTTTATGTCCAATGTCCTCCCGCAGCTTTATTTATTTATTAATTTATTGACATAGATATACTGCAACTATTCTTCCCTAAACTGTAGGTTCTGTCTTTTCATTCCTACTTGCAGCAATTGTGGTGTGGATTGGCAGCTTGACCAGAAGCCAAACTTTGGCCCTTAGTAATAAGTTAAATTATGAAATCTGCTTGTTCTAGGGTTGCTTGTGTTAGTGTGTATTCAGAGCTGAGGGAAATCCTGATTACCCAGAAACAACATAATAAGTTTTGCATACAGACAGAACTGTCTGGCTCCACATCGGGAAATTAGATATGGGAAGTTATTCTAGCCTTGTTATTGAGTCACCAGCTCAAACCATGTATCATTATATTGGTGTTCATTTTTTATTTCTAACCCTGAAAAGTTGACAAATACCTGTTCTAAACATGATCTGTGAATCTGTCTTCAAATAGCAGAACAACTACTCAGTGTGGAGTGATGGATGCCTACTGTCATTTTTGACAGAAGACACTATAACCTTTTTCTTACCCTTGTTAAAGAAGCTCATCCCAAAGTAGAAATATTCATTTATGGAAAGCAGATGACTCTTCTGCTACATGCATATGATGACACAGACATGAAGGCATTAGAATGCAAAAGGTCTCTTACCCATCTGTTGAAATAAAAAATCAGCCTCCATGTAGAACAAAGTGCATGAACAGGAAGGGAATGTTTCAAAATCCTATTTTTTTTTTTTTTTTCATTTAATTTACCAGTTTCTCCTTACTTGAACTTTTCTCTACTTTTCATTTTTGTTTTGTTTTTCTCCTAATTGTTTCTTCTAGTATCCTCCATGGTTCCTGTTTCTGAACAGTTTTGATTCCACAAACTCTGTCCAGAGTAATAAATTATATGTGCCTTGCATTTTTTTTCCTGGCACTCAGGCCAGTTGGCACTGAGTAGTTTACTTCTATGTCATTAAACACTCTGGCCTTCCAAACAGGGTAGCAACACGTAAATGAATTTGCTGAGCTGTCCTTCATTCATACTAACTCTCACTACATAAAAGTGAATTACCTGAAAGACCACTAGTTTCCCCAGGCCAAAACTGTGCCAAGGTTACTGTAAGAATTTGACAGTATAAATAATCACAGTTCAGTGCTCAGAAAGGCCCACACTGTCCTGTGATATCTTGTACTTTCACAGTCTCATTCTTTCAAATCTTTAACAGTTTCTAGTCCTGTATTATCCTTGAACTATGAAGATGTTTCCAGATCATGGCACTCAAGCAAGAGAAGGAAGCAGTGTTGTCATGGTCTTACAGACAGGAAAAATTATGAAGAAAGAAAGTAATTAATTTGCCGATGTCATACAGACAATTGAAACCTGAAATCAGCTTCTTAATTCCTACGCTAACGATAAACCACTTGTCCTCTTTTGTGGGTAATTTGAATTTAAATTGCTTCAGTAAATGGCCTGAGTGAATCATTCACTGTCACAAGCACACACATATCACTACTGTGCTCACAGGACTCAAAATGATATGATTTTCAGACAGAGGGCAAACAAGACAAAAACAAAGATTAAAGTAAACTTTGTGAAGTGGTTTTTGACATGTAATTTTTTATCCTTGTAAACATCATGTATTACAGGTCTTTATAGTTATATAGGAATCCCAAGCTATACACAATCTTCTACTTGTCTTCCTTTTTATACATGAGTAGTTACACAGACACCAGTGTAATCCAGAATTAAAAAGAAACTAACACATAAAAAGAAAGTAGCTCTATCTTTTGCTGTAGTAATCTTATTTTCATGTTTGATTTTTGCTGACCATTTATGTAAGGAGACATTCTACCTTACTACTATAGTTAGCAGAATAGATATACATACACCTGTCAAGAAAATGACTTGCAAACTCTCAGTGAGAAATAAATGCAAAGAATGAATGTATATTCGTATATACTTCTAAATCATGCTGCAGTGATTAACTGATCCTTCCATGTACATGATACATGAATTGTGAATACATTCATTCTTGTACATAGTTCTAAAAAGAAATGAACAAATGTCTATGCCTATACATTCACCACAGTGAATTAATTAACCTCTAACATGTCTGCAGAACATATATTGTAAACTCCTGCCATTCCATTCAGCAGTAGCTTAGGGCAAATGTGCAGGGCCTGAAGGAAAGCCTGAATTACTCTGTGGCAGTTACTGTGCTCTCTGCATGGGTACTGCTAGCAGGGAGGTTTAAGATTTTTAGGTTTGATTTCTGTCAGCAACTTTAAACACGATCTCCTCAGGACTTAGCTGATCTCTTTCCATATTCAGAGATGGGGTTCTGCTTTCCATTGATCAAAACAGCCTCTTTGTACTTTTTTTGTTTCCTGATAGTACAGAGGAACCAGTTCAAATGTGGGCAAGTGATTCAGATTTCTTCTGGCTCTTTGGGCATCTAAAGAGTCTCAGCTGCTAGACCAAGGCCTATCCACATTCATATTGCACAAAGATTTTTTACAGAGACCTTTGTGTACTAGTGGTCACTCGAAAATGATTGAGCGTTCAAAAAGCATGGAAACTGGTTGTGAGATTTCTGTATAAATTAGTTATGTTCACAGGAAAGAACTAAAAGTATTGTGAGATTTGGATGGTGTTTTTGTGGGTCTCTTTTAAGAGTTCAGTCTGAGTTTTTAGGATGGTTGCTTTGTCCACTACATGTAAACAAGTAAAGCATGCTTTTGCTTGCAGCTGTTGTTATTTAACTAAAAAATCAATTTGGAAAACCCTTTGGCTTTGGCAGAGATTCCTTGAAAACATTCAATTTAGTAGTTTCTAAGAACAAGGAAGAAACCATGTAAAATTTTAACAGCGCTACAGTGAATTTCTTGTTGATGAGTTGTATGTTGTAGGCATTGACCTGCAAAAAGACTTTCCCTGCTGTTGGTTATAAATAATAGATGTTCAAAGGTTTATAGAAATTGAAATTAGCAGCTAACACAAACAATATAAATGGGACATTTATATGTGAATGTTCAAGAAAACTCTTCTTGTTCTTGGACCAGACCACATGTTGTCGTTCCCTCACCACCATTCTTCAGGCATAGATTTCTGCAATAATTAACTGTTTCTCAGTAGTCACTGACTGTCTTTAAAATTACAAGGGATAATTACATTATCTTTTTGACTCACCAGCTAAACTGTTTTTTTATGTATCTATTTCTAAACATATCTGAACATCTGTGTCTAAACATAAAATAAAAGGCAATTTTATCTGCTCAGTATTGAATTTATATCACCTTGCCATCAGACACTGAGCTTGCAGATAATCTTGTATATAAAATACTTCTAGTGACCAGTTATATCTGCTAGTAAATTATGATTATCTGCATTAGAAAGGCAATGAACAGACACTGATACATACAATTTTTATCATTTATTTTGCACAAAGTATTTGCTACTTGTAATTATTTATGCAGTTAAACAAGTAAGAATGACGTAGCTTAATAATCTATCCGTGAGTTGAATCCTATTTCTATATATTTTGCTGCTAAATTTTCCAGTGACTTTCTGATTTTCAGCATTTTTTTTTTCTTTATGTCTTTTTCTTTTGCTTTTCTTCACCTACTAAATGCACTACTTACCTCCTTAATATCCTGAAGATGTAAACAGTGGATAAATCATATTGATTTTTTTTTTGTATTCCACTGTTGAAAGCAGAATTCAGTTTTAATTCTTGGAAATGTTCACCAAAGACTCCATGAAAATTGATCTGAGAAAAGTTCACTCCTATAATTACAGGTGTAACTTCAAATTCTGTAAGTCATGCTCTGACAAACATAATCATGTTGATTGATTCTTTACTCCATGAACAATAATAGATCAAAGTCTGGTACAAAATGATAAGCTTGCTTCTTTTTTTCTCCCGCATACAAATCAGAAATGAATGTAAAGCAAGGATTTTTAGAAGTCACCATACTGGCATCAAAAAATATTATGACATCTCATGGACACTGGAGATAAACAAACATAAATAACATCCTTTAATTCTTTTCTCCTAAAACTTATTTATAGGTAACCCGTTATTAACCAGCAAAGTCAACGTTATAATAAACGTCCTGGATGTCAATGAGTTTCCTCCTGAAATTTCAGTTCCATATGAGACATCTGTATGTGAAAATGCCAAACCAGGACAGGTATTTCAAATTACTATTTTGCCTCACCTTTTCTCATTGGAAGAATCATGGGTATAAAAAAATCACATCATGTTTAGAATTATTTTGTAAATAAAATGTGTTATAAGTATTCATCTTCTGGAATTCTCTTTGTTGATGTTTATTTATGGTCTTTTTATTTTATGATCTCTGATTATATGGACCACAGACACTTGGTACTGTGCAAGGAACAGCTATGACAGGAGAAAGAAGCTCTTAATTTTAGATAATCAAGTACAGGAGTAAAATTATGGTCAAGAAAGTAAACACAGCAGGCTGGAGTTCGCACATTTCTGTGTCCTATCCACAGAAAAAGAGCTCACAGTGCCAAAGTCAGTCCTCCTGAAAGCTTGCTTTTATAAACAGTTTCATATACACTGCATGGAAAAACTTCAACAGATATAGAATGTTGTCTTATTCCATCAGTGATGCCGATGTCAACAGAGTTGGGCCAAAGGCTGTTGGCATGTGGTCTTCCTACAAAAAACTTGCACAGCTAAACAGAATATCCCTGCAAAAGGCAAAGGTTTTGCAAGGCACCAAGGATACCATCAAACTTACTCACAGCTAGCACTGTTTCCAAGACTTGTAACTTTGCCTGTTCAATTATGAGGTAACTATCAACCTCAGAAGTAACTTATGCACCCTGCCATGTCATAAGTAAATTCTCTTTATATGTGTGTAATATGTAATCAGCCTATGTGATATCTATTGCTTTATTTTACAGATATGCCTGTGACTTCATATAATATTCCTCTCTTTTTCACTTTTTTATAGTTTGCATGTTCCAGTTACTTGTCAGAAAAATTAAATTTCTTGCTTATCGGACAAAGCCATTAGTTTTCTATCCATACACTAATAATATAAAGGGTGATCTTTTACAGGAAAGGCTGAAATAATCAGTGAGCTGACAGCAATTATAAATATTTTGTTACATAAACAATTGCCAAAAATGTTTGGTGCAGAAATGTAGATCAGTGTCAGCCCTACTATGAAATATTGTAACTGTACTGTCCTCTAGAATCTCATAGATTTTAGATTGTTCATGTCCTAATACTCCATCATTATGAGATGGTACAGACCTTAAAAACCTCTCCACTTCATCTGGAGATGTAAAATTAGGGTGAAGTACTAGCATATTCTAGTCCCAGCAGTGATAGTATAAGTGACTGATAAAGTGAAGTGTCTCTAATTAACTTACTTGCAAACAATAGCGTTTAGATAAAAGGACAACTATTAGATGCTTCTTATATTATTATAGGGGAAATTCTTCTGATTTCCTTCCTATATATCCAAACAAGACATTCTAGGATATCACAAGATCTCTAGAGACTGTAGCATTCAGACTCCCTGCCTCCACCATCCAACCCACTAGAGGAATGATAGTAATCCATAAGGATTGCCCTTTTATTGTTTCACCTGAGGTTCACTTTCCACTTTAACAGAACTATGTCTTCTAGAAGAGTGAACTGACTTCAAAATTAATCTTAATCTGGTTTCAGGTAATACAGACTGTCACTGCCGCAGACAAAGATTTGTCACCAGCTGGGCAAAAGTTTTCCTTCAGACTGTCACCTGAGGCTTCTAACAAACCAAATTTCACAGTCCACGACTACAGAAGTAAGTTGTTTACCCATATATCTCTTTCATAACAGCAGGCTGTGATTATAATGACCATTATGATTACTTTGTATTCCAGTCATGCCCACAGAAATTTTATTTGACACATTTCTAATTGTTAATTATCTAGGACATAATATAAGTCCAGGTCTTACACTTCTTTCCACTTTAAGGGGCTAGAACACCAAAGACTGGCATTTTCTCACAGGCCTGCAAAAACACTGCTCCATGTTTAATTACTTCGTTCTATCATTCAGTTTATCAGGAAGAACTCATTTATTAATACAGGTTTATCTTTAAAGAAAGCACTAATGCTGCCTTGTTTAAATGCTTCTACTTTTCAAACTGATTTCAAAACATGCAGCTATCATGCTTTCTGAAGGATGCATAGTCCTGTAGGAGAATTAGTTCTAAATATGAGCAGTGCTGCTGCAATACAACATCCTACAACACTGAATAATTTCTGGATTTATCTGATTAACTTCACTGATTTTCCACCCAACTTTTTGTCCCTACTGACAACATTACGTTTATTTTTCATTTGAATCTTCCAGTTAATGGCAAAGAACAACTCAGGATGAAAAACTATTGTTTTGTAGAGAATTGACAGTTGATATTTTTATATAGAAATCAACAACCAGCATCAGCTTTGCCTGGTTATGCTGTATTATGTTTCTCTTCCTCTGATCATACGACTGAAAATGCGAGATCTATAACTGAGGTAACATATGACTGATAGAATGAGCAATGGTAAAAGCTATCAAAGCTACTCTAAAGGCCTAACAAATAATCAGGTCCTTTATGAGATAAGGTGAGTATCAAGTTTATTCTTGCAAAGAGCATGGAGGAGATCCTCTTGGAAGGTGTGTTACGGCATGTGTGAGAGGTGGAGGTGACCCAGGGCAGCTCAAATGGCTTCACCAAGGGTAAGTTGTGCCTGACCAATCTTGTGGCCTTCCAAGACAGAATGGAGGGTAGATATACCAATGGCCAAAGGAAAGGCAAATTGTATTGTCTACTTGGACTTGTGCAAGGCCTTTGACAAGGTCCCACACTACATCCTTATCTCTAAATTGGAAATGTGTTAAGTTGAAGGATGGACTAATCAGTGGATAAAGAACTCATCAGTGAGTTCTGTAAAAGTGTATCATAGATAACTAAAACAAGCTTATGAGTGAGCAGAGAATTTCATTTAAAAATACGTTATTAAATATAGTGTATATATGTATATATATGTGTATATGTATATAAATGTATATATAAAATATACATAATACAGCATGTAATGAAAACATAATTCATAAAATTGCAGATATGAATACTATTAACTTATTAAATAAAAAAAAGTGTACTTTTTAGCATTTTTTTCAGAGGCCATTCAAGTATTTATCCTGAGACAGAGATTTCAGCAAATATAAAGGACAGCCTTGGAATGGAATGAAATCCTTTTACTTCTATTCTTGGAAGATTAGATCATTATTCTTCTGAAGTACTTAGCCTAAACAGTTTGACTTTAACATCCATTGCTGTCTAAAAATGCTGTTTCATTTCAATATCTATAGTTATGCCAAGCAAGATTTAAATGTTTTGCATTATTTGTCCCATTAGACCTAATGCTGAAGGTTGCTTCTTCTTAATAATGCACCATTATTGCTATTTTCCATTGTCTGCTTAGCAGCCTGTGGTGGTGCTTCCTTGGAAAACAGCACAATGCACTATCTTCTGCTCTTTGTTTTATAATAACAGAGCATCTTTTTTTTTTTTTTTCTTTTTTTTTTTCCCCTTTTTTTTCTTTTTGCTACAACAAGAATACCTCTAAAAAATATAAATATCATAATTTTTGAGTTAGAGACTGTATTAGTATCAAGCAGGTTCTTTGGGAGAGGAATTTTGGCTTTATTTGAGAAACTGATGTTTTTCATCACATTACACAATGCTTTTACAAGTAAATATATCTACTAACATTTTTAAACACATCAAGAAGTCCAAAAATAAGTGCTGTTCTATAATGATAAAATCATGGGTGTTGTGAAATGACACTGGATATAATGTGTTTGAGGAGACCTGATAAAGGCCTTTAGGTATATAAAGGGGGGTTGTAAGACAGAAGGGATAGACTCCTTAGCAGGAACTGATAAGACAAGGGGAAATGGTTTTAAATTAAGTGGGGAAATATATATTTTGAATATAAGGAAATATTATTATTTTTTTTTAAGATGAGAGTAGTGAAGCACTGGAGTGTGTTGCCCTTGGATGTGGTGGCTACCTTGTCCCTGAAGACATTCAAGGTCAGACTTTGAAAAGGTGGCCATTTTCATTGGAAGGGAGTAGGACTAGATGACTTTTAATGATCCCTTACTAATTCAAATGGTTCTGTGATTCTAGAATAAACTTTTCCAGGCCTTGTACTCCTCAGAATATAACATGCTGTGAAGATAAGCAAGAGAGAAGCTCAACGTGCAACTAGAGGCTCTGTTAAAATAGACTGAAGAGCCAGAAGCAGTCTTTACTTCAGACTGTAGATCCAGACTGCTCTGTGTAGAGTTCAAACATGTGCCTGCATCCTTATTTTCAGAAGGACATTGAAAAATAGTGAAAGGGGTCATAAAAGAGAAGCAGAATAGATTCAAAGCCAATGACTTGAGAGTTTGAGCTGTTCCATTCTCTTTAAAAGAAAATGGAAAGTTCTTTGGTTTCTTTGTGGCATCTATAAAAGTGATCTTCAACACTGCAGCAGAAAAAAAAAATCAATAGAAATAATGTTAAGATGAAGCTGGATCAATTTTTATGCAGTGCACATGATGAAACAGAGAGAGAGAATAAGCTGAAGATGGAAGTTGGTCTGAATAAAGCAGTTTTGAAATACTTCTATTTTTCAAAGCTAATTGTTACTGAATTTGATATGTGTATATGCCTGTTCAACAAAATAATGACATCTGAAATAAACATTCTGTCAGCCAAGTGCTTTCTGAATGGAATTCATTCATAATGTACTTTATTTTGGATATTTAGGCTTCTTTTCTTATTGTTCTTACTCAGATCTGCATTCTGAACTGCCCCTATTTTATTCAGAGGCCTTAATTCTTTTTCATACTGTGAGCCTCCAAGAAGGGATAAGATTCATAACACAGTCAGCAAATAATCTCCTCTAAAGATATAGTAAATTGTATGATTGAGATGGTAAAATGGTTACTGCTGCAGGCTACCTTCATTCAAATCTGACATCTAATTGATTGCCTGTTAATTTCATTTTCTTTCTGTTTTCAATGTAATTCTTTTAATCTTCACATCATTTCCTTGTTGCTGTTTGATTCAAGAAAAGTTGTGATAACTGACAAGCTACAGAGAAGAAATGACAAAGCATAATTTCTAGGAGCTCTGAACTCATTTTTGACTAATTGATGGAAAATGTTCTGGTTATAAATTACTCACTTCATTTCTGTAGTCTTAATAGGGCAACAAGGCTGAAAGAGTTTTGTATTTTGCCCAAGCATTTCACTTTCTTTTTTTTCAAAAGGAATAGAATGATTTAATGGAGTCTTAATCTAAGTCCTCTTGCAATTAGAGTTGTTTGGAACATAGTCTTAGGATGGAAATTATATAGTGTTTGATTGTTTGGAAATACCTTAGCTACACCAATCAGAATATGATTCTTTCTGTAAGGTTAAGACAATACAAATACATAAGACGATGTCATTCACTGAGTTTCAGAAATGAAACAGCTTCCAGTAGCAAAGCTGATACAAACAACAAGGGTAAATAATGTGAACAATAAAAATCCTATAATGTCTCTCATGTTTTACAGACAACACAGCTGGGATTGAAACCAGGAGAAATGGCTATAGCAGAAGGCAGCAGGAGCTGTACTTTCTTCCAGTGGTAATAGAAGACAGCAGTTACCCTGTCCAGAGCAGTACAAACACAATGACCATCCGGGTTTGCAGATGTGATTCTGATGGTACCATTCTGTCCTGCAATGTGGAAGCAATCTTCTTGCCAGTAGGCCTCAGTACAGGAGCACTGATTGCAATTCTCTTGTGTATTGTTATACTTCTAGGTTAGTTCTCATGATAGAACTTCAAGTATGTTATTCTGACTCATATGTTAATTAATTTGTGCTCCCATTAGCTTAATCTAGTGTTAAAAACAAACAAACAAACAACAACAACAAAACTGAAAATGTATTGATATTCTTACGAACTTGTGTATTTATAACTTTCTAGAATAGCATTTCAAAGTGCTGACCAAAATGTGAATCTGCTAACACCTACATATTTCGAATTGCATGAAAAGATGTAGCTTTCAGTGGAACTTGATCTGCAATATTTATGTCTGAAATGCTTTCACAGAAATATGTCTCTTGAAAAATTTCAGTTTCTTAAAATTACTAAAGTAGACAGGCCCTACTGACAGTAATAGCATGTGATACTTCAAAATTCAGAGGCAAAAAAAATGTACTTTATAAATAACTGAAGTTAGACTTCCTTTGTCTATCTTTTTTTTTTTTTTTTTTTTTTTTCCCTTTCTTCAACACTGTTTGGTAGTGGCTGTTGTTTTGGTTTTGTATTCATTTTGTTTTCTTGGTAAGTTTAGGTTGGATATCAGGTAAATGTCTTTATAGAAAGGATCGCGAAGCACTGGAATAGGCTCCTCAGGGAGGTGGTTGAGTCACTATCCTTGAATGTGTTTAAAAACCATTTGGATGTGGTGCTCAGGGACATGACCTAATGGAGAGTTGTTAGGGTAGCATGGTTAGGTTGCAGTTTCATTTGGACTTGATCTTTTTAAGGTCTTTTCCAACCTGAGCAATTTTATGATTCTATGATTCTTTAATGTCAAAATGTGGGAATTTTTCTCTATTAATCCACGGAACACATTTAGAAAAGAATCCCATCTCTCTCTATCTGAACTGAAATTCCTATCCACCTCTATTTTTTGCATAAAGCAAGACAGTAAGAAAATTATTTGTTACTCCCTTCACAGCAAGCACTAAAGAAAGTTAGATTCATACATCAAACAGCAAATGACTTTTTGTTGGATGGAGCACTGCTATTTTTATGATAATAGCAGGAGTCTATCTTCTAAGGAAAAAAAAAATCCTTTTGATTGCTTGCATCTTTCAAAGGAAGTATAATGATATATCATCAGAGTACTGAATTATTTTTATGCATGTCTTAACTTCAGTTTTCTCTCATTACAGTTATTGTAGTACTATATGTAGCACTACGGAGGCAGAAGAAAAAGGACACCCTGATGACCTCTAAAGAAGACATCAGAGATAATGTTATCCATTATGATGATGAAGGAGGTGGAGAAGAGGACACCCAGGCTTTCGACATTGGTGCTCTGAGGAATCCCAAAGTGATTGAAGATAACAAAATGCGCAGGGACATAAAACCAGACACCTTGCGTTATCCACGTCAGAGACCTCCAGTGGAAGACAACACAGACATAAGAGATTTCATTAATCAAAGGCTGCAGGAAAATGATGTTGACCCAACTGCACCCCCTTATGACTCCTTGGCAACTTATGCTTATGAAGGAAATGGATCTGTTGCAGAGTCCCTCAGTTCTATAGAATCCCTTACTACAGAGGCAGACCAGGATTATGACTATCTGAGTGACTGGGGACCTCGTTTTAAGATCTTGGCAGACATGTTTGGAGAAGAGGAAAGTTATAACCCTGACAAAGTCACTTAAGAACAAATACAACAGTGAAATAAAAAGAAAAGCAAACCAACAACAACTAAAAAAGATAAACCTAAGCTTTATAATAGGACAGGATTCCTTTGATTATAAAAGACAGCAATTGTTTCCAGCAAGTTACTACATTTATCATACTGTCAGTTTTTGTTTGATCTGCAAAGAAGAGATAAATCCTGTAATATACACAGTTTTTTGTTCTTATTTTGTTACTCTGGAATTACACTGAGACAAGCTCAGGCCTACAAGGTACAGTTTACTGACTGACTTAGAAAGAAGATAGCTTTCTGGCATCATGGTGGAAGAGTGGTAGCTTTTTCGTAATTCCACTAAAGTGCCTATTGAAACTTTTATCATTTAAGTGGTAAAGAGTCTGCTGTGATGGTGTTAAAAAACTGAATGGTGAATTGGACATGAACTTTAAGACAAGAAGCAATAGCAACATGCTGACTTCTTATAGAACAAAAAAGGAGATACCTTCCTGGAGTATATCTAATGATTAAAACCAAGAGGGATGTACATTGTGTTTGGGGGTTATATTTGTGGGTTTTTTCTAAGAAGAAAACACTATGTCAAGACATTATATTTCTTCTTCTAAAATTTCACTGAAAATTGAAATTTAAAATGCTATTGCTGACTCTGAAGATGTAAAGCCAAAATTAAAAAGGAAAGCATTTTAGCATACATCAATGAATATTTAAAAGTTCATGAAAATATTTCTTTTTTTTTTTTTTTTTTCAGAATAATAAAAGATGAAAGCAGCTACTCCTTTACCCAAAGGAATTTTCCCTTTTTTAAAATGAAACTCTTATTAGAAAATTAAACACTTGCTGTTTTTTGTTTTTTAAGAATTTATTTCTATTTGTTTCTTTGTTTAGGAATGTTGTATTTTTAGTATCAAGTCATTTTTTTCCATTGTAATTATCACTGAAGTTTGTTCATCTGTGGGTACTATAGAAACATTGACTACAGAGATAATTATTTTTCAACTGTCAACCTGCTACAGTTCACCATTATATTTTAGTGTCAGACCCTAATTAAAAATTTATAAAGCATTCTGAGGATGGAATCCTTATTATGTAATTTTGTTCTTCATAAAATCATAGAATGTTTTAAGTTGTAAGGGATCTTAAAAATCAGCTATCTTCACTCTGCCATAGGCAGGGACCCCTTCCACTGGACCAGACAGCCACAAAGACCAATCCAATTTGCTCTTGAACACTTATGGGAATGGGGCATTGATGACTTCTATGGGCAAGTTTTCTGTGCCTCACCATCCTCATACTAATAATTCTTCCTAATGTGTACTTTATCTTTTTTTTTTTTTTTTTTTTTTTTTTTGTTCAAAATCATGACACGTTGTCCTAATGAAATCTATTCCTTGACAAAATATTAACAGAACAAAAACATACGACAGTATATTTTTCCACACTTTATGTTCCCATTCATAAGCATAATCTGTGCAAATAACAGAATTACATGTATTTGCCAGGCACTATGCCATGGAAGAGCACTTGTAAACTATTTTTTTTTCCTGATAATTTAAGGAATATGCATTTTGCAAGACAATGGTTTATGGCTCCAAAGTGCATATATCCTTATATTCTGCTTCAAAAATCTCTGCCATGCTATACAATATGGTCAAGCTCTACTCATGATTACTGGCAGCAGTAAGGTGAACCTAAGTCTTTCAGGTTTACAGCTTAATTTTTGTGCCACTGAAGAATTAATAGCTACTAGAATCAACTTAGATCACATACCTGATTAACATACCCAAAATACCCTCTACTCTCATTTCAAAATGAAAAGGTATTATGAAAAAGTTGTATAAATGACTCTTTCAAAAAGACTTTAAAAGGCATATTACTTAAATAAATTTAGATTTATGTGGTACAATTGGACAGGTCTGCATTAAAACAACTGACAGTGTAGACTATACCAGCAGAGAGCTGAGGTGCTACACAGCACATGGTAACAGATAATGTTTTGTATTGGTGGTTTCTGTTTTTCATTATTAGTAAAGGTAGCTTATGTTCCTTCAGTGACAAACTAAGGCAACAAAATCTCTCACCAAGTATTAGGGAATCAGACGGATTAACAAGGCTTGTTTACTACCATAAGAAGTTTAGTTTCAAAGCTACTGTTTTTAGTTTTTGTGCATGATAACATAGCAAGATCAACTCAGTTCTGCAGAGTAGACCTCAAACAGAACTCTTAAATATTTACGAATGTGTAATCTTAGGGTCAAGTTCTGCTCTTTGTAACTGTATTGGTCCTTTACAAGTATGATACAAGTTAAATCAATGGAAGTGATACCAAGTGAACACAAGGACTTATCAAAGAGGTCAGCATTTCCTCTGAGCAGGACAGTCTGTACAGGAACACAGCATCTACAATGAATGCAAAGAAAGTGTGATTTAATCATGCTATTACACAAAATTTGGATACAACAATAGATGTTTTGTGCTGAATTAGTGACAAATTGAATCTCAAATGCATATTTTTGACATTTAAGAGCTTTTTAAATTGAGATGTTTCAATCACATAATTAATAAACCTCCAGGAAGATTTTAAAAAAAAAAAAAAAAAAAAAGGTAAAAAGGTTATAGAATTACTGATGCAATTATGCTATAAAATCTTAATTAAATTAAAGAGGGCTTTTTTTTTTTTTTTTTTTTTTTTTTTGTAAACAGCCCTACAGAGCTAAAGAAAATCTTCATTTTATATTCACAAAAAAATTGGGACCCAAGAAATTTGTTTTTTATTCCATGTTTTCTTTCTAAAAGATACATGGCAGATTTTAAGATTCTGTTTTTTAAAAGGTAATTAAACAGATATGAAGTTTATAAGATTTAAATAAGGTATCTGAGATGACACAAAGTCAATGGGACTAAGGAACCCCCGTGCATTTGTAAATTGTACTAGATATGTACTTTTGTTTTTAAGCAACTGTATCTTTGAAAAATCCCTACAAAGACTTGTATGATCCGTATCTCACAGTAGATGTTTGTTTTTCTCTGGTCTATGGAAAGAGCCATAAAATTTCACATTGTATCAGTGACAGGAAACTGCTTACAAAAAAGCTTAAAATGAGCTGAAGTGGTAGACTCAAGAAAAATACTTTTCATTCCAATTTCCAAACAAAATTCTGGTTCACAAACATTTGGCAACATCTTAAATGTCTGAACAGTACCCCTTGAAACACAAAATATTCTGTAAAATGTCTTCAAATAATCTGGCTGGTAAGATTATATATTATACAGAACTGATGAGAAATTTATAAAGATCTTCTGAAAGAAGTTTAATTTAGAATAAAGACTTTTGTGTCCTGAAAATATCACAACTTAGGATAGTTCACACCATTTCATAGAACTTAAAAGATTATCAATACAAGGATTTAAGAGTGCTACCTCACAAATCTGAAAATATTGTTATTCTTGAAATGCAGATTTACAATATTGTGAGATAACAAAGGTTTGGAAGGCAATGATAGTAGACAATGTCTGTGGCACAAAGGTCTGTATTAGTATTTTATACTTCCAAAACTTTTATTTATAAAAATTTTATAAGTTTGCTCTGAATTTTGCTGATTGAAAATAAAATCAGTTGATGAGGATTTACTCTGAGTTATGGAAACAAAATGCATTATTACGGAGCGAAGAACAATAAATGATTCAACATATTATTGATAATATTATTCTTGACAATACTTTGTGAATGTTTTTGCCTTAAGAATAATATGTCCATTTCCAGATAAATGCAACTGATCTTTTACAGAATTAAAAAATATGGTTCAGCCAATGCAGTACTCATTTTAAATTTCTCTCCATTACCTTTATGAAAGAGTTCTTAAGATCACATTGCTCTGTAATAACAAAATGCTATTTAGTGAATACAGAAAAAAAATACAATAATATTTTGGGTTGCTGGTATTTCAAGTGACATTAATGACTGTTTTATTTGCTGATATTTGGAGATTTGAGCTTGTTATAGTTTTTTAAATCATTATTAATATTCCAGTCCTATGTGTATAGAAATATTTTCAAGCTTTACTAAACTTCATAAAACAAATAATGAAATGACCCCTAAAATAACCCTATAGAAGTGACATTAACTGTAGATGAAAATCAAACTTTATATTAAACCTTTCCAAATTTTCTCTTAATGGCAAATCTATAACAACCTGTTTCCTTTTCTTGCCTTATTTAAATCAAGACAGAGCAGGAGAAACAGTTGCTATTTTCAGCAAAATTAGGATAAGCTCTTTTAATGTTGCTGATTGTTGTTTGTTTGTTGTTGATGATATTACGTTTACTTCAATTATAAACCTCCTTAACATAACTGCAATGGAGTCTACAAAAAATTATGGGCAAAAGTGAACACAATTTGTTAAGACAAAACTAGAAAATGTAACCAGCATGCTCCATAGGAAATGTTAGGCTTGAAATCAAGGCACTTTGCATACTGCCTCTGTCCGATGAGACATTCATAGTTTTCATTGAAAACATGTACATATTAATTATATTAATTATTATTTATGATATTTCATAGAAATAATGATACAAAATTATGGAAGTCTACTTGAGCAACTCTATGCACAGGAACAGGAAATACACTTTCAACAAGAAATATATTTTTAAAAAACTCATGAATTTCCTCAAGCATGTCGTTAAAGCTTTTAAAGTTATATATGACACACAGGACAAACAAATGTGAATAGAAGACATCAAAACAAATGTGTTATAGAATCACAATAGAAATTTACCAGTTTTATTTGGTGGTGGGGTTTTTTTTTGTGTGTGTGTGTGGTTTTTTTTGTTTCTTTGTTTTGTTTTTTTCCTGTCAGCATCTTTTGAATTAATTTTCATGAAAAATATAAAAAACTATAAAAAAATAGAGAATATTCCTTAATTAGTTGATAAAATCCTTTTGTTCTAAACACATATTTCTTTCATAAAACCAAGGTTTTCTAAATGTTGGAATCAGGCTGGTACATTTAGGAAAACAGAAGGAACTCATAAAGCATTCAATCATATTTTACAACATTTTCATTCTGTACTGCTAAGTTTTAAAATCAAATGTTGAGCATTTTTAACAAATATTGAAAATTGACTTCAAAGCACCTCAAGGAACACAAGGAAATAATTTCATCATTACTTTGCTTTCCATATAACGACTCAGAAAGAGATGACTTGACTTGCTAAGATGGTGCAAAAGTATTCTGTGGTGGAGACAGCCTTTGTCCAAAGTATTACTACACTGCCCTGTGAAAATGTGTTGAAAGAGAAGAAGAAGGAATTTGACAAGACTTCAAAGTTCTTGCTTGTTTGAAGCCTTGGTTAGCACTACAAAGCAGTCTATCACCACCTGGTTTCTCACTAGCCAGGAGCAATACCTCTTAAATCCTACAGTACGTATCTTGCTGAACCAGCATAACTGACTAGAAAATATTATACAACTAAGAAACTATGCAAACAGGTTGGGATTTAAGCACAAATCCCAGACTAAGTTATAGCCAGATTTAGTCCCACTTCAGGAATTATATTTCAGTTTATTTTGCATTTTTCTACCTGAAATAATCCTCAATTTTACAGAAAATCTGACAATGGATACTTCAGGTATCAAAGCTTTTGATCTACAGTCACTGATATCATTATTTCTATTGGAAATGTCCATTGATATCCTGAATTACTATTATATACTGTTCTGAAATATAAATGACGTTATTTGTGCTCATTAGTCTTGATCACTTAAGGGAACTTTCCTGGATGTAGACTCTACAGCAATTAATTTCTAGTCCGACCAATAGATCACTAGCTCACACTTTTGTGAGAGTCTATTGAAGCAACCAAAATAGATCTGCAATCAACACAAACCTTCTTGCACTTTGCTTGCTCGTTTTTTTTTCTGTTTGTTTGTTTGTTTTTGTTTTTGTTTTTTTCCCCTGTTGCATCTTCTTTTGATTAAAGTATCCTTATCTCAACCTGTGAGTCTTTTTTAACATCATATTTTCATATTTTCTACTTTCCCTCCTCCTTTGGGGAGGTGGAAGAAGAGAACAGTGTAGTAGAGTTTAATTGGCCGTTGTCATGAAAGCATCACAATGATGAAGACAAATCATGATGTCAAATATGTCTGGATGAGAAATCCAACTAGCAGTGTGATGCCAGACCTTAGCGCTGATATTAGTGATATTACTAACCTTAACAATATCAGCAGCATCCTGAGAGGACATGGATTAGCACAAAAATGCCTCAAGCCAGCCAATTAAAAGGAAATAAATAAATAAATAAATGGTGCTGGATAGAAGCTGAAATTAGTGTCTGTAATCAGCTGAAGATGGAGCAGTAGAAGCTGTAGCTTTGCAGTGTGCAACTTAGACTTGGCAAGAAACTGCAATATCAGGACAGATTTCTTCAGTTACAGCCACCCTACACAGCTCAGTAACAATCTGCTGCTACTGAATGAATTCAAGTAATTTCATTATTCCTAATAATGAAATAAAATATTCCCACAAGTGAAAAGACAATGCTCATTTTTCACAATTGTCCTTCTAACTTCTCTCTGTATGGAACAATCTCCTCAGCAAGAATTTTTAGATAGCTAGATATGAATAATCCAGATGATTTAATTTGCTCCAGCACTGTCAGGTCAATGACTTTAAATATATTTTTTTTTTTGTATTTTCACTTGTACACACAACTGCAGAATTTAAGTTTATGTTACAAGGATTTAGTTCCCTGAGCAGACAAGGAGAACTCATTCCATCCCAAAGAACTTATACTCTCCTAAAGCAGAGCTAGTAGAAAGAAAATAATAATAAACAAACAAAAAAAAAAAAAAAAAAACCACCAACAACAACAACAAAAACCCACACTGCTCTCTCCTTAAAGGACTGAGCATTCTGATTATGGGCCTTGGGAGTTAATAGGTATTTCATCTCTACATGCTCTATCGGATTATTGGCATTACAGTCACTTGATAAACATTTTATATTAGCCCTAATATGAAAAATACAATGTATATCACAATAACAACAGAAGACAGAAAATTTGACCACCATCATCATTTTCTTTTTTTTTTTATGTGATCTATAACCAAATTTAATTCCTAGAAGAGCTCCAATTCTGCTACTAGAAACATTTCATACCTCAGGTAATGTTTTGTTGGTCATCATTGGTAGTTGCAGAACACAGCATTGTGCTAGTTGATGACTACTAAGTGGAGAAGCAAGAAACATGGAAATTTCATCAGCTTTCTAATAAAGCATGTGTAACACCACCAGCATAGCAATATGCACAGCTTCCATGTTTTAGAATGTTAATTTACAACAGAATCTTTCTGTTTCAGAGGAATGTAAATTCTAATTTTGATGTAGATTTTGACTCAGTTATTGTGTTTAGTTGTGAAATTGTGTGTTAAAGAGTTCTGCAGGTGATTCATTCTTATTTAAATTTATATATATTATATATATTATATATATATATTATATATATATATATTATCTAAATTTTATTCATTTCAATTGTTTTCACATTTATACTCTTAAAAGTACAAATATTAGAAGCAAAAATAGAAACGTGAAATGCACACTCTTTCCATTTAAGATACATTTATTATGGAAAGGCATTAGGTTCTCTTGGGTCAATTTACATAAATTTCCTATTTGTAGAACTTATGGAGAATTGAGGCTCAATAAAAACTATAGTGTCTGGATGCCACAACAAAAAACAACCACATGTGAATGTGAATGTGTACAGAATAGCTTACTAAGCAAAAGAAGAAATAATACTAAGCAACAGTGTAATTTTACATGCTCTGTATCTTAGAAACAACAGAGAATTTTTTTAATATATAACATGGTTCAGTTCCTGTCATCCATAGTGCAAAGAAAGCAAGAATCTAAAGGATCTACTAATTTGTTTGGGGATCACAGGTTAATGTTGGAGATGTTTATTGGGAGCCAATTAATCATCCTCATACTGAGAGACTGTTCATTATCCATAGATGGCATTTCTAAAGTACATGTAGGAAAGGAAAAATGGAAGAACAGAAGGGAAAGAAAGAGTGGAAGAAACAAAAAGTGGAAGAAAAACAAACCATGTTCTGACATGTTTAGTTGTGTCAATGGCTCACGCACCACTCTCTTAGAACTCAGGTCTGCTGTTCTTCTGTGGCTGGTAGATTGAAGAGGCCTCTCAAGCAACTGGAAAATAGGTCCTGGTTTGTTGAAGCAGTGGATCAGTATACATTTGTTACAGCACATTCAAATTTGCAGTATCTGACAGGGTTTCAGTATAACAGGTACTCCTTAGTAAGTAAATAATAGCAGGCGATATTAGAAATATCTATCTGATCTATTAATTCTTTCAGTTTTATTAAGTTAAATATTTGTTTGACACACTATGCATGCCTGCTTAATTCCCACATGTTTTCATTATAAAAATAATGTTGAATATGGAAATTAAACCTAAAGTAGTAATTTAACTTCTATGACTAGAATTTATTATTTATTAAGAAATGAGATCCCAAAATGGCAATTGAACTGCAACCATTTTTAAAAAATCTATGAATAGATTTCAGACACAAAGATTGAAATTCATTGTTACCTTATTTTCAACAATGGAATTCCCTTGAACTCTAGAAGAGTCAAGATTTGGTTTTAAATAAGACTGAAATTTAATGAGAATTAATACTATCAGTGCTGTATTTACTCTGATTATGGCTGAGGGGTTGAGTAAATGATCTTAAAGGTTTCTTTCAACCCAAACCATTCTATGAGTCTGTGATTCTAAATTCTGTAGAAGTACAATTTCTTAACCAGTTCACTTTGTAGCAAACTCACATTTCATATTAAGTTCTTACTACACTGTCCACCAGAATTAACTGACTAACACCAGCTGTTTCCTCCATTCCTCTCAACAAAGTAAAGGTTTTCCAGTATTATACTGTTCTGTAGTCAGTTATGTTCTTATTTGTCTTGAGCTTTTCAAAGGCTGTTATGAAAGAGGATTATTGTTCAAAAAATACACATATGTTTTAAAAAGTATGGTATCAGGCTTTATGGAATTTCTCTAGATGTATAATCTCTAGGCCTACACAGATAATGGTGCTTCTTATAATGAATTGAGTTTGTTCAAAACTCAACAGAAACAACAATATAACAGCTTGGCAATTGCATATAAGCTAAAGAGCAATCAACAGGCTCTGACATCTTTTCAAAGTTATCAGACTGCAAAGAGAAACTTGAATCCCACCAAAGCAGCACTGTGTGATGCATATTAACACTGCAGAGGGCTTTGTGCACTTCACAGACATACTGTTAATAGCAAGTACCTGACAATGGCTGTCCACAGTTCCTCAATTTAACATTATGCTTCTCCTTCTAAACAATCATGACTGTATTAAGAGCAATGGACTGAATTCAACTATGACAAAAAAAAAAATAATTCTGATCACTCCAAGTCTCTAACTGCTATGACTGCTCATTTATGAGCTGAATTTAACTGTACAATTGCCAGGGAAGTGTCTGCAAGAAAGAAATCCCCTATATCCCCTATACCATGCAGGAGGCTCTGCCTAAATACAGCAAGGCTTCTGCATGCCAGGCAACACATTTACACATCGTTTTACAGAACTGTGAAGTCTGATAACTTATCTTTAGTTCTGATTTCTTTTAGGGGTAAAGATTAATGCTCACGGTGGAACCAGTCTTGACTGAAAGTCCTATACTAGTGCACATGAAAAAGAGGCAGACAAGAAATGCATCAACCTTTAATAGTACCTGCTCTCACTTTCAACTCAACAGTCTCTGGACCAGAACTGGCTGCACTTGGATCTCAGTATAGCAGGAATTAGGCCGCCAAAAGGATCCTGACATTTCTCGGATCCCTAAGTACATACTCAGATTTGGAAATACAGCACACTATGAAATTTTCAGAGTAGTTGCACAGATTTGTTCCGTAAAATGAAATCACAATTTTGAATACAAAAATTTCTTAGAGAATAGAAAATTTAAGCTTTGACTAGCACTTCCTCGTGACAAAGCTGCTTCTCATAAAACTGAGAGAACCATCTTTGAGATTGATTTAATACAGTAATAATATGAAGAAATATTTTTCAGTTTATGAAGTTTTAATGAAAGGTTATTTATTATTGACTAATGATAGAAAACACAACTAATCCTGTATCTGATATTTTGCTTTTATTAGTTATGGCATAAAGTCCAGTGTGGAATTTTAATGTTAAGAGTGCATTGAATTATAATTGGTTTTCTCTTCAGGAATAAAAAACACAGAATTTCATTTGTTTACCATAATGTGACTCACAGAAAGCTTTCATAATATTATGTTCTGAGTAGGAGGATGTTTACAGGGTTATGTTAGAAGTCCAAAGGGAAACATTTATTTTGGAAAAGGGCAAAATATTATATAAGAAGGGGAAAAAAAGGAAAAGAGGAGAAGAATACTTTCTAGAGAGATCCTTTGTTCAAGAAATCCAGAATAGCCCTCATCTCCCCACACTTTTATTCTGTTATAGTTTCATCAAATATATTTTATAAAGATTAAGTGACTAAACATGTGAAGGCATTTAAAATGTTCTTAAATCATTATTTTTGACATACTCATAATGAAATGCATTCAGTTCTATGAAATGGATATCAATACCATTAAATGGATATAGACTTTGGGTTTTGAACTTGTTTGGTACAGCTGGCTGCTGAATTATGGCGAAAGAAAAAAAAAAATTAAAAAAATAAGAAAGCCCTTTTTGTTACTGGTGAATGATTATACCACAAGATACTGCCAAAGAAGAGGAAAGTGCTTTTTGCATTTTTGTTTTTGTAAACCCATTCATTTCTAAAGATATTCTGTGCCTAAATTTTGGCAATGACTATAGTATGGATGCAAATTAAATTTACCTGTGATCATCCAAAGATCCTTAGTACTGTCCTTTAATTTCAATATTTAAAAGTCTTGGAGACTTTTGTTTTTAAATAATTCAGAACACATTTCTGTCCTAAATTGTCCCTCTCAAGTAAGAAAAAAGTCTTTTCAATGTAGTTCTTTTAGTTCTATATTTTCCTGTAGGAATACAGGAAAATAAACAACTACAAAAACACCTACACAAAAACACAAACACTGTGCTATGAGACAGTTTATTTCCATAAAACTTCCCAGATGAAAATGTGCTAGCTCCACATTTGCTGTGTTCAGACACACAGTGTAAAGGTTACTTACTCATAACACATTTTATATTCCAGATTTCAAGCAAGATACACTCTTTGGAACACTCATTTACCAACAGTAACTAAAAAACAGTTCTTAAAAACTGGAATGCTAGCTCCTGTAACTTGCCCTTCTATTTTTATTACTCTGAAAAATAAAAAGAAGGATCTAGCCTAACCAAATTTGCACACCTTTTAAAATCATCTAGAATAAAATTCCACAGTTATCAAACAAATTTTGTAAATGTAACAAATCACACTGAGAAAGCATCAGCTGTCCATATGGGATTTTGGAAATGTAGTTGAGATCAGAGTCGCTGCATTGGCCAACGGTCACAAAAGTTAGATTTATTTTGATTCATTTATGGGTAGGAGCACAAAAGGTCTGTCAAAAAAAATTTTACTAAAAACCAATCAGTGGAAGTGCCTATACAAAGTTGTTTGTGCTTTCTGAGAGATACTCAGCGTGCCAAGAAGGTTTATTTTTTTTTAGCTTCATTTCCCAGCTGTTTTGTCTTATGTAGATTCTAATATAATATTTCTATTGTCTGCAGTGGCAAAGGTAGACATGACTATTGCTGGTCATTGCTGGGTTTTTTGTTTTTTTGTTTTTTTGGTTTTTTTTTGTATTTGTAGACAGTGATCTGTAAGAATGGAGGAGAAAACTTTTGCAGGTGTTACATTTTGGCTCAGTTTTATTAAACACACACTTTTGTGGCAAATCATGAACCTATTCAACTCCCCAGGTGAATATCATACTTTTAAAAACAGTAATTTTTCCATATCAACCTGAATCCTGTAAGGAATAGCTGACGATCACCAGACCAAAATGCGTTTTCTTAAACACAAAAAACTTTACTGCTTTACATTTATCCTAGTGATAATAAGTTGGGCTATGAAGCAATGTGTATTAGTACGTTTTAGAGGTGTTACTGACTACTTTAAGACTATACACAGTGAACTGACATTGACGGGCTCTGCATGAAGAAGACAGGTTTTTGACATATTTTACTAGGCTAGAAAATCCCTTCTGCTGCCTGCTTTATCACGAAAGACAGGGAACTGCAGGGATTAACAGCCTATACTGAAATACTGAGAATTTTTTGAGCTCTCAAGGTAGAAAGCCACCTGGAGTTATCAGCAATGTACATGCAATTATATATGAGTCCATACTTTCTGCATCAGAAATGAATATGAAGAAAATGTATGAAGAAAAAATAATATTTTATCTGCCACACAGTAGATTCTTAAAAATGATAATAGCACTGTTATGGATATGATATAACACTATATTCATATACCTATTTCTATTTTTTCCCTCTTCTTTAGCAAGAATAGTTTCATTCTCTACCTTAGAAATTAATGAATCCCAGAGAAAGATGCTTCTCAATGAAAAACAGTCTCAAGTACATGCTAGAAAGAGTTTCTGAGATACTAACGATGTGCAGAACTTACACGTGTGCTGGAGGAGCCAGTTTATAACACAAACAAAACAAAACAAAACAAAACAAAAATAGCACACACCTCTCCCACTGCCATTTCACCCCCAGCATTTATAAATATAAATAAAAGAACATATACAATGAGAACTCTGCTATTCCTTGATGAAATTGTACTTTGAAAAACATTTTTTTCTGTATTATTTCTGTTCCAGAGAACCCTATTTTATTTTATTTTATTTTATTTTATTTTATTTTATTTTATTTTATTTTATTTTATTTTATTTTATTTTATTTTATTTTATTTTTTTCTCAGTGTGAATCATACATTTGATTCTGCAAAAGCAGAATTAAATTTGAACTGAAAACAAATCTTGCCCAAATTCTGAAGAATATTACATTTGTTTGAATTATTTGTGAGCAATTGTCTAATTATAAATGTAATTTCTCTCTGCCCTTCCCATCCAGCCCTATGATACTTATTGAAAACAAAAATCTGTGGTGGAATAAGTTAGCTTGTACAAGTAGCTATGCCTAAGTACATGGATCTAGAATAACGTTCACAATTTCAGATTTCCGCTTACTGCCAAAAATCTTAAGTAGTTTTGAAAACAATTTGAAACATTCCCCTCAGGAAAAACACAAAACCATAATTACACTGCAGCTTCTCTAAGAATAAGACAGAGGGCATGGCCCTGCTTGTAGTCTGCATTTAATTTCTCTAAGCTCTTTAATTATATAATCCTGTCTTCACTAGTTGCTGCGTCAGTCATGTTTGTCACACATTAATGTTTAAATTTTTACTACAATAATGTTATTAGCAGATAGTAAAAACACATCTCTGCCTTACTGTCATATCCCTCAACAGTCAGTCTTTAAATAAACTCTAATAAATTTTGAAAGCTATTCGGCAGTGAGTCCTCATGGTCACAGTGTTTGGAAGGAGAAATGTTGAATGTGTATGTGGAAAGTAAACAGTTCCTTCAACTGAGCTCAATGATTATTTGTTAGTTTAATAGTATATGGAAATTTTATGCGTGTTTTAAAAATAAAACCCATTTATATGCTAATATGGCGGGAAAGGGATGAGAGGAGACATTCAAAATAAACTACAACGATGCTTCTTGGGGGTCTAAAAAACATATTGAATGGATATTTATTTAATTCTTCTTTTCTTTTCTTTTCTTTTCTTTTCTTTTCTTTTCTTTTCTTTTCTTTTCTTTTCTTTTCTTTTCTTTTCTTTTCTTTTCTTTTCTTTTCTTTTCTTTTCTTTTCTTTTCTTTTCTTTTCTTTTCTTTTCTTTTCTTTTCTTTTCTTTTCTTTTCTTTTCTTTTCTTTTCTTTTCTTTTCTTTTCTTTTCTTTTCTTTTCTTTTCTTTTCTTTTCTTTTCTTTTCTTTTCTTTTCTTTCCTTTCCTTTCCTTTCCTTTCCTTTCCTTTCCTTTTCTTTCCTTTCCTTTCCTTTCCTTTTCTTTTCTTTTCTTTTCTTTTCTTTTCTTTTCTTTTCTTTTCTTTTCTTTTCTTTTCTTTTCTTTTCTTTTCTTTTCTTTTCTTTTCTTTTCTTTTCTTTTCTTTTCTTTTCTTTTCTTTTCTTTTCTTTTCTTTTCTTTTCTTTCCTTTTCTTTTCTTTCCTTTTCTTTTCTTTTCTTTTCTTTTCTTTTCTTTTCTTTTCTTTTCTTTTCTTTTCTTTTCTTTTCTTTTCTTTTCTTTTCTTTTCTTTTCTTTTCTTTTCTTTTCTTTTCTTTTCTTTCCTTTTCTTTTCTTTTCTTTCCTTTTCTTTTCTTTCCATAAATTTTTCCTTTTTTTTAATGATATACATTCAAAGGAAAATAAATATATAAAAAGTAGTCAGTCTTTCATCTTTGGTATCCTAATGACTCAGCATTTCATTACACTCTTCTCACCTTTTTTTTCATCTTATCTCTTTCAGTCATCCTTGTCAATTCCTACACCATTAAACTGTTATTAACTTTAGCGTATTATTTGTATATTGTTAGTTGTGGTAGTGATGATGGTAGATTACTGTACCTCATATTTTCTACACCTCTTCTTTAGGTGGCTTAGTCTAGCTGCAGTGCCAAGCCCATTACAATATTCAGATCCTCTATACTGTTGATTTCCCCTTCCTCAGGCTCAAACTATACTCTTTTCTTTGACATTCTTGTTATAATTTGTTGTATCAGTTTTTGGCTGTCCAAGTCCAAGCAATTTACTAAGAAACTACTATGCTCTTTCAAAGAGGCATTCTCAGTTTTCACCATCTTGTATTCTGCTTGAAAACTTGCAGATATGATACAGAATATTTATGAGCACATATATTTATAATGTTTTTAATTATTATGATTTACAGACAGAGAGTATGAACACAACTTCAGATGGATCAACACTATAAATATTAATGAGAAATTCACAATTAATTGTTTATAAAATTAAACAGACCATTTTGTAAATATCAATAGTTTTTTTTCCTTGAGCTCATATCCCACTAAGCAAAACCAATTCCAGCAATCTTCTGAAGGTTCCATGTTCTTTGGAAATGGAGCTAAATCACTGCAGTGAATTCTTTCAGACGTGAAAGGAATATACAGAGATAAGTATTAATTAAAAATGCCCAGAGGTGCAGAAACATTCACTACAGCAATTACTCTTGTTTTAAGCTAGAGGAAGCTATTACATTAAAAATTATGACTCATGCTTAGTTTTCACACATGCATATGAATTATTTTCATGTAAACAATGGTTTGACATGATTTATTTTATTTTAACTCCTGCATTAACAACCAGAACATTAGAACTGCATCAGTTTTAAGGAGACATTTCTTTTTCATTGGTTGCTGAGAGTAATTACCTTTTCTGCTTTGCTAGCTGAAAATAAATGGATCTATTTTGATTTCTGATAATTGTATTATTTCTTACAAACTGCAGTAATAACGTCAAAGATGTAATACTGCTTTCTCCCAGTCAGGTAGGCTTTAAGAACTGAGTTTTCAGAAACTGTTCAAACTGACATTACAAGTTCCTAAACTCTTACAGTCTGATTCTAAATCTCTCCCTGTATTATTTCAGTTTCTGATTTCTTTACAGCAGGTCTTAAATAAAGCATTGTGTGCTGCATCTTTTTAACACCGTATTGTCATAGTACAGGGTTGTAAATATTTATTTCAATCAAGAAATTCCATCAATATATATCATACACATAGATAGATAGATAGATAGATAGATAGATAGATAGATAGATAGATAGATAGATAGACAGATATAATGCCAGTGATATCATTGTACAAATAATCCTTTTCTTAGGTTGTCCCATTATTTTGAAATTAAGTATCAATGTGATACTGGACCCAGCCTCTGTCTCCTATCTGTGAATCTACTAACGACACTGGCTAGACACTTAAGTGAATCTCTGCAGTGTAGAAGATGCTTGCAGCTATGAAGTTTTTCTGCTTCATAAGGGATGATGCAGTTCCACCCAGCCCATAGCACTGGTTGTCCTGAAATAATAGTTCTAAACCATTTGTGCACAGCAAGAAGTATGAGTCTGTCTAAATGACTGTTATTAAAAGTATAATGTTGTTTCATGACAACTGTAGTTTCACTCCGCATGAAAACAGCTCTCTGCAGCAGAAATAGAAATAAAAGGAATGAAAGACCATGAAGGGGGAGGAAGGGGTGAAAAACACTTACCTCATTTTTTCTCTTTGTTGTGCAAATCCAGACATCACAGTAAATATACAATGCCATTTAGAACAAGCATGCAAATACAGAACTATAATGCAACTTAGACTAGTTTGTCATTGTAATTATGGCTACAAGGATTTTTCTTTTGTGTTCATGCATTAGTGTGCACTATAGCAGTAACAGCAACTAAAGAACTTTTGTATTTACAAGCTATTGTTATCAATATTTAACTTTTTCTTTCTTTCTTTCTTTTTTTTTCTTTTTTTTTTTTTTTTTTTTTTTCCTAAAAGCTGCACATAATTTCCAATGCTAGTCATAAAGCTTCATATTTGTCCTTCCAGAAGGGCTATCAATTTGCCTGGAAGCAGGAATTCACCTACGTGCATCCTTTTTTACTACAATAATAGAAAATATTTCCTTATCAAATCTTTTCTACCTGTATTTCATAGAACCATAGAATTATAGAATCATAGAATCATAGAATGACCTGTGTTGAAAAGGATCATAATGATCATGTAGTTTCAACCTCCCTGCTATGTTCAGGCTTGCCAGCCACTAGACCAGGCTTCCCAGAACTACATTCAGCCTGACCTTGAATGCCTATCACTGTCCACCCTCATAAACCGTTGCTCTCCCTCCTGTTTATATGTTCCTTTCAAATACTGGAAGGCCACAATGAGGTCTCCCAGGAGCCTTCTCTACTCCAAAGAAATTTCCTTCTTGTTAGGAATGTTGTTTCCCATCTTTACTTGCCAGTCTTTAATTTAATCCTGTCAGTAACCAGGCATCCAAAATTTGTTCTAGAATGAATTTTCCTTAAAATGATTTTGAACAACTATACCTGGAATTTCCTCTTTGTCAGAAATTTATTATCTGTATCTGCCCGAAAGAAAAGACTGACTATATTTATATGAAGGGATATATATGCATATTAAATGACTTCTTACATAAAATGAAGAATTAATAATTGTTTGTATTTTCTATTTAGTTACACAAAATAACTGAATCACTTAGGGTCAAAGGGGCTTCCCAAAGGATCTTCTCAAAGAGATCCTTCATCTCAAGAAGTGTTAGCTATAGCATCTCGTTCAGCTCGATTTGAGCAACTCTTCAAGAAACATGATACAATGATATCTGCAACTTTGACATAGTTCAGATATACAGCTATTTACATATATTTTTTTTTCTTGCTGCCTTTCCAGACCCAGTATAACAAATAGTCTTCATTTAACTTTGTTCTACTAGCAGCATCACATGTGTATCATCAGCAAATAACATTGAAAAGGTGTGGTTTACAACTTTATTTTTTTATACATTACAAGAAAAATTCTCACAGCTTGAATGAATCTAGCCAGACTATGAAATCTAGCCAGACTATGAACAAATTGTGACTGAATTATATGAATGTATTTTGACATTATTTACTACTGGATTATTTGTAAAATGTTGGTGACAAAATATTGCAGTTTTAATTATACTTATGATGAAGTTATATCTTTCTTGTAGGCCAGGAGTCCAGTGTCCATTGCTGAAATTCCCCACATACCAGCTTCCCAAAGAGAAGTAACTCATGAAGGCATGAAGCTTGTGAAAGCTGTCCCAGAGTAGCAAAATCCCTCTCCGTGTGTTTATCTTCAAAACCTATTTTTTCTCTTCTATCTCTTTGTTTCTTCCTTTAAAAAGAACATCTTAAATGCTATTCATTTTTCTTATTGCTGGAGATTCTCTGGAAGAAAAGAACAGTAAAACGAAAGGCCGATGCACAAGCAACATTCTGCAGCAGAGGCAGCAGTGTAATTGTTATCTTTAAACAACTGTCACAGTTTCAAATGTCTAATCTATTCATTCTGAATTCAGTGGCTGATGTTCTGTCAGGCAATTGCTACAGCATGATATAAGGAAACTGCTTTCTCAGTGAGGTACTACATATAGTTTTCCATTTGCTTTATGCTTCCTTTTATAAAAATTAGAATTCTTGCCTACTGGAAACACCAGAGTAAATGGAAACAATATCACACAGTTCAGCAAGCTATCCAAAATGAAGGAAGAAAAAAGGAGGTGGCAAAGGAGTGGATAATATGATGACCTGTAACCTGTCTCACGATTCTTGTCTGTCTTCTGAAGAAAGCAGAAGCAAAATGAAGAAACAGTGCTTTCAGTATGAAGAGAGATCATTCGAAACTTACCTATTCCTTATGTATCACACACACACCAAAAAAAACAACCAAACAAACAACAACAACAAAAAACAAACAAACAAACAAACAAGGAAAAAATTGCAAGCAAATTTTCAATGATTTGTTATTAAAGTGATTATATCTAGAGAGCAATTATGGTCAGTGATGCTCTTTTTTATACACAAGAAAATATGCTCATCTTGTGAAACTTGGTGGTAACAAATAAAGGTTTAAACTACTGTAGCAGGTATAACCTTTGATGAGATACTTTGAAAGAAAGAGCTAGTATTACAGAGAGTTACATTTAACAGCTGAACTCTCCAGGTGTTCTATCCAGCAATTTTTCACACTATTTTGTTGTGTTTAATGCTGTGAGAACCCCTGAATGCTTTTAACTACGGCACTAAATTCACACTTCTCTCATAAATTTGACTTCACTTGTTTCTAGGTTTATGCTTTCTCCCTTTCCCAGAAAAAAAAAAAAAAAAAAAAAAAAAGAATGGTAAAAAAGGTGCTGTTTCTCTGATTACTTTCTGTTTCTGGTCATATTTCTTTTTCCAAGACTTTTTTTCTGTAGCTCAGTAAAGTTCAGTAAATTGTTGAAGAGGGAATGAAAGACAGCTTTTTAAGATTTTATTAGCATATTGCTTATATAAACACACATATATATTTTTAATATACAAGCACACACAGGTTGCACTAGAAGTAATTCTATTTATTTGCACTGAAACTACAATAGATACAAAGAGTACAATGACACTATTTTATGGAGCAGATTCCCAGCTACAAAACACTATTTTTCAACACAGCCTCCGCATTAGCTATATGTTTTCATCTGCAGTGTACAAGAGCCAACATGCCGCACTGGTAAAAGTCTGCACTGGAGGAAGTGATCTCTTGCCTCTGTTGATAATCACTACCCATTACTTCACTTTGTTCATATCCACTGTTTGGTCTGCATAAATGTCCAGCAAGTACTGATGATTGTCAGTGAGTGAATTTTTTTCCACATGGAGAAATAAAGTGGCACACATTTGCTTCATCCACACCTCCATGTCAGATACCATTTTGTCAAGTTGTCCTTCTGCTGCCATCTGTGGCACAGAAACAAAACATAAAAGAATATCTGTGAGAAGGTTCAACCTCTACTGCCATACAGTGAACATCCACCTCTGCTGTTGTAGGCCAACACAATAAAAAAGCAGCCATTGTATCATAGAATCATAGAACCATAGAAAAGCTTAGGTTGAAGAGCCTTAAAGCCCACCCAGTTCCAACCCATATCCACCAGATCAGGCTGCCCAGGGCCCCATCCAAACTGGTCAAGAAATGGAGGTAAGATGTTTTTTTCTGGCCACATTTTTTTTTCTTAAAAAGTATAAGGGAAATCTCCAAAGCTATAGTTTATAAATCTTATCAAAAGTAGGAAAGTGTCAACACAAGCTACACACATTGCAAGTAATCTCTTTTCCTTTTTGTTTTGTGGGAGTTAGCTGGGAAGGTGCTGCCTTAATGCGCAGTGCAAGACTGCAGACTAATATGTTCTCTAAATGCTCAGGGTTTCCACTTAAAATATCTGATAACTCCAGGGCATCTGAGTGTTAACTCTGAAGTGCCACTTTTATTCACACTATTAGAAGAGTAGCTATCATTAGAGTGTCTCTTATCAGGTGCAGATCACTCAACCACTCAGAAGTTATAGTTCAAGAACCTCTGGCAGAAAGTGTCAAAAGTTATGTATGTCAGAAAGAAAAACAGAGGAAAAGAAATAAACATGATGTTCAACTTCACACTGGAAGAGTAAGTGAGCTTCAAACAGGGTACGTGCAAGTCCGTCACCTGGCAGACACAGAGAGTAAAAGAGACCTTATGCTCAAGGATAGTAAATCAGCCCCCAGTGCCTGCCACCCCAGTGGGCTGTAGTTGGGAGCAGTTGTAGTGGGGCTGCTCTACAAGGGAGGATTAGACAGGAACCAAGGACAATGTGCAGTTCTTTGGTATCCAAGCAGGGTTGGGCTAGGAAATATCTCAGGAGTTGTTAACAAACCTGGACAAGGTAAGAGGATGAGTCACAGGGTTCATCCAGTGGCTTAGGCCAGACCTAGCCTAAAGAGTGAAGCCTAGAGACAGGGCTTCTTATGATGTGTGTCCAGGGTCTCTTGGAGCTGGAAATAGCTGTAAAGAGGTACTCATACTTCTCATATGGATCTGCTAAACCATGCCTAGAAGGAGCTGCTGTGACATATCTGGCACAATCTTCTGAATATGTTTCACACCAATTAAGCCAGATCCATGACTTCACATTTATCATTGAAATGATGAATCAAACTCTATCTAACCATACACTAAACAATTGCAATGGTTGCATCCTGATACTTAGGCTGTCAAGACAGAGAATGACTCTCTTTATGCTACCTATGCAATGGCTGGAAAAAAATAAAATTATCATTAAATGAGCCAAGTATAACAGCTCGCTAAATAATAATGCATCATCATAACTGCAGAATCACAGAATCCTCTAGGCTAGAAAAGACTTTCAAGATCATCAAGGCTAACCATAAATCTGACCTAATGAGTCTCATCACTAAACCATGTCCCTCAGTACCACAAATGAATGCCAGCACAATTCACTTTGTATTTCTGTGTAATAATCCATCATATGAAGAGTTGCACATATGTAAGAATTGTCAAGCGTTTTATGACATAAAATACATTGCATCTGAAATGATATCACTATATCATCACAAAATACATACTGCTATCTCAGAATTAAGAGATTAACAGTTATGGGAAAAACTAAGGATAAGGATAAAGTCTACAGGAAAATGAGCAAATAATTGAGATAAAGTATTATTTGATGTAGCTATATCCCTGAAAATTAGATTTCTCTTGAAAAAATAAATTCCTGCTTACTCCATTTATAATCTTGTGAAATTCACAGGAACAAATGGAATGAAATTGCTAAATACAGCTACAAAACAGAATTTTCACGTGGACAATTTCATACTGTTTATGTTATCTGGAAACTGGAAGAGTTTTATACAATGCAGCTTTAGTTCAATAAAAGAAAAAGTTGTCATTTGATACTTTCCTAATCATTTATGTCTGTATTTTGTACAGATGCAGTTCCTCCAAATAAAGCTTCAGTTATTTGCTCTGGCTACAAAAGTGGTTCATGAGTGATTTTCAGAGAAAATACTTTTCTTAATGATTGACCATGAAATTTGTATCTCTCTCTTTAGCAGCAAGAGCACTGAAACATAACATGCCAAGGAAACAAACCTATTACAAAGATCAGGGTATCCAAACCCCTTATAACCATTAAAGATGTGCTAAATACTATAGTACATCTATTTACTGGAAGACTAAGTAAGTTAAAGCACCCTTCACTGAAGAGTTTTCCCTCATCACATGATATTGAAGAAGAGATCTGTGTCTGCCTCAAAATAGTACAACACGTTATAGAAAACACACAAACAAACAAACAAAAAACAATCTAGCTTATAGTTTAGCTTTCTCAGGGATTACAAGTACCAGCACACAATTTGCAGCTCTCTGATAGATTCAGTGAACTAAGGGGGCATTTTTGCATATTTAGTCTACTGAGATTCTGTTGCCCACAGTAGCAGATCTGCACAGAACTACACTGCACTTCTTTGCCACAAATGCTTGTCTGAAGTTAGGTTTAGTGTCTTTGGCTGCACTGTGCGTAGGACTCACTTTCTGTATATAGGATGTCACTTTATCAGTTCTTCAGTATTTGCTGGATACAAAAGTACACTCAACTCCTTATGGGAAAAGGAGTATTTTTTCCCATAAAAAATGTATATTTAAGCAGTTTACAATTAGTCTACATCTTTTTAATCTTTGTAACTTGGACACAGTAATGAAAAAAGCAATGTGAGCTCCTAATGGAATCAGTTTGACACATGCTTTTGCTGAGCATTGCTGGGTCTGAAATAAGCAGTTATTAATTTGAGGTCTATGAATTTATCTGACAATGTATCAGTTTCTAACTGCTAATAATTCAGGACTGTAATTGACTTTTCCATGCCTCACAAATCTGTAGGACTACTTCAAAGTGCTTCAGCCAGATGATAAAGCTCAATAATGAGAAACACTGTGCCCATCTAATAACTTCTCAGAGGCTCATGAGGTTTATCTAAAGGTTCCTAGAAAACACAAATTCAGTTCCTCTGGAAACAGTTTTTCATTTGCATTTCCCAAGGTCAGTAAAACTCCCTTTTCACAGTGATTGTAGAGAATAAACGCAATACCTTGAGCAACTTCTCATTATTCTCATTTGTATTTCAAAATTTGCATTCCACAATCCCAGCCAAAGAAATGACAGGAAATACCAGAGGTTAAGGTTGAAGTTAACTTCAAAATGGCAATTATGGTTATGAAAAGGAAGGCGTGAATATGATTTGTAAGGGTCATGTAAAGATTTCCATGGGCATTTCAAGTGACAGCTAACTCTCTACAGTTCCCATGGGAACACACTTTGACACTACATATTCTGGGCTTTTGCTAAGTCTGCAGCACTAATGTAAGTATCTTCAATACATTTAGAACTACTTTGTCAAATTTAATGTTTAAGAATATTAATATATACAAATTGTTTTAAAAAATCTTCAGATGATGAAAATATCAGCATTAATGAGAGTTCAAATACTGAGTGGAGCAACTTATTAAAACATTCTAAGAATCACAAACTTTGATGAGAAATCAAGTTTATTTTCCACATTATTGCCTTATTAACAGATTTAATCATTAACACAAGTTTGGCTGCTATTCTTCAATTTATTCAAGTGGAAATCAAGTTGGTGAATAGTACAATACAAGAATTCATTAAACCCTAGAGCAGCCTTAGAAATTTCTCCTGCTAGAGGCATGATCAAGAGAAACTACAAGTTCATGTTTGTTTAGTCAGACTTGTCCCTGACTTGTTAATTTAATTTGAATGGGTAAGAATTGGAATATATATATGTTTCAACATGACATGAATTGTTACCAGTGATTTCAGGAAGATCTGAAATCTCATCTCCCTAACCATATAGATTTTGACAATCCTGTCATAAACTTCTGTTACTTGTCAGCACGAATCTGTTGAAGTGTATGTAATGATATTGAAAAGAGCGATGTAGTTTATACAGAAAATCTGTAAACCATGGAAGATACCAATATCATGATAATCTCTACTCATATATTAAAGGAATAAAGCATAAGATGAAAAATAAAAAACAACAACAACAACAACAAACCAGATGATCAGGTCGTTCAGAGTCTTAAGCAATGAAGCAAGTAATTTTCCTTTTGTACCTCAGGCACTTTCAGTTATTCTGCCTGTCACTCCAGAAACCTTTTCCCACCACTTCTTCATTGTGAGTTTGGGGAATTTTTTTCAGTCAGACTGTAGTCTTCCCATAACTATATTATCACACTGTTAACAATAGTTCAAACATCATGAAAGAGTAATCTTTAGGGCAATTGACTTAACAACCTACATTTGTAATTAAAATCAATCTTGTAGCAAAACTATTATACATACTTCTGGATTGCATTGATTATTCCTTTGAATCATAGAATCATAGAATGGCTTGGATTGGAAGGGACCTCAAGGATAATCATACCCCAACCCCTCCACCACAAGCATGGCCACCAATCTCCAGGTCTAATATTAGACTAGACTGCCCAGGGCCCCATCCAACCTGGCCGTGAACAGAGCATCCACAACCATCATCAGCCTGTTGCAGCAGCTCACCACTGTCTTGGTAAAGAAAGTCTTGAAACTCCAGTCCGAGATTAACCTAAATCTGAAAATCTTAACCTTAAAATATTAAAAGGGAAGTGTTTACAATCACCAAACTAATGTCATCACACTGGTTTCACTATGGAAAAGCAATGAATTACTTCTCAGTTACTTAAAAATTGTATCACTTCATCAAGTTACAGTGAGTTGTGCACTGAATAGGAAGTAAAGAGAAATCGACATCATGATCCTGCAACACAGATTTTAAAAGGCTTTGAATGTTTAGCAGTTTCAATTCATAACCTGGGGGTACTGGTCCAAGGTCAGCTGAACACAAGACAGCGGTATGCCCAGGTGGCTAAGAGGGCCAATGACATACTGTATCTGAAATAATCCAGTCATCAGGATCAAGAAGGTCATCGTCCCCATTTTCTCAGCTCTGGTGTGATTGCATCTCAAATACCATGTTCAGTTTTGGACAATTCACTACAAGAAAGGCATGGAGGTCCTGGAGCTTGTCCAGAGAAGGGCAACAAATTCAGTGAGAAGACTGGAGCATAAGTCTTATGAGGAGCATTTGAGGCAATTGGGATTCTTTTGTCAGCAGGAGAAAAGGCTCAGGGGAAAAAACTATCTGAAAGGGCATTGGGGTGAGGTGGGTTTCATCGTCCTCTTCCACGTAACTACTGACAGAATGAGAGGAAAAGGCCTCAGGCTGTGCCAGGAGAGGTTCAGGTTGGATTTTAGGAAAAAACTTATCCCAAATTGTGGTCAGACATAGGAACAGGCTGTCCAGTTAGGTAATAGAGTCATTGTCCTTTGTGGTGTCCAAGAAACATGTTGACGTTGTATTAAAAACATGGTGGGCAATATTGGTGGATGTTTGGACTAGATATCTTTAATAATCCCTAATAAGTCTTTAATAATCCTATGACTCTATGATTCTATGGTTCTATGATTACAAGTGGGAAAAGTAAACTTAAAAAGTACTGAGTGGGCAGCAATATGTTTTGGTTTATATTTTTCTCTACTTTTTCATGCTATGAACCTTGAAAAACTTTATTTTGCATGGATAACTTGCACATGCAAGAACAGTCAAATGCCTATGTGCCATTACCTCTGTGTTTTACATCTAAGAAATTTTTAATTTCTACAAAGATCATTTCCTGTTTTTAAGATCTCCAGTTTTCACTTTTTGCCCAGTTTATCCAGCCTTCTCTCTTTATGCTGCAACTAAAATAGGTTCTTATAATAAAGCAGAAGGGCAGTGCAATGCAAAAGGAGGGCAATAATTGTTAAGACACACTACTGTGTGGCAGGCAAACTAAGGTAAAGTAAGAAAAATATATAATTTTCTAATAATTCTGTTCCTAAATCCCTGCGTAAAAAGTCTGAAAGGTATTTCTGTGATTACTGTTCACAGCACAAGGCAGTAAAGAACAGTAAAAAAAAATCATCCCCAATCTGTTCTTCAGATTTTGCCTGTACTTCATTAAAAAAGAAATAATAAAACCATGCTTATTCCAGGCAACTGATTATACTCATGAAAGCAGGTGGGGGAAAAAAAAATAATAATAATAATAATTACAAGAGTTGAGAGCATCATCTCAGATCATCTAGTGGATTCTGACTTCTTTGCTGTTCTCTTGGAGCAAATCTCTTCATTTCTATTATTTTCCTCTGTTCCTATTTTTCTGACTCACTTCAGAACTTCTCCGAATGAATGAAAAAAAAAGAAAATAATAATAATAATAATTGCAACTCTAATCATGATAACGGGAAAAAAAATGGTGCATCTCTTACAGGAAAAAAATAATAGCATTTTTTTAGAAAAAAAAAAGTGCTTTTTCTTTGACAAAGGAAAACAAAACAAAACAAACAAATAAACAAAAAAACCAGACTGGAATTAAATTGGAATAAAAATAAATAAATAAATAGAATTGAATGTTTAGAGAAACATACAAACAAAGAAAGAAACTAAAAATCTCTACCAAAATACAAAATTTAACTGGAGTTTTCAATCATCAGACAATGAAATGAAAAGCATATTCATTAATATATGCTTTTATTGTGATTTTTACCACTGATATTTTCTTCTCTTTTTTTCTGGTCTCGCTTAGAATCTCAAGCAAAACGTGTTGGTTGTAGAAAAACAGAATAAATGTGGGCGATGAAATACTAGTGAGAATAAATCCATACTCAAAGAAACTAACCAGAAATGAACATGTTCTAACATAAACTAATGAAGATTTCTTAATCTTAGAGAAGAATCTTCTTAGAGAAGAAGATAAATTGACAACCTCTTGAAACACTGATTTTACTAGCTTTGTTTTTTTGTTCTTGAATTTAATCTCAGTGTTCACAAATCTACCAAATGCAAGGAAGTAGCTTCATTTATATTACAGTACTTAAGAGAGAATACATATTTGGAGATTGTTTAATAAGCAGATTTATATAAGCATTTGTTGTAATGCTGTGTAAACACTAGATTTTCTATTTTCAGCTCAGAGAAAGTAACTGTGATACCAGAAAGACCATAGATAACCATTAACGCACTAGCAGTTGTTAGGATCTGTTAGCACACTGGTTTACATGAACAATGCTCCTACTTTTTAGAAAAACAATCTAAACATCATCACTAGATCAGAAAAATACTGGAGCACTGAAAACTTTTGGAAGAGTGGAATATCTCAGAAATGAGATGCTTAAAAGGAGAAATCTATTAAGGGAAAATGTGAATCCTGACTCTTCACTGGAACTTTAGTAGTCAGAAATAGTTTGGGAAAGGGCACTAGATGTTAGACAATTGCCAGTGAAATGGACGTGTGGAGAAAGGAAACTAGATCTCTCAGATGTACGAATCAATACTTCCACAGTACAGGTAGATAGGTGATAGAATTATCTTTAAAAGGCATGTTTGAAATGCTTGGGTACTCACAGTCAGAAGAAAAATAATCTGAACTGAAATACTGGAGTAAAGAACCATTTATACAGTCTAAGTGAAGATCCTTTACTGACACAAGAGCATGAAAGCAAAATGAAGACTGTTGGCATATTAATCTTGACTATGGAGAGAGAGAAAATTACAGAAAGGCCTAGGATTGGTTTTTATGTACACTATACCTCTGTACTGAGTCTGGCTGGAATGGAGATAATTTTCTTTATAGCAGTCTGTACAGTTCTGCTTTTGAATTTGTCATTAATAAGAGTTGATAACACATCAGTGTTTTGGGAGTTGCTGAGCAGTGCCTGCAGCAAGGTCTCCTCCCAGCCCTGTCTCCTCCAGAAATTAGACCGAGGGAGCACAAGAAACTGGGAGGAGATGCAAATCCACAGCTGATCTAAAGTCCAAAGTGATCAAAGAGATATTCCATGTCCTGTAATGGCAAGCTCAGCTGTAGAAATGGAGATTAGCAGGTTTTGTGGTAGGTCATCATTTCCCAGAGACTGGCTGGGTATTGGTCTACTTGTGGGAAGCAGTGAGTAACTGCCTTTGAATTGCTTGCACTTTTTTGTTGTTGTTGTTGTTAATGTTTTTTTGTGTTTGTTTCTGTTCCTTTATGTGTGTTTCTTCTTTTCCTTTACTTATTACACTATCTTTATTCTGCGTTTAGTCTTATTCTATCCTTTCCACACTTTATTCTCGCTTTCACTCTTCTCTTTGCTGTTCCAGTGGGGAACTGGGTGGCTTTGTGTTTCCTGACTAATAACAGGACTTAGAAACAACCACAACAGTCTCCCAGCCACAACACCTTAATCCAATCATACCTTTACACAAACCACTCTGTCTCTTATTGCTCTGGCTTTCAGAGGGCTGGAAAAGTGCTAAAGTATACTTAAGCTGTGTCCTGGCTATGGATGACTAGGTGTTCAGAGCTGCCAGGTACATATCTACGAAGGAAAATAATCCTTGGAAAACCTGAGGAATGGATGCATGCACATATCTTTCCTATACCATATTCCTACCTCTCAATTGATTTAATAGAAGACATTCCTTCTCTTTGGAAATCTTGTACATCTCCTGGAAAAATGTAAATGAGGAAAAAAGGGAGGGAGGGGTGTCACAGACTCAAAAAGATACAAAATCTCAATACATTTATCTCAGAAATCCAAACTGAGACATTTCCTGAAGATTCTCCCCATTGAACAATGGGGTAAAGACTTTGGAATTTTAAGATGAAACTTTATAAATCTGTGAACTGGTGTATATCTGCTTTCCACAAGAGCGTCAGACTACAGCTATAGCCCAGAGTTAGAAAGAATCTCTTATGTAAGACCTAGACAGGGCAATATCTTATCCAGGATTATACTCATGGGGAAATAATATGTCTTAGAAAGGCTGCTCAACTTAAACACTTCTCCCTCTCTTCAGGAAAGGCCAATGGGTGTAAATTTCTATGAAAATCTTCCATTATGAAAGATGGTAGAAAAATCATCGTGTTCTTTTTACAGCCAGCATACAGACATAGCTCTCTGTGAAAGCACTTTGAACATGTTATGAAGAAAATAGTTTTACCTCTGCCAGACTAAGGAAACACAAAATTTTTATTTTATAATTACTAAGAATAGAAAACTTCCTTTTGTAAATTCACCAGATTGCAGGTAAAGAGCCTCATGCCTCAGTCATATGTGCTTCAAAGAGGAGAATGTAATACCTATTTTGTTCTATTTTACTGCCTGTAGTGAGCCACTTACTATTCACAGGAAGACTATAATCTAGCTTGGCTACAGTTTATCTTCTTCTTAATAGCTTAGCAGAAAGGGAATGAACCTTAGAAACATTTCTGCCTTCCAAATGCAGCATAAATGACAGCAAGTAATTATTTTTTTTCTGTTGTATAGTAGTACAAGACCAGCAACAATTTTAGCCCCAAGATGCTGCAGAAGCAGATGCAGCAATCTTGTTCTTTAATGAAAGTAAAAGGACATGTAAGAGTCATGCCTTACAGCATCCACAAAGATAAAACTCCTGTTCTACAAGCCCTTTGGATAAAACTACCACTAAAGAGTGGTAGTTCTTGGGCTGAAATTCAATTTGGATTAAGCACTATTTTTACATGATTGTGATTACATTGTAAATCTACTATCCAGATTGCACTAGAATACTAATGCATTTCAGTAAATTGTCAGTGATCTGTTTTGTCTGACTGGAAGAATCTGTAGTTCTAGTTCTATTATAAAAGTAATAATAGTGTATCTTGTTGTAGCAGATAACCCATGTGGGCTTGCATGCATTTCATCAGATGAGAAAGCCAAAGGCTAAGCCTTTATATGCTGGAGAAATAATGGAATTTGTGCAAAAGACCTTTTTGAATGTTATTACTTTTGAAGTGTTTCCTATTGTTCATGAAACACTGAGACAGATTCTACCTTTTATGAAAAAAAAACCTGCTTTTTTTTTTTTTTTTGAAAGGTGTTTGCATACAAGCCATATGTAAACACACAGGCTGCCTCCTCAATAGTAATGCCTTCTATTATACAGTGTTCACTCATGATATCAGAGGGTGTCAGAGGCAGATGTTGGTGGTATGGCAGCAGAGGCTGAATCTTCCCGTTACATTTTGCTGATGTGCAGCAGATGGCAGCAGAGGGGCATACTGACAGAATGGTGTCTGACATGAAAGTGAGTATGAAGCAAAGGAGTATCACTGAATTCTTCCATGTGGAAAAAAATATGGAACCCATTGACATCTGTTGATCCTTGTTGAATGTTGGTGAAGACCAACAGTGGTTGTGAGCACAGTGAGGTGATGGGTGGTATGTTTCAGCTGTGGCGATAGTGACAGCGTGACAACTCCACTGGCTACAGTGTGCAGGCTTTTGTTCATTGCTGATGTAGAGGCATATATAATGGTGGTGACTATGTTGAAAAATAGCATTTTGTAGCTGATAATTTGCTCTATAAGAGTGTTATTGTGCTCTTTGCATCATCTCTTGTAGTTACCATGAAAAGAAATATGAGGCATTGCCTTCAGAGCAACCTGAGTGATATATAGGGACAAATTCTAGCCTTGTGATAGTGTCCTTTCAGAACAAGAATTATAGAAAAACAGTGATGATTCCTCTCAAATGTCACAGCAGAGCATAATGTAGGAAATAAAACAGTGAAAGCATAGCTTTAAATAACTGTGTGGTATAGCCGTGCATCTTACTACACTAATGATACCTTCAGATTTTACTGCCAGTCATAGGTCTGGTCTAGTTGACCATAGGAAGATTCCTGCATGCTAATTATTCCATAATTCTTAAAGATACTTCTAGTATAAATAAAATATATTTGTGCCATAGGAATATAGAACCGCACTTTGGAGTAGATTGTCATAAAATGTTTGCTTATAAAATACAGGCCTGAGATTTTAGAGATAAGATTCCTTATCAGGAATTTGTGGAATTGTAAATACAGAGCAAGTTGATATGCAATTTTCATTACCAGCTCTGTGATGGGCTTGCTTATACAATTCTCAGCAAATTATGTACTTTCACTGCCTGCCAGATAAAGTGAATTATTTGGGAATTAACATATCTCTCTTATACTTCCATAAAAAGGACAGAGTGTTATTAATGTCAAATAATGTAAGAGTTTCTAGAATTTTGAGACAAACAATAGGCCAAAGCATGCTCTTTCAAAATATGTACCTATCACAAATTCCTTTTCAAAATGAGCTTTAGATCAAAGGGAAAGTACATTACTTTAAATTATTTAATTATTACTTTAAATTATTCTTTTTTCCTGTGATTCTGAGATTTATTTTATGAACAACAGCAATAATTCAATGCTCCAGTATATAACATTATATTTATTGCAGTTAATATGAAAATAGGATGCATAACATACCCTGCTTCACAGACTTTATTATAACTGAGTGAAATAACATATATTCCTGTGTGTGTGAATGCTCCTTCCATTCACCTGCTAAATAGGCAAAAAATAAACACATAATTAGATTTTGCTCTGATCAGAAATAATGAAACAGTGATTATTTTTTACCAGTCTTCAGATCATTATACTATAGGATGTCTCTATAAAGAGGCTGTATTTATTAATGTAAATATGATTTGAAGACTGGATGAACAAAAAACAAAGCCATCAACTAACTGAGGTAACAATGTATATATTAAAATTCTTATGTCAACAAAAAATAATGGAAATACTTTGACTTTGCTTTGTTTTCACGTTAAATAGTTCTGCAGTCTTTGTAAATTTTAGATGTAGTGCTAATTATGTAAATTTCTCTTTAATAATAAACCACGATGAAAACAAATACCTGATTTACTTAGTTTTTTTTTGTTTTTTTTTCCAAAGGTACAATAGTGACCATCTGAAAAAGACACTAGGACTCTCTGAGATATTTTCCTAAATCCCTCCACCCCATTAGTCATGGAACTGGGCCGAACCAGCCCATAAACAGTTGACATACTATCACATGAGCTGAGTCTTCATTCAGAGAGCACACTGTCATATGACTCTTTCCAGAGAATAACGGGGTATGTTGAACATGTAGAGTGAAAGTTATCTGAAAATTTGCTGTGTTGTCACTGAGTACAGTACATTTCTTCTTAATTTAGGGTTATCACTGAACAGATGTAGTAGAGCTGTCCTTCTAGGCTTCACATAGCTGAGAAGTTTTAGGTAGGTTATATCAGTTACTTGGTGCTACATGGGATTATCTACAGAAGATGAATGATTTTGACATCAAAAGCAGGTATTAAGTAAAAAAAGTATAGCAGAAGCTTAACACACTATTTTCTGGAAGCAGAAAAGGTCCTAAGTTGATTCATTTTGTTGACTTTTATCTAGCCTCTTCTCCTCCATGTAAATTTGTGAAATTAGTTTATATTTTTATATATATGCATATCTATTTAACATGCAGCAGAACAATATCAGAAGTAAATGACATGAAAATAGTTGAGATTCATGTGGATATAATATCACACATTATGGAACATTTTTTACAAAGTATTGATAACTTGTACTGATGTTTCTTTCTATAATTGATGATAACACACTTCTCAAGACTTTAAAAAATATGACATGAAAACCCTGAATAAAACTTAGGCAATGGAGATGTTATATTGATCCCTTTACTGAATATGACCAAAAGTTATTTGCAAACAGGATAACCAACACAGCAGTCAGATCTAAACACCTCAATCGGTTCATTCATGCAAATGTTAAGAGAAAATACCTCACTTAAGATGACTCTTCAGAAGTTTACCTTCAGAAAAGGTAAATATGAGACCCACATCAAAATTTGAAAGTATTTAGCTTCTAGTCAAGTACTGGAGACAAAAAGACTTCATTACTGACATATTTTCCTAATCTCTATATGGATTTTAGAATGATTGATAAAAAAATGAAATGAATGAATAATTGAAAAGTAATCATTATTTCCTTTACATAGGATATTAATCTTAGTCAAAGGTGATTTAGCAAACAGTTGCTAGAATACTTGTATTTTTAAAGAAAAAACATGCTTTGGTAGCCTAATAAATCTGTAATAGCTGCAAGACGATAATTGTGGGATACATTAAATGTTTCTTATAAGATAATTTTGAAGTTGATTGTGTCATTCATAAGTCACATGGAACCAAAAAAGGCTTCAGCCTTCCTGATACGTTCTGGAAGGACAATAGGTTGGACACAAACATTCAGGAAATGTATGGAGTGTCTGAAGACAGTTTTTTTGACATATGTAATACTCTTCTAAATCAGAAAGATTCTTCTAAAACAGAAAGAACTGATCAAAGATGTAAGAGCCAATGGCAAATGTCAAAAGGTTGGTGGAAGCACTTAAAATCCTGAAAGCAGTCATGAAAAGAAGTAGTTGAATCACATCTCTCAAAATAATACAGCTGCAGAAATGAAACTTTGCGGAAAATTGCATTCTCAGAATTGGTTTGAGCTTTTTGTCATTTCAGGCTTTTTCTGCCCCCAGGATTTTCTTATTTATGTTTTAAGGCTAGATAAGAAATAGTTTAAACCTTCTATAAATGAGATGTCAAAGTACATAACTGCTCTGTCATACAGAAAGCCCCAGGCTGTGAATCATGAGCTCTTACGCCTTCTTCAGTGTCCAACTGAAATTTCTAAAAGATGTGGGCTCTACCAAATATGCTCCCACTTAGTACTAAAATTATTCACTGAATCTAAAAGACATGACAGATATGACTAAAGAATCTAACAACAATAACAAAATATGAGATTTATAATTAAGTATGTATCTTATGCATAGATTTAAGTACTTAAGCATCAATTGATTGATATGTGAAAGGGATTTTTATGTTTTCTGGTGAAATACTTTTCCACTGTCTTGCAGCAATTTCTTCTGGTTTAAATTTTGCTTAACGGAACATAACCAGATTGACAGAATTTGTTACCTATGTCTCTTCAAAAATGGAATCATAGCTAAAAAAAACAAAAACAAAAACAAAAAAAAACCCTAGAGCTTGAATTTTGTGTTTTTGTTGTTGTTAATAAAATACTAAGAGTACAACTCTAATTCTACAAGGTGATGTTTTTAATATCGACCTTAATACCTGAAGATCTTTCATAACTTTTATACTTCAGGTTAAGAAGATGCTGGTTTTGGTTGATCAAAAAACTGGAGTAGTTTAATTTCATACTTTCAAAAAGGTGCAGAATGGCAGCATACATGCTAATAGATATACTGAAAATGTGACATAAGAGGACTAGGTGAAAATGAAGTTTCTCAGAACACAGAGAAAAATAAAATGGAACACGAAATGAAATATGGAAGAAAAAATAATTATAAATATTATTGAACTGGAAATTCATAATATTGTCAGTGCAATTATTGTATAAAAATATAAATCCTATCTACAGGATCAGTGTAACAATTGATTTTGGAATTTACTATGAATATCTGAGAAGTTTTTCATTCAGAATTTCAATTTACATCTTCGTTAAATGAACATTCTTGAGTTTGGAATTAGATATCATGGATAAATCTATGAACAAAATAATGTCTCATTTCAACACAACCTAGATTTCATAGTATGTATGTTACCTCACTTAGGCATTATAATTATTTGGGGTTTTAGAGCACGAAGAATTTATGAAGTGTAGCATTTCATATCTCATTTCTATTAACAGATATGAACTGTATTTCACATTTGTCTAATGATAAAAAACTTCTAAAGAAAGCTTATATATGTTAAGTTGTATTAGACTTTACATTTTTCCATAATAGAGATAAATGCTGTGTTTTGTTCTTCAGTCATCAGTTGAACGTTTAAAAACTTGAAATGTTCTATGGTTGTTCCAGCAAAACTATAAGAGTTTATAGTTTTATAATATAGTTTATAGAATTATAACTTTAAGTTTGTTTGACAATTGGTGGTGTTTTTGACAAAACTCCTCTAGTTTAGTATTTGTTTTCTCTAAGTGGGAGGGAGGGAGGAAGGAATCTGTATTTAAATACCCCAAAATATTCAATTTATGTATCCCAGTTCATCTTTAAAAGAGGAGAAAGTGTTGTCTTTTATTTATGGTCTTGGCAATTATATAAATGTAAGTGAATGCACACAGTGCTTGCTTTCTATCAACAGTTTATAAAAATGATAAAAACAGTTCCTGTTTAGATTTAATGCTATCAATTTTGTGTGTTCCTTAAACCTTAATCTCAGATGTTTACAAGAAGGTTCTGTCCTGCACAGAACTTAATGCAGGTACAGTGCGGGGTCAGCTGGTTAATAAAATGAGTGATGCTATGAATTCACAATATAGATGCAGAAAAAATACTGCCTCTGTTTTTGTTGTTGTTGTTTGTTTGTTGTTGCTGTTGTTGTTGTTGTTTTTAAATTTTTATTGTTATTCTCTACATGTCTGCACTCTAGAAGACAGAATGGAGTAGTCCAATTTAGTGAAAGCTGGGAAAATTAAGTCCATGAATCACTAGCCTGCAAGAAACCTGGTATCTTTTTACAGATGGCAGAAGACATCTTATATGAGCTTTTATCAGTGAGAACACTACCAAAAATATTCTTCCTCCTTTCAAATTCAAAATATGCTTGAAAGAAAGAATGGGAAGCCACTAGAATCCTAATAATTATAAAGAAAAATTAAAAGCATCTTACTGATGTGCTTTACTGGAAGAAATAAAAATATTTACCTGATTTACTTAGATTTTTTTCTTTAAAGTAAAAAGTAAAGTGAAATGGTGATAACCAGTGCCACTGAACTGCACTATACAAATAACAGCTACTGAGTGTAAGACTTAAATTATAATTACCGATAATATTATTGTGTCATTTTAATGTACTTTTAGATAGAAGAGAATGCAAGGAAATTTATAAAATAGTAGTTCATTATGGTTTGGGAAGGGTAACAGAATAATAAAGTAGTTATTGAAAAATGTAAGTACTGAGTAATTATTTTTTATCAGCCCCCTCCCCCCCATTTTTTTTTTTTTTTTTTTAAACTGTCTAGACTTCTTGAAAAATTAATTTAATTCAAATGGAAAATTATTTATCTACGTAAGTCACTCTCAAAGTAATGTTTTTTATTTTCATGGAAACTACAACAGATACAGAGAAGAAATTACACTCTTTGTTATGGCAAACTTTCAACTGCAGAACACTGTTTTTCAACATAGTCACCACTCTTAGTTATGCATTTATATCAGCAGTGAACAAGAGCTGGAATGTCACATTTGCAAAAATCTGCACCAAGTGGAGATGACGTGCTGTTACCACTGCTGAAACATACCGTTCACCACTTCACTGTACTAACATACATTGTTTGTTCTCAATGAACGTCAGTGGGTGCCATTTTTCTGCATGGAGGAATTCAGGGACACACCGTTGCTTCATCTGTGCTTGCATGTCAGAAACTGTTTTTTCAAACTGTCCCTCTGCTGCCATCTGTCATACAGCAACAAAAATGTAACAGAATATTGGTGGAAGGTTCAATCTTTACTACCATACCACCAACATCCTTCTCTGAAGTTGAACGAGATAATAAAATGGGAAGTAGTACACTCAGAGCAGCCTTTGTAGAAACTGTAAGACTGGGCTGTAGGGGAATCAACAATCTAGAAACTGTAAACTACTCAGTATCTACTTTCTTGCCTACATATGAAAAACATTAATATATATATATATATATATATATATATTAAATACACCGTTGGCATGGACGTCTGCCTTAAATACTTTAAATGTTCCACATTTTTTTTCAAATTCTAGGACTAGATGACTAAAAAGACAGGCAACACAAGCACACAACAACTCCAATATCAGTAGTGAGATTTCAGTGCCATGACTCTATCCTGCAAATGAAAAAGACTGAAACACCTAGACTTCAAAATGAGCTGCAGAGCACAAACATTAGTCTGACAGATAAGAGGAGCAAAATGAGAAGCATGAGTTTTGCAGGAGAACAAGACAAAAAGCAATCACATAAAAAGTAACAAAGTGACCATTCTCTTCTGAAAGGAGATGAAAACATCTAGCTTATAAAATACAAAACAAATAGGAAATCTCAGAGAGAAAATGCATTCAAGTTAAATATGTTGCAGGAAATTTAAGAAACGGATGCTAAATATGTGTGTATAAGAAAACATTTTTCCTCCCAAGAATTAGCAGTGACATAGTTATTCACACAAACACTACTAACAAGCAGATATTTCAATAGCATTATGCATTCTGTATCCACTGTACAGAACAAAACCAAGTTCACTGTTTATATTTTGCAGAATATTGCCCTCTCTCTGATGGATAACTCCTAAATTATGCTAGTGCGACCTATAAACAATTCCTACAGTTTATCACTGAATCTGAAGCTTTGCATTGCACGACTGCATAATTGCAATGAGATGGCCTTTTTTTTTTTTTTTTCCCAGTTATCACAGTATGTTATCAAATAAAGTAACATCTCATGAGTGCTTTCTAAAAGCCAAGAATGCTTTTGAAAGTTGATTGCAATAAAAATTACATAAGTGTTAGAAGAACCTAAAGAACAAAACCAAGGATCACTCACTAGGAAAGTGAATAAGAGGTTTCACACTCTAAATATTTCAGGGATTAAAACAGCTGTCCTTGACCACAGCTAAAATGTGACCCACTGTATTTAATTTCAGAGTTTGAAAGACTGTTAAACTTTACAGAATCTATACGAGAAGCTATGTGTCTTGCAATGCATATATACACATACTTCCTATCCCTACCTCCGAAGTTTCATGTGTACTTCCTTACCAGATCAAGTAGCTATCTGAGCAGAATGCATATCTGAAGAAACTATTAGATCTAATGAAAACATCTAGTTAAATAACCATCATTTTCCATTGCCATTCTTAACATATGGCAGAGCCTCAAATTTACATTGGAAAAGATCAAGAAATTTCACGCTTTGCAGAAAATATTCTCAAGTTGCCCAGCTATATGTTTCTCTGCAGAATTTTAACAGATGGGAATCTCAGTGGAAAATGCCTCAGTTTTGAGAGGAAGTTTCCTACATGCTAATTGTGCAAACAGCAATTTGATTCTTGTCAGAACTTAACATTAAAAATATATGTTTGAAGTACTGAAAAATAAAAGCAGAGAAGGATGTTTCCAGAGTGGATGGAAATTTTTAGAAAAGTTAATTTTAACCCCCAGAATATTTCAGTGTAAATTTGGCAAAGAAAATTATCTAAATAATTTTCTAATAATTGAAAGTACAGATTTTTTCATATAATCAGAGAGGTCATTCAGCAAATTAATTAAATAAATAAATAAATAAATAAAATATAATCTTTATTTTTTAAATTAGAATTACTCTGTTAAAATAATGAAAATAAACTTATATACTTCATACAACCTAAGGAGAAAGGAAATATTTATACTTTGGGTCCTCCATGTTACAAGACTGTCATTATCTTCTTGACGTACAAAGTTACTAAACAGACACACAAAATGCATTTTTTTGTAGTCCCAAGAAACAAAGTACAAATGAAAATGACTCCCCTTTGGAAATGTTAGGAGATTCAATTAGGCAATCACACGAAAACCTACAATTACTTCTCGATATTCATTTGAATGTTTACTTCTCAGTGGATGATAATTGCAGCTGTTTTCAAATCCAAAAAAAATTCATGCAGGGCTGAACCTTCAGCTTGCAGAAGAGGTAGCTTGAATACAAAGAGGCTGAAAAGAATTGAACTCTGTAAATTTGTGTCTGCACTTACATGCAGACATGGAATGCTTCCAAAGAAACTGTGACATACAGAAGCATCTGAACCAAAAAGCAGTTCCATTCCTTACATGATAATGAACATTCTGAACATTAGTGAACATTTTTTCTCATTCCTGTACAAACTGTAAATTTAGCTTTAAATCAGAGCCTTAAAGGTTATATTATTCAGTTATGCTACAGCACAGTGATGAAAGACAAAACAAGGAAAGACTTAGTCAATAATGAAAGACCCGCCCCATCTTTCAAGAACAGTGTGATAGGTAATCTCAGAGGAGATCCAATCAAATCAAGCTTGCATAAGAGAAATTGAATATTGTTTCTGAAATCAAGTTCATATTCTGAAAATCACTATTCATGCTATTATATACAGTCTGGATGTAGAACTACTATTTGTCAAGACAGACGAAAGAGACTGCATTTAATATCTATGTCCAGCTGGTCTTCTATATGCTTGAGCGACCTGGTCTAAGGGAGTTGTCCCTGCCTGTAGCAGAGGAGTTGGAACTAAATGATCTTAAAGGTCCCTTAAAACTCAAATCATTCTATGATTCTATATTTCTTTGCACTTCAGAAAACAGGGCATTGAATTATATCCTGTAGAAACACCAACAGTCAGCAATAAATAGCAGGCCTCCTAAATCCTGACATAGTAAGTTATCAGTGTGACCATACTGTTTCTCATTATGTCTTGAAATGGTGCATGGAATTTTAACATTCTAAAAATGAAAAGAAACAAGTACTTATTTTATGGCAGCAATACAGTGATGTTGTCCATTTCTTTGCAAAAAAAAAAAAAAAAAAAAAGTAAACCAAAGTAACTGTATGTCAGATTTTAAACACAGCATTATGTCATCACCCTTCAGACCAAGCTGAATGTCTAACAGTGTAGTTGTTCTGTTCTCATGTTCCGTTTTCATGTAGAAGTACAAGCAGAGCCAGCCCTTCCCCTAAGAATTAATTCATATTAAATTATGCAGATCAAGAAAGGAACATTAACAATAAAAAAGGGTTTGGTGATCTGTTACATCAGAAATTACAGTCAGCAATCCTGAATAGAGAGTGTTTCCATATGCATAGGTCCTCATCCAAAAAACAGTGAAACATGAGATAACCTAATGTAGTCAGACCTAATGCCAATTTTCTTCAATTGACATCTGCATAATTTGCTTGTCATTTTCTCGTGGATTTTGTGAACTTTACATGCATTAAACAATATATATTAGCAGCCTACTAATTAGTATTTATCCTGTTTGCCTTTAAGATGTTAAAGTAAGCACTGATTATTTCTGAAGAAGAAATAATGATAATAAAATTGCTGCTTTGTTTCTCACCCTTTCCATCAACAATTCACAGACAGTAGCACTATGTATGCAGCTTTTAATAGTCTATGTAAATATATTTTATGTTAAGTATTTGTAAAGTCACTTTTTTTCCTCTATACTGTCTAACTATTTCAACTCTACCTTATCTTATTTTGCCTTTGGAATACCAAGAGAGATAATGCACTATACAGTATATTCAGCTTCCACATAATAGTGACTTGAAACTGTTTATCTTTATTTCTAGGAGGTCAAGATGTTTTTCACCTTTAGTCATACAGGGAGGGATATTCAACTCTACACCACTCCAGTGTGAAATGTTATTGAGCAGGGGAAAAAAAGCCTACTGAATCTTTTATTCAGATGCTAAAAAAATATGCCTATCCATATGAATGTGTGGTCATGCTCTTCTCTCTACTCCTTTTAGGTCAAGATTGAAAAAGTAAAAGGAAGCACTAGGGAGAACAAAAGGGCTGCACTTTCCCTTGGTTTAAGATGGAAGCTAGTGCTTTATTTTTCTTTCCATATATATATATATATATATTTTTTTTTTTTTTTAAACTTACTAAACAAAACTTACTGAGATGTGTAAATAATTTTCACTTCTGTTTTCTACAGTGTACAGAACAGAATTGTATGTTCAGCTAAGTTCTTGCAGAAGTCCAAATTGTTATAAGCTCTGACATGCAAATTTATAGGGCACATATTCTAATGGCAATTATTTTTACACAAAAAAAGCTAATAATTTAACTCCTTCATAATTAGAACTTTATCCACAATAAACTATTCTTATCTTTCCTTATCCTAAGCTGACAGACAGGAGATCTGAGTCTTGGTTGAATTAGAGCTTTCACCTGATCCACTGATTCATGGTTGCCTCTCAATCCGCTGGTCCAATACGGTGTCAGCTTCTAAGAAGATCAAATCACATTTCTTAAAAATTGTTTTCAGCTGATGTTTATTTGAAGCAAATAGAAAGTACCCAGATAGAAGCGTGGACAGCCCACTACCCAGTATTTTTCTGCATAAGTTTAAGAAGTGTCTGCTCTTGACCTTCTGAAATGATAAGCAGGTACTTCTCTCTATGCATTATGTGGAGCACTATATTTTCTAGCAGTCCTTTTAAAAATTTTCCTTGAAACCCCACTCTATTGCTCTCAATAATAATTCCATGGTAATAGGCTTTCATGAAGCAGTCAGAAGCAGTGATGATGAGAGCAGTGTTAATACATAGTAATGGAATTGATCGTACAGTCTGTATTTGAGATAATGCCTACGTATGAACATGAGTCATTCACATTTTCATAAATTCTCATGGCAATTAGGCCTTTCAGCAGCCACTGTTACACATGCCAGCAGCAGTAAAAATCCCTCAGTACAGATTTCTTGTACTGCACAAACCATAGAATACAGTTAAGGAGCTTATGCAGAAACCTTAAAAAGCAGAGGAAAAACAGCAAATTGAAATTCTGTATCACTTTTCACTTCAACTGACCCTTTCAGACTACAGAGAAAATCTTGAAAACCGTCACACCAAAGGAGTCTCGAGAAAGAGAGACTAAGTGCTGGGCTGCATTATTCATCATGAATTTTGTTTTGACTGTCAGGGAAGCAGAAAAAAACAGGAGTTTTATTAGCTATGTCAACTGATCTCAATTAAATATTATTGCATGAAAAATATACCAGAGCTGATATCTAAGATAACATTTTCAACACTGATTTTCTCAAACTAATGGAGAATAGCATTGCAAGAGGAGAAGTTGAGCAATGACATACACTTTTAACTTGAGATACCTTATCATAAATAGGACAGTACTGGTCCAGAATGGAGTTATGAAGTTCCCTTTCTTCAGGGTAGCCTGTATAGTGCTGTGCTTTCTGTTTGTGGCTAGGACAGCACTGATTCCATACCAGTGTTCTGGCTATAAGTAAACAGCTTTCACAGCATCAAATATGGAGAATAGTGATGTAGCTTAAAATGATTTTATGTTAAACTTTTATCCTCATTTGGTTTTACTCAAATAGCTTATTACTTACTAAAGATTTTCTCTTAACCCTTAACCCTAAAGCAAACATATTAGCTATTTTAATTTATGTTTTATTTTTTTACCATTAGCTCTTTTACTTCATTACTGCATTTGATCTTGACGTTTCTTTTAAATGCAAAATCCAAAGGGATGACTCATTTCTTAATGTCTTTTCAACAGCAGAGGGAGCTTTCAGCATGCTTAGAACTTCACTGCGGTTTTAGTTTATCATTCAGGAAAATGTAGTTGAGCTGCGTTACAATTCGTGCAGAATGCATTATTACTAAGAAAAAATGATTCCTGATTGTGTTCCCAGGGCTAACACTATATCTAAACTATGACTACACAAGAAAATAAATAAATAAATAAATAAATAAAATACAAACAAATAAATAAACAAAATAACATCAGCAAAACGTACAACTACTTACTGGCATCTTCAGTCAACGGCAAATCTGTTTTCTTCGACATAAGTAAAAGTCTATGTTCCTTGACTTGCACTCTGTTTCTGCATTTTTCTAACATTATGGACATTTTCTAACATTATGAACATTGGATTCATTATGAGGGTCACAAAATTTTTTTTCATGTTATAAGGAAAGCTGCTTTGTTTTGGCATGATTTTAATTTATGTTAAAATGTATATCTCAAAACAGCCTTCTGTTAATTCTTTTATACAATCTATTCTGTCAGGAATCTTTGCATGTACTACTAACAATAATTTTTAAAATCCATGTGAAAGAAAAGACCTTCAATTTTCTTTGAAATTATTGACAGTAAATAGAGAATGACAACTAATCATGGAAATACTAAGAAAGAGGTTTCCGTTACATTTAGTAATTATGAGCAAATTATTTAATTATTAATTTTTGTTTGTTTGTTCTCCCAGTGATCTGTATTTTATGTTTTTTTTTTTTTTCTCTAAGGGATTTGTAATTGTCTAAATGTCAAAAACTGCAGGAGTGCAATAAGGTGTTCAGAGCAATATTACTGAACATAATCACAGAGTTGTAGAAAGTGGAAGGGACCTCTGGAGATCATCTAGTCCACCTCCCCTAATAAAGCAGGTCTTGCAGAGTAGGCTGAACAAGATAGAGTGAGCAAACAAGCTGCTGTGATATGACCACTTGGTTTAAAAAACAAGTCTGATATAGAGACTGGCAACAATCTGTATTGAATTTGATCCAAACCAGGCAAAACAAGTTCCAAAAACTGTAAATAGCTCACAGGAGATGTATTATTGTGGAGATAGTAAGTGTGCAATTTTTATTTTCCCAAATATATTATCATTACGAAGGAAAATCACTGAATGAGAGAGGGCAGTGGAGGCCCAGGCTGGCACCCAAATACTCACCAATGTTGTGACAGAAGAAGATGTTGACTGTGACCTCTCTGACCCTTGCTGTACAAATTTGGGTGCCAACAGAGTCAAATGTGGACTCCGATGTCAAGTACATACTGATGGCAACAAAGGAATAAGAAAAATAAAATACCCATGTAATGCTATATGGCAGCTCTCTGACATAGTGAGGCATAATAAGAACAAATGAGAACTGCCTCTATTTATCACAAAATCCAGATGTTACAACAATTCAGTCAGTCTCAGAAAGAAAACTGACATAAATATGTCCATTTATGAGTAATCATCAAAAAGTCAAATGGGCATTACTCAGTTAATCAAAGTTCATTGAGCATTATGATTTAGTCTAAATCAATCTGAATGCTAGCAGATCTTGTTCATTAAAATGCTAACAAGGACAGCTTAGTTGAGAACATTAGTATATTGTTCTTTTTCACATGGTAAAATATTTCAGAGAGAAGTAATACACAGTTTCTCCCTCCAGTATGAGTTATTAAAATACAAAATAAAAAATAATTAAAAAACCATAATCTTCGTGATATATTTGAGAGCTGGGTTCTCTTTTAGCATCCCTACTCGCTGTGCTTGTGGGGGAAGCCTCCCAGCATAATATTATTTCCGCTTTCCTCTGAAGTGTTCTGCCTTCTTCCATATAGCAGCTTTTAACAAATCACATTGTTAGGGATTATTTCAGAGGGAGTACTCAAAAAAACCCTGTCTGTCGTAATGTCATTTGACATGTTTGTTTCACTTCATACAACCCATCCACATGAGCGGACATTCCACAAACAATAGCAACCCATAAACACGTTTAAATAAATTTCTGTTACCACTAGTAAATCACAGAATTACAATCTAGTTGAGTGTGAAGGGACCTATTAAGATCCATTCTAACGGCCTTGTTCAAGCATGGTCAACTAAGACAGGCTACCCAGAACCACATTTAGTCAGGTTTTGAGTATCTGTAGAAATGGAGATTCCACAGAACTCTGTGTAACCTATGACAGTGATCAGCCATCTTAACAGTCAGATTATGAGATAAGATAATAATTAAGGAGTACAAATTCAGCAAGGGAATGCTGATAAAACCACCCTACTTGGATGCCTCACTAGGGAGTCAACCCTAAAATATACGCCAAACCAGTGAAATAATTAGGAAGATTTAGTTATCAGCTATGGCTTTCAAATATAACACTTTCATTCCCTTCTTTCTTTGCTCTCTCTCCTGAATCACTTTACTTCCTGTCCTTATCCGAGAATCAGAAAGATTAATACAAACTGACATACTAAAATGATTCCCCTTCAAAAAATCATTGTTTAAATCACTTGTATGATTTTTAATGTTCCTGCACAGGGAATATTTGTAAAATAACTTAATTGTATTTAGAGTCCTTCTTCTTTGAACTTCCTTTCTTTGTCTTTTCTCCACCACGATTAACAATGCAGCAAAATTTTCCCCTATCAAAATGAATAGAGGACAGATATATATAAAGAATACATATACAAGAATACATTTTGCTTATTATAAGAATACTTCAAAAATATCCACCAGTGCCTTATATCTCCTGAAGTCAATTTAATGATGCATAAGAAACATATTATCTGTTCTGGTTTTCTTCAGCTGGAGAATACAATCCAACTTCCAGGTTATTATTTTTGGCACTTCTGTGCTTTGTAATCCCCAGCTTCAAAAAGCCATCCTAGTATCAGTTTGATAATCCAAATGCTTTAAAAACATCAGCTTTCATTCTTGAAGTACTTGATGTGTAGAATAAGTCAAACACTCAAATTATTGAACTACTCCATTTTAAGGAAATGCTATTGTTAGTAATCCTAGGCAAGACTGCAGAGTTTATCCCACAACAAACTCAGATTTACTGGACAGAAAGTAAGTGACATGATAGCTTAAGAGCTGAAAACTTTTAAACAGAAAAGCCCAAGGATCAAACATAAAAGAAACAATAAGAAATTTTCACAGCAACCCACATAATTGTATTTCCTACTGTACTGTATTATTAGTTCACTATGGCTAAGACAGTGCAACAAATTTTGGTAAGAAGGATTCATTGATGTATTTTACTTGCCTTTTGTGCTACACACAAAAGCCATTGTTACCCTTAATCTGTCATCATGTAATCTGGGCTTTTTGTTGATTTGAAATATTTCTGCAGTGAAAAAATATTCTGTCTCCCGTTGATACTGAGGATGATGTCTGTCTCCAGATTACAGGTATTTCACAGATAGCACAGTTGTTGCTGCCCAAATGCCCCATCAACAATAAAAACTGGATAACTTTGAACACTTCAGTAGAAAATTATCTCTTTGCATATATCTGACAAAATTAAAGGCACTAGAAACTAACTACTGGGCCTACCACTGAATTTCTTTTTGGTGATCTCAATATTTTCTATAAATGCAAGCCATGACAAGTATGACATGATTTCTTTGGAGAGCTATTAACAGTACTCAATACCAAAAAGTTTTAAAGGATGAAATTAAAGAGTTATTTAACATACTTTCTACTGTAATGGTACATCACAATTGTCAGGGCCTAGATGTGCTGTCGGGGTTGGTATTTCTTTAGTCCTGGCGCCCGTGACCTGCTGTAGCTTGTTCAGTTGCCATGGAAGAACCAGGTTGCAGCTGCTGGAAGATGTTGAGTGTGAAGGAGCCAGGAGAGGCCTGAGCAGGGGCCTCCCCCACCCTCAGGAGCCAGCAGTCACTGACAAGAAAAGGAATAGTGTTTCAAATGGGGTAATCCTTTATGGAAATAGCTATATTAGCATTTTTTCTTTAAATACAGGATTTGTTGCAGATGAAAGGGAAACACAAGATAAATCCAAGCTATTAAGATGTGTTCAGCCCTTGTGTGTAGAAATCCAAGTTTTATGACACAGACAGTGAAGACACTTGGGTCTCAGTACCAGCTGTCTCATTCTCCTGCTCTACTGTTGGCAGCCCACCACTGACCCTACATACAGTTGGTACATACAAAGCTATGTAGAAGACACCCAGTTCTCTGATAATAACAGTTTTTAACCTTTCTATCTGCATTCATTCATGAGGGTTGTTTTCTCATTTATTTATTTATTTATTTATCCCCCCCTCTCCCCCCCCGAAAGATTCTCTGTGAAAGAGGCCAAAACCAAATGTTTTATGTCCTGAGATTCGGCAAGGTTATATAAACTTGTTTTGATACTGCAGTTCAGAATTAGCATTTCAAGGTTTCAGCAGAGAACACAGTCAGGAAATGTAGAATGCTTTCTATTACAGTATTGTGTTACATGTCTGCTACTGAACTTCTGTCTTCTTGTTTTTCCTTTTGACTGTCATTTATTCTTGGTGGCCGCAGCTTGCAAAGCATTCAGCCTACAGTCAAAGACATACTTCAGCATCAAGATGTCAGAGGATGACAAGCTGGCAGATCAAATCTACTCTAAGAATTGTTTCTACATAAAAATGTTTGGATTGGTTTATAGTGAATAGAGACCTGGTAAAAAAGTTAAAACATTAATCAAATCTATTGAAGATTCATGCTAGACATGAGCTACCAGTACTTACATGGTAAGGTGCTTCTGTCATCCTTGGGGGTAACATTCAGCATGATTTATAATTTCATTCAAAGGCAGGTCACATTATATACAACACAGAATTTTCCAGACTTTAAAGCTTCTCATGCTAATAAAAATTTATTGGATGGAAGAGAATAATCTGAAAAAATATGCTCATTCTGTGGCACTGCTATTCAGAAGTGTTTATAAGCACAGTGACTTAATTCACACAAGCTGTACTGTTTTGTTGTTTTTTGTTTTTTGTTTTATTTAAATCTTAAGACTTTACCAGGAATAGCACCTGCATTCATACAAAATTGTACTTTTGTAGTTTATTATATAAGAAAAAAAATATTAAAAATCACCACCAAAATCTCCATGTCAGGATGTAAGATCGACAACTACCAGGCTACTTACACAACTTTTCTTTCTCAAGGGGAATGAACACCAATGACTATTGTTTTCAGACTTTTCTTTCTGTGGCAAATGTCAAACTTTCTCCACTCTCAGGTTAGAACCAGGACAGGATCTTTGGCATATCAACCCAAGCTAACTCTACTGGGAGTGCAGTAGGTCTATGTAATTGAATCCTGAAAAGATACTGCTGTTTTTGATCAGGTTGTTGTTTTTGTTGTTGTTGTTGTTGTTGTTTTCTGTTTGTTTTTTTTTTTCCCCACAAAATAAGTAAATAGATAGATAGATAGATGATAGATAGATCACAAGAAGATAACACAAAATAGTTGATATCTCCAAGAGACCAAGAGATGCATAGAACTTAAAGAAGTAGATTTAGGGTATTCTATGCATATTTTAACAGTATATCTTCCTTATCCACAGTTCAGAAAAATCTGATTTATTCCCTACCTCTGTTAGCAATTAATTGTGCCTTATGAAGCACCCTCATTGCTTACATCCACGCCATTTGCATGTCGTATGGAAAAAGACACACAGTGCCTGCATATAAAGAGTACTTAATACTTAGAGGAGAAAAAGTATATTAGCTAATCATAAACAAAGAGACAAGACAAAAATTAAAACACGAAGAAGTCTAAAGAATGCAATCAGAATGAACTTAAATGAAGCAGTTGTGCATAGCTCAGCTTTTTTTTTTTTTTTTTTTTTTTTGTAAAGTCATCAGTAAGAAAATATAAGAAGATATAAGTGGTCCATACAAAATGTGAAAAATTTAACTTTAATGCTATTGTGAATGTAAAATAAACTTTTTTTTTTTTTTTTTTAAGTACAAATTATTGTTACGTCTGAACTTGCAAAGAAAATAATGAAGATAAAATTCTATTTGTACTCGGAGCAGTTATGATGCTATCATGTGTAATGTTCAATAAAAGTAGGAATGAGAAATATGTAAACAGAGAACAAAGTAAATTAATAACTGGTGAAGAAATTAAGTTTATTATATATCATTTTACATAATGAAAAATTAGTAATTAGTTATAGTTTGATAGATTTCTTCTTCACTAAAAACTATTTTAGTGTTTAACAGATGACTGTGAAGAATGAAAAACAAGATGAAGATAGATAAACAAGTAATCAATTGTGTTTTCCTCTACAAGTAGGCACATAGGGGATAAACTCTTTGAAATGGCTGATAATAGTAGGACAAGAGGAAATAGTTTTAAGTCGAAAGAGGTAAGATTTAGGTTGGATGTTAGGGGGAAGTTCTTTATTAGGAGAGTGGTGAGGTCCTGGAACAGGCTGCCCAGGGAGGTTTGGGTGCCCTATCCCTGGAGGTGTTCAAGGCCAGGCTGGATGGGGCCCTGCGTAACCTGATCTAATAAACATTGAGGTTTGGTGGCCCTGACAGGCAGGGGGGTTGGAGCTTCATGATCCTTGAGGTCCCTTCCAACCAGGGTCATTCTGTGATTCTGTGATTTCAGAAAGAAGAATAACACTGGTGCTCTTTCAAAGACAAAGCAGAAATAGAACAAGGATGACAAATTTATGTTATGACTGCAGATATTAAAAAATATCTTAAATCAATAGTCCAAAATTAGTACAAAGTCTATGTATTTACATGCATCTCTTAATTATTTTTCTGCTTTTACATAAATACTACTGTTATTGAATACAAGTGTGTAGGACAGAAGGAAAAATGAAAGGGCACGTGAATCATAGTAATTATAGATAATGAACTAACTCAGAACTATTACAAATTGGAATGTTTTCAAAACATTGAATTTTCACAGTCAAACAGATCTAGGAAAGACATGAAAAGCATCAGATGAATATTCTGAAAGAGAGAAGAAAGGAATTAGATCATTTTGATGACTTACTACATTGTAGAATAAAAATCCTAAAATGTCAGCTTAAAAACTAAAGAGAAAAAATTGAAACAATTTTTTAATACATAACATTGTATTCACTACTGTTAATATAAATATTCTATTCTTCTAAATACAGTGAGAAAAATTACTAACAGGGAATAATGAAATTAAAGTACCTGTGCCACACAAGCTGGAACTCAGCTACAAGGCAACGTATGTGTACAAAAAGATATAACATAGGAACAAGAAGATTCTCCTTGTTACTTCTTGTTACTATTATGTAACGATTAATATTTAATACTATTAAATAAGGTGAGACTCAAGAAAAACACCGAATTTCATCAAAGGAGAGGTACTTCAATGGAAATACTAAAAAGCAGAACTCGTGGAAGCACCAATGATCAGATAATGCAAATCAAGAAAACTGACCAGAACCAACAAAAAACATCATCTTGGAAAACAGAACAGGGAAATTTCCAACTTCCTTTTTTGAGTAAAATATTTTGAAAAGTCCATAAAAATAGGCATAAAAATTTGAAAAGTCCAATTTAAAAATAGGAAAAAAAAAACAATTAAGAAAGTAACTGTTTCCTACAGTAACTTATATTTTAAGTCTTTTGGGTATGGCAAGAGTATCAGACTTCCTATCTTTTATCATGCTGGCGTGTTAGCCTATACCTAACAAATGACAAAGCAAACTTCTTTACCTGAAATTTCACTAGCTTCTCTCTGATACAGTGATGATAAAACAGGTTCTGACACAATAACCTGGATGGACAAAGCTTTAACAATTGTGGTTTCTTAATGATGAACTCATACAACTAGTCCTGAAGTTGCCCAATTAGTACTTAGATTCAAATTGTGAGATGCATCCTATCTCCTGCATTAGGTAGCTTTACAACTTAGTACCTGGATAATTTCTTTATAAAGGCTGTTTAACCTTTGGTTAGTAAGTGCTACAAACAAGGGACAAACTCCCCAAACTTTTGAGAGATTACCAGATCAGTGAATTAATGATTTCTGCAACTCAAAAGGAATTCTTTTCAGCTTTTTTTCATTATTATTATTATTTATTTTTATTTTATTTTTACTCAGGTACAGCAGAAATAAGAAAAGGGGGTATTCAACAGTATATGCAACAGTACATTAAAAAAGTAAGTTGAGACTTGCTCATGACTATCAAAGAGCTCGAATTCATAAAGTGAAGCAGAAATGAATGATTCTAAGATGTTATGTTGGTATCTTAACTTCCTTTTAGAAAAGCAAAGTAATTGTTCTTCATTCACTGATCATTTTCATATATGGGAATTCATCCTTGCATAACTATAAGTCTTTTAGGGCTTAATGCATGAGATCACACCACTATTGACACAGGCTTTGCAATGAATTATGCAAAAAGAGTCATGCAAAGTGCTCTTGGATAACTATTAACATGACATATTTTACATTACCTATCTTCTCCACTCTCATCCTATTTATTTCCACCAAATAGTCCATATTTATACCTACAAACAAAATCTTCACCACAAACAAACAGACCCAAATGAACCAACCAATTAAAACATAAAATAAAAATAAAATTTAAACCCAACACTTTACTACATCCTTAAAATAAGTGATATTTTATTCTTCCCTGGCACAGGTTTTAAACTATTTTTGTTTTTTTTCTTTTTCTCTTGTAGATCCTTGTTATTCAACAGATCTTGTAAAGGGCCAAAAGAGGTCACGAATTCAGCAAAATTGTGATGGTTTACTAGAGTTAAATGCAACTGGGTGATCAGTTATCATGCTATGTTCTGGCCAAAATCAAAGACCTAAATATATAAAGGTAACATCTGAACACAGATTTATATTTAAATATCCCATGTGGAAATATTCACTTATCTTAAATTCTGATCACCCTAGTATCTCAAATCCCAAGCTGCACCTAAGAAATATTCCTAATACGCTTTGAGTCAATGAATATTTCATTTAAAGTGGATTTTTAACGTGTATAGATCCGTTTAACAGAAATGTTTCACAGAAGTCCTTTAAAAAAATGTATCTTCTCACAATCTGGAATTTAAGCCTTTATAAAAAGGAGTTCTTTTATTAAAAATTTAAAGAAATGTGTAACAAACAAAATCTAAGCTCATTAATTGTATGATATGATCAATATTTATTACAGGAATACATTGGAATATATGTTTGTTGTTGCTGTTGTTGATGTTTGTTTGTTTGTTTTTAATTATATGACAAAATAATAGGAACAAATGCATTATAAAATAGAATAGTTTAGTTGGAAAGGATCTTGAAAGGTCATCTAGTCCAACTACCTGACTGTTTTAGGGCATACTAAAAGTTAAAGGTTATTAGTGAGAGCACTGACCAAATGCCTCTTGAAAACAGACAGGCATGGGTCATCAGCAACCTCTCTAGGAAACCTGTTCCAGTGTTTGACTACACTTACAGTAAAGGTACATACATTTCTTCTCAGCACTCGGAGAGTACACACATACAGACATACACAATACAGTATAAAAAGCATTTGAATCACCTGGACAGTTTCAAATAACAAACTCCATAAATTCCATCAAGTTCAGTGTGAATTCTGTGCAAGCAATAGAACTTTTGTTAGTACTTTAGATTCCAACCATTAATCCAAATCTTCATAAAATTGAAGTGATCATTTGTAATTAAAAATAGCTATATTCTGCAGAACTAATTTTAGTGGTAGCAATAGAAAAAAATTTCAGTATTATTTTCCTTTAAACATAGCTCTTGAAAGAAGTTGCATTAGCACTGTGAAAATCTGCATATCTAGTTCAAGGGGCATTTAATTCTACTGATACAACCAGGTAGAAGTTAGTGTTCAAATAAAACTGTGAAAAGCTATAGTATTTTCTTTTCCTCATGCAATCGAAGACTGTGATCCTCCAATCACAGTATCAACTTATTGTAGAATAGTTGATGCTGCCTGGACATCTAAAATAATTACTAATCTTCTAATGTAAGCACTGTGGCTTTTAACTCAGCTTCCTCAGTTTGAAACAACACCCTGCCTTAAGTGTAAAGCCAAACAGTAATTATTTATTTGGTGTATGCATGTTAGTTACTGGTTTATTTGAATTCCCTTCAGTCTAACACATTCAATGCATTATGAGGGGCAAGAGAAACACATCTGACATGCAAATACAAGATTTTAGTGCTAATGTAATTAAATTTTTGAGTATAACAAAGGAAGTAATTTCAATTCAGTTACAGTGGTACTAAAACTCTATGTATATATGTACGGTTACAATGATTTGCTACTGTCTGCTCCTTTCTGTGATGGTTGGCCATCCTTCCATCATTCTTCTGGATCTATGGCCAAAACTTCTGGGTAGGGAAAAGAAGAGGTTGTACAGTGGGTCATAAGCATCTCAGGTTGATGCAAATTTGGTGGTTTCTTGATGCTTTAGCATCTGTTCAGGATCATTTTTATGTCTCCACTAATATGCTCTACTTTGTTACTTCTTCCTCTGTCCTAGTTTATAGCTCCATTGTGTATTCAGGCTTACTGTAGTGTGTCATTTAGGTTGGATGTTTGCTCTTTGTTCACTTTATCATCCATAAAATTGTTTTTGCCCAGCTTCCAAGGCTGCATTCCCCTCCTGAGCAATAGTTGACAAACATAAGGTTGTTAGCAGCCCTAGAGCTGCCACCTTCAGTTGTGTGCAATGGCTCCCCATTGGTCTCTGTTGCATAACTGTATTCACTTCTGCATATTACCTATGTGATTCATTTTACGCAGGATCATCACTTGTTACTGCCTACTTGTTGCAAATATATAATAATAATTACTGCTATTCCACATGATTGGACAAAGCTAAACAAAAACTAAAACAAGGTATTTAATAATGACCTGGTCAACAATTGCTGTACAGCCTAGCCAACAGAAAGACTGTGAATGATAACAATTTCTAGGCCAGAAAGTGGTTGCCTGTATTCTATACTGAACTGACATTATTTTACACTGAATTCTATCACAAAATCATTGAACATTACACAAAATAAGTTCCATATTTATAACAAATGTCTCTTGTTAGGCACTCCTAATGTAACTGTACTCCAAAATTCACTTCAAGCCTATTCTCAATAATGTATTTCCTCCTAGAAACACTGATGAATTAAATCTGAGGTTGCAAACAGAAATTACATTAATCCATCTTGTAGCTTACAGTAATGTAAATCTGCTAACATTCCCATTTATATTGCTACAAATGTCTCATTAATCTATTATGTCCCAAACTTTCATTCTCTACTACATAAGAGCATTGGAGTAGATAAACCATGTGTAGTACATTAAGAGGAAGGAACAAATTGTAGCTTTGACAGTAAGTGATTTCCACATTTTCCTTCTATGTACTTTTGCTGTGAGTTATCACTTGGGCACTAACACTTCCATTAAACTTTCAAACAGATTTTCTCTCTGTATAGGACTTGTTCTTATAGGTTTGTGAAAGACAAAACTGTTTCTTTTTGTCTCAAAGCTTGCTTCGTTAGGCCTTTCTGATGACAAGACTCTGACTGACAACTGCTAATTATCTAGGTGGGTGAATGGTGGGTGTCACCATGCCACAGTATCTCTGCTTATGATTGCAAAGATAAGCGGAAGTGGGACAACCAGTTTTTTTCCAGGGGTGCTGCTTGAAGGAGTGGACCACTGCAGAAGGCGATAATGCTTGTGCATGGCAATGGAGGCACCACTCCCTGCTGGCTTATCTGTTGAGCCAGGAATGTCACACTATACTTAGAGAAAAGAAGAAGAAAACCCACAGAAATGGGGGATAAAAGGCCCTCACTGAACTAGGGACTTTGGAGACAAACTCCCCAAGACACTTTTGATGGAGAATTCCCTGAAGGGGAAACCTCTTCAGAAGAACACCCCCTCCCCCGAGGCTGGCTTGCTGCAGAGCTTCCCAGCTTTCTCCCATCCTCTGCAGTGATCAGACGAGTTCCTGAGATCAACGGACCTACTGTGTACCTCGTGGACCCATGGTGGTGACGATCTCTTTTTCACTCTACATAGACTCCTTGCCTATATTTCCTGCCTTTCCTATCACCCACCTTCCCTTCCCTACCTCCATAAATGGCTAGGACTTGTAATAAACTAGTTGGACCAACATTTGAACCATTGCTTCTTAATCTCAATTACATTTCAGTTCTCATCATTAATGTGCTTACAAGAGTGCCGCAAACAGGAAAATAGCAAGCACTTACAGATATTTATCTGAATAACATCAAGAATTATGAGAGATTTTGTTATCTGAAGTACTAGAAAGGTTATTAGACTTTGCAGTGCATATTTACAATTTTGGTTCAGATTAGCAATTATTAAAATAACATCATCTGCCTGGAAATCTGTTATTGCACCAGTTTACTATGCAGGCTTTTTTGTATATTTTGAAATGGTGCAGACCAGTATCAGATACAGGACATGGACTGTTTAAAGGTGAGTCTGGCAGTGACTGTGCATTTGAAGATACTCCTTAAGATGCAAAGTTCTGCAGCAGTCTATTAAAGAAGCACTAAATGTTTCTTCCCTACAGAATTTTGAACCATAGTTTGGAAAGTGCCTCTTGGAATATTTTACACTGCTAGTATAATGTATCTGATTCTGGTGCACTACAAAACACTGATAACATAAAATCCCATAATAGACTGCTATAATACCTGTTATTGTGACACTGTTTATTAGTCATCAGTAAAATATAACTTAATTTAGACTAATATTTTTTGTTGTGGCTTCTTTGTAGCGCTTGCATGAAAAGCTCTAAATATACCACAAGATTCCACTGTTGTACTTTAATTTGAGAAACCAGAAAGGACTCACAAATTTGTATTCATTACAGTACAGAGTCTTGCATAATTTAAAGTTTTCATGTCTTCACTGAGTACCTTTGATTCTCCAAGGTAAATTCCATAATAATAATCTAATAATAATATATTCTTGAAAAACATATGTTCTTGAAAAACAGAAATCAAAACACAGCATGAAAGTCTCTTACTAACACTAGGAAAAAAAAAAAAAAAAAAAAAAAAAGCACATGAAAGAACAGTATGAACTCAAATTCTTTGAAGAAAGTTGCTCATAAAAGCACACAAAACATTGTTATAATGACTGAGAAATTATATGAAGAGAGAGAAATCTGTACTTACCAGTAATATGTTGTAGAAGAAAATGAAATTTCATTACTAATGTAAAATTAATTTATAATTGTGAAAATGTTGACATTTTACCTAAGCCTGATCAAAACACTTCGATCAAAAAGCCAGCAGGTCATTGGCTTTCATCACATACATCTAGAAGATTGACCTCAAATGCTGTGTATCCATCTGCAAGAAAACAATACAAGGCAATGCAGCAGCTATAGAACAAAGGCACATTGAAACATCTGACAAACTGTTTTTCCTTATTTACTGGGGAAATTATGCCTGACATATGAAAACCTGTATTCTGTGAAGTCTGAGAACTCCAATGCCAACACAAATAGTATGATACCATTCAAAGTAAGAATTTCCAGAATTTTTACAAGTGCATTTCAATTTTCCAAATTATTTTGTCATTTATGTTGTAAAGCCATTAGACAATAAAAGTTTCTATATTTGCAGACTATGTTTAGTTTTAGGTGCTTATGCTGTAGTGGTTTAAATTATGAAAGCATATACATAGGTTTATGACTAAATAGGATTACATTCATTTACTGAAAGATGAGTTTGTTTGGTATATTCATTATAATAATTCTGTTTCCACGCCATGCTAAAGGCTTAACTGGTCTTTTTATGTACACATCTATTATTAGCTAGTTCTCCTTCTCACCTGCCTTAGGTATAGAACAACAAAGTCACTTATTCCACACTTAACACCATTAAGAAAATAATTATATTTTAACCAATAAATAATTTGTTCATTATTTTTAGTTCAGATATTTTTAGGTCAATTTTAGATCAACTGAGGAGTTATCTATAACCAGACTTATCTCAGCAGAGGACTTGAACATGTTCTTTACAGCTTCCAGATTCAGGTTGCAAAATGGGGCTCTGGTTATAAAGATTGCCTTTAATGCCCTTCAATGAGAAAACCTGGTTGAAATCTAATAGATTATTTTATTTATATATAGACTTATTTATTTATATATTCTTTTGGACAGTTATGCTATTTTTACACAATATATTTTTTGCAAAACCTTCTAACAGTGTGTAAATTTCCATTTATGAATGTGGAAGCTCATTCCTTTTGTATCCAGTTTCAGGAAGGCTGGTATGAAGAGAAGAATATTTAAGAAAGAAAAACTGAAAAAATAATATAAAGTAAAAATTAGACCTTTGTTCTGACAATCTTTTGCTACTATGAATCACTGAAGAGTGTGTTATAATGTTAACAGTTTTAAAAGAAACTAAAAAATTTTGTGCACTTCTCTGCTCCATTATTAAAGTCTGCATAAAGTTTAAAGTTTAATTTTAAAAAATAATTGTCCCTTATTAAAATTTCCAACATTATATGTTGTTCATGCAGAAAATTACATTAGGAAACAAAATCATTCAATACAATCACTTCTGTCCTATAGATTAAAGAAAATATGTTCAATCACGCTGCAAAATCTTGGAAGTACTTTGTTTACTAAACTGAGTTATGGCTGTCAGTGATGATATCAAAGAGTGACTGAGTGTCACCATTATGCACATTCATAATCATTTCTTGAAGCTAAGAAGTGGTCTTCTAGGTCCCGTTGGCACTATCTAAGCTTTAAAAGTGTGCCTTCTTATATTACAGCTATATTAAATAGAAAACAAACATTTATTAGGAAAAGAACTATGAAGACTTGAAAAAGTGAATACATGAATCCTATTCACAACATACATTTTCAGTATTTCAATTTATGTAGTTTTCTGCTTGGTTTTGACACTACAGGGAAGGTCAGGCATGTACTTTGATAATATACAATTTGCATATATATATAATTACATAGATAGATTATATGTATAATCTATCCAAGAGTAAGTCTGTTTTATGAACTTGTAACTAATTTTTTAACCTCTACTTATCTTAATGAATCATAATACTAAAGATGGATTTCTCCGTGTCTCTATTATTTCTCCACTCTAACCTAATTCACAGGCTCAAGAAGAGTTTGTTTGAAAATAGGGAAATTTTAGTGAATGAAGTTTCTTTATGTTCTACACTGAATGTCTGATTTGGACATGTATGTTAGAGCTGTGAATTGGTTAAACAAGGTGCCTATAGAAGCACAAGAAGGGTGCTGCTCCATGAGGGAGGATAAGCCAGGAGTGGCAACTGCTCAAAGCACAGGCCAGCTTGCATACTATCAAAGACGGCAGTGCAAGGCGCAGAGGACTGGATTGAGAATTGACAGTCTCAGGCAAGGTGTGATGGTGAGTCAGGGCTAGGTTCTATAGAGAGAGATATCACTCAGAAACAGCAGGAATCAAGACTAGGCACAGGGACAACTGCAGCACTGATCAGGCAAGATCTAGATGCAGAAATAAATCTCCTGGACAAATAGGCAACAGTATGCCTTGGCATCAGAATCAGTCAGGACAATGGTACTGTCACTGTGAGCTGACCATTATGGATGTGAAGGAGCTGAGAATTCACATATACAATTCTCAGAGTATATTTCCACATCTAATCTTGTCTTATGAGGGACTTCTATGTAACAACTCCAGATACATTAGTTTACAGATGAAAAATCGGAAGGATCCAGACTGTGCCTCTGTGAGGTCACCTTTGACTTATGCCAGAGGAATGAGTCAACAACAAACTCTTGAATCTCAAGCAAGGATAAGTGCCAAGTGCAGTTGGGCAGGAAGCACCAATTCAAGAGCAGCCTGGAGCCTGTCTGGCTGTAAATGCCCTACAAGCTGTGGCAGCCACTAACTGAACATCAGTCAGTAGTGTGCCCTTGGAGCCATAAAAGCCAGTAGTGTCTTATACTGCATTAACATAAGCATAACTGGTAGATTAAAGGAAAGGATTATTCTCCTCTCCTCAGCACTTCCAAGACCCCACCTAGATATTGCATTTCATTTAGGGTCCAGCTGAGGGCCCCCAAGAAGATCCGGAGATGGAGAACTTGCTCTCAAGAAGAGGCCAAGGGACTAGTGTGTGCTCATCCTGAAAAAGCAATGGTAGCCTTTTTGTACTTTAAAGGAGGTTATCATGATCTCTATGCAATTTCCTGTTGGGAGGAAAAGAGGCAACTAGGCTAAGCTGAAACAAGAATTTAGACTGAGCATTAAGACTTTTTCACTCTGAGGGCAATCAAGCTGTGGAAGATGTTGACCAGAGAGTCTCTACCTTTGTCTTTTTAAATGTAACTGGTGAAGCCTTGGGCATGCTGGTCTAATGTGGTCGCTGACCCTGCTTCAAGGTGAAGTTCTCACAGATTTCTTTTGCTTTATACAGAATTGGTAGTTTGTAATTCAACAGTAGCACCTGCTATATCTTCTGGCTTTTTCTTGTTTGTTTTTATCCCAACAGTTTGGCCTAGAGTTACTTAACAGAAAATATGAAGTCAGTCAACTGCCTACTGATGAGTAAAAAACTGTGATGTAAGTGGATTATTGAACACACAATACTGTCTTGGTACTTTCTTAGCTAGTATAAATCCATTGGATTAAGTGAAAATTCAATGCAAGAACTTCTCATCACTGAGGATACAGTAGATTTCTCAACTCTTGGAATAAATTCAACAAAGAAAATAGTAATATGATCTCAGGAAATATTTGGAAGGAACTGAAGATATCTTATTGTTTGTATTTCTAACTTTTCTCTTGTCTCAGTACTTGCAATCCTTCTCTGATTATCAGACAAGAACAAATCACTGGAGGAAGGAGGATTGAGCATATAGAAATGAAATATGATGAAAAAAGTGTCAACAATTTTTTCTACTTGCAAAGTTAATTCTAAAAGTACATGTTAGATGTACTATTGATACTTCTAAAAATTCATGCTGAAAGTGTGAAACCATTAAATAGGTTACCATGCAAAGTTAAGCTCATTAAATCCTCTAAAACATTTAAGTATCAGGTTGGTAATATAATCTAATATTAAAGTGTACTTTTAATAGGTTTTGAAGAATATTCTTCCAATAAAATATTAAATGTTCAATAAAATGTAACTGCTGCCCCTCAGTAAAATGTTGCTGGTATCTGTGTATCAGTGCCTAATAGCTGAAAGTGTTTCAGTAATCTCAATGCAATTTAATATTTGATATGAATATTTTAATGTTAAACCTGGTCCATTATTAGAGAGACAGAGGCCAAATCCTCTGCTATTACTAAATGATTGCTTAGCTGATTCCAATGCAATTTTATTCATTTGCTTTGGCTTTAAAAGCCATTGCCAATTTAGCCTATAAGAGGGGACTATGTTGCCTACAAACCTACCCTTAAATAATGACACTCAGAATTTTGTAATATGTGTTTTTCTGCCTCTATTTAATGCCTGCATTCAGACAGAATGATTATTTCTTGAAGAATGAGTTCTTCAGATCTCACCTGGACAATCAATATTTTTCCTTCTTAAGATGATTAGTAAATGACAACTTATCCTCATACAACAGACAGTTGCTTTGGTGTAACCCAGCAGCAGCAGCAGCAGCTCAGCACCGCACAACCATTTACTTGCTGCCTCCCAAGGTGGGATGAGAAGAGAAATGGAAATAAAGTAGGACTTTTTGGTTGAGATGATAACTTTATACAGTCACAATGTAATTACTCACACTCCTCCACCCTGCACCATTGTGGTGGTGGCTAGTTCTCTCTGAATGGCCCAGCTCAGCCCTAGTTGTATTCCCATCACTCAGCAACACCCAATTATTGATGTAATCAACACTGCTTCAGCTGGAAGCAGGACAGTGAATTTTTAGTATGATAATTAAGATATGTAATTACCCATGCTAAAATTTGTGTTAATGATAGCAAAAGTTACACAAACACTGTAATGAGAAAATGATTTTCCTCACAAAAAATATGACTCATAAATAGCAAGCATTGGTTACACTGAGAAAAAATTAAATAAATAGTATTTATATGTATTAAGAATTTACAATAAACGAATGACTATAAACTGAATAATGACCCTGTTGAGTAACTGCTTATCATGGGCTATGATTACCAAAGTTGCAATTCACATTTTACAATTTTGTGATGAATGTTACAAATGAGCATTATTTTCAATACAATGAATATTGATTGTACTTGGATATATCAGTATATTTCTATAATTATGCCCACTACACATTCAGCACAAATAATTGCTCTGTAAACTACACCTAGAGAGACTGCCAAAAGCCATTTTAGAAACAAAAAAGAAGTGCACAGTTTTGTCTAAGAGCCCAGAATGAGTGAAGTAGAAACACCAAGAGCTAAGCTCTCAGCAACAGCATCTGGAAACCCAGTTTCCATCTTTTATAGTTCTTGAAAGCTTTCCATGTCATTAAAACCAAAAAGGAAAGCTTTAATGTAGTTTCAAAATGGAAATCCTTTCCCAGCATTTCCCTTGAGAAAGAGATGCAAAATTTTTCCAGTGGGAAATACATTCCTCCTAAAATCAGACAGGGGCTGTTCTAAATTGATATTGGTCTTATCAGTTCTTGACTGGTTAAGCAGTGAGGCAGCAGCAAGAAAGCCATTAAGGATTATCTTAGTTTAAGACAAGGAGGACTGAATCTCTGGACAAATTCTGGGCCATAAGATTTTACTGAGTAGTCCTGAATGAAGAGGTTCTTTCTAGTACTGTGTTAATGAATGCTGGGAACTTTTTAAAGGCAGCATGAGTTCAGAAACTTGAAGTAGATTTTCATAATTTGCTGGACAAACTTTGTGATAGGCTCAAAGATTGGTATCATTACTTTACTATGACATGCTCCATTTTTTTTTTTTTTTTTTTTAAAGCTGTTATATTGATGTACTAAAGGAGGTATCAATATACTTTACTGATCAGACCTACATTTTTGAAAAAAAAAAAAAGTTACATAAGCTGAAATATACAGAATCCTTAGATAAATTTTAAATATTTTCTACATTAAATAAGTAGAAATGAAAAAGAGAAAAATACAAAAGCAAGCCTAAGTTTATATCTGACATCAAATGTTCTAAGAATGGGTAGATACATGTTTTTCCTGGGTCAGTGACTTAGGTAGATGGCAGTAAGTCCATGGAATGCAGCTAGTCCATTACAGAAACACTTTTAACACTTTTTCTCCAACTACTGTTAAGAGACTGTAAAATTTATAAAGAATTTATCAGTCTGTGAGTCTTCTGAGCTATTTGTTTTCTGAGTGATCAATAGGCTTCCTTTATTATTCGTACAAAACAGAAAGTCACTGGACTTTAGTATCCTGTATTGAAAAATCACAGAGAGTATTTGTGAAGCTATCTTATGTTGTACTGAAGGAGTTAATTCTGCATTTAACTGTATTCAGCAAATTAATTCAATATATAATGCCATTTTCCCATTTAGAATTAAGCATTTCAAAGTGTGTATAATCGAAATTCACTTTCTGGATACTGATTGATCCCGGTTGACAATGAAATCTTCCACATACAGATCTGAATTGATTTTTTCTTTTTTCTTTCTTTCTTTCTTTCTTTCTTTCTTTCTTTCTTTCTTTCTTTCTTTCTTTCTTTCTTTCTTTCTTAATAATGACCAGATCCCCACTTACTGACCTCAGGAGATTAATGCATTTTGTCAGTTTTAAATTATATATATATATATATATATATATATATATATATATATATAATATTATATATATATATAATATATATATTATTTTTCCTAGGGGAAGGAGCTATTTTTTAATGGTTTTTTAAAAAACTTTTTGGACTGTGGTGATTTTTGAAACAAGAATTTCAAAGTAATATAATCTGAAAAAAAAGTAAATAAAAAAATCACACTTTTAAATTTTTAGGTATTGGAGGCTTTTATTAAAAACATTTCTTGCTAATGCAAAGATCTAGTTTTTGACAATATCTCTAGACTTTCCTGCTCTCTTTAACTCAGTGATAAGAAGAACAATTTCAGAAAATCTTCCTCCTTGCTCACAGTCTTCACAGAACTCTAGTTCTGATAAAGAAAGAAAATGAAAGAAACAGACAAAGTCAGAGGCATTCAGACTGAGAGAATAACTCTATAGCGAGCCTGTAAAACTGAAAACAATGATTCTCAAATAATTTTTCAAGCAACAGAACACAAGTGATGGTTGACAGAAAAAAAGAAAAACAGAAAAAAAAATAGTCTGCAAAGGCATAAGAGATTACATGGAACATTATTTTTATACTTCTAGTAGGTTTAGTCATTGGTCACTAGAAACAGTATCCTATAAATAAAATAAATGGAATGCCAGCAACTGTATCACCATTAAGTGAGAGCAATTGCTCTTTCTTGCACTGATGTAAAATTCAGTACTATCATAAGGGCAAGTAACCTTAATTTACACAGCCTGCTGAAGGCAGAATTTGGTCTTCAGTTTTATATACAAAGAAACTTAATAATGGTGGGGTTTTTGGCTGGTTGTTAGTTTCTATGTTTGTTGTTTGTTTCATTCTGACAATTTACAAAAAGAAGAGAACATATTTAATTATGCACTGGCTATTTTCAGGAATCCAAGTCAAAAGGAAGAACCAAGATTCTGCTTCTTACATACTAAGACATTTCCAAAACATCTGTCAGAATTGTTATTAAAAGGAAGTTGAGCACAACATTGAAGATACACATAAAAACATACATATTCACACATATACATAATTACATATTTGTATATATATGCATGTATATTGCATGTATATATACAAGTATATTACTTCTCAAAGTAATACATTTATATAATTGATGTATATATGTGTATGAATAGAGAAAAAATAAAACAAACAAACAAACAAAAAATACTACATGGAAAAACAAAAAACAAAACCTACATAAAACTGTACAGTTCTAAATCACAGAGAATTCCCAAGAAGGTATTAGAGCATAATAAATTGCAGATTTTGAATCCCAGTCTTTTTAGATTGCTACATCAGATGGGAAACCTCACCCTTACAGCTTCACAGGCTATAGCAGCAAATTTTTCTCCTTGCATTCTAGTGCTGCTTCTGTTTCATCTCTTAGTGAAATCCTGAAATCTGAGATTTTGACCTTCAAGGCCTTTTCAGAAACTTTCTAGATATACTCTGCTTCTAGGTAGGATTAAACCTATCTATTTTCTTGCTCTATGTGATAAACACAATGATAAATAGTTTCCAATAAAGTACTCAAAATTGCTAAGGAAAGTGCAAGTGCAGCTAGCAAAACTCACTGAAGGCCAATAATTATTAAAGTTCAGAGAAAATGGAAGACCACTTTGACAAAAAGCAACATCAAAAAAGACAAGGTTATATTTAAATATTAAAGAAATCTGTCAGAGATTCAAATGTCCTTCACAGAAGGTTATTTCTTACTGTGCTTTCCACCAAATACATGCAGAATCTAATACAGGTAAACATCATTATCTTACACTTTTTCATTGAAAGAAAAGTTGTTAGTTTTGCATCATGCAATTGAAAGGCCTTGGGGAAAAATAGTAATAATAATAATAATAATAAAATAAAAATAAAAAAAAAAGTTTGAAACCCCAGTGAAAAAGTTCTAGGCCTTCAAATACGCTTTTAGGTAATAATCAGTGGAGCTATAAAGATGTGGGCCACATTTCAATAACTGTAAGTCTATAACCATCAAAAAAAGAATATTTATAACTACTATATTAACCACACATCAGAATGCATTGAAAGTGTTGCAAAGCAGAAGTCAGGATCTGACATTTTTTTAATGAAAGAGAGAAAGCCAAAGCTAGAAATACTTCTCCTGAGTAGGAAAGCAGAGTGGTTCTTGCTGCAACATCACCCACTACCAACTGATCTATCTAAATCAACTGTGCTGTGACTTAATCTTCAGGACAGTCCCATCACAATATGATACTAAACTGAAACAAAGATCTTCTTTTCAAGAGAGAGATTATTTGTTCTAGAATTTATGTAACCTAGTTGACACTACCGCTGATCACAAATCACTTGAAATAGCATGTCTATTAGTAACGGTTGCTGCCTGCTACTGCTTCCGTATGGGTTTCTGATATAAAACACTACTGCTTGTAGAGCAGTGCTAAATTCTGTGATTTTACAACCTTAGTAGAGAGATTAACAGTGCTGCTTGTTACCTGGAGTAATCCCCTTTCAAAGCATCTAAATTTCTAACACAACGAAATACAATGTTACCTAACCATAGAAGTTTTTTTTTGTTTGTTTGTTTCCTTTGTTTGTTTTTTTGTTTGTTTGTTTGTTTGTTTTGCTTTGTTTTCTCTTGGGTATTTGTTGTTGTTTGTTTTTACCTTTATGCAGAAAAGGCTTTGAACTGTTTCCCGAGGAAAGAAAACTAAACCTGTGGGAAAAAAGAGTTCCTGTTTTCAAGATTTGTCACCTTTGAGGCCCTTTTGTAGATTGCAGTAAGCTCACAATTGTTTTTTCTGATTATTCACTAAGTTCATGAGGATTGGGATCATCACATACAAAATGAAGCACATTACATTTGGAGATATAACTTCAGAAATTTCAGTAGTATGTTTGGGGAAAAAGTTAGAAAATCAGACAAAAAACATGGCAACACCAAGTTAGCATCCTGCTTGGTATTTTTGTAGATTCCTAGCTGAAACACCTCTGCCTTATGCTACATAGAGAGCAAAGAAGCTCCACTCACAGAAAGAATTGGCATGTGGTCAATATATCAGAGGAATAGGATGCCATCCAGAAGGACATATGCTTGGGCAGTGGGCCCAGCTGAACTGCACGAGGTTCAACAGATCCAAATTCAATGTCTCGCATGTGGGTCTAGGCAACCCCCATTACCAATACAAGTTGGGGAGTCAAAGGACTGAGCACAGCCCTGCTGAAAAATTCCTGGGGGTACTGGTGAATGAAAGGCTGGACGTGAGCCAGCAATGTGACTTCACAGTCCAGAAAGTGAACAGTATCCTGGGCTGCAACAAAAGATACCTGACCAGCATGGTGAGGGAGGTGATCCACCCCCTCTACTCTGCGCTGATTATGCCTCACCTGGAGTACTGCATCCACATGTGAAGTCCTCAGTACTGGAGAGACATAGACCTCTTGGGGTGCATTCAGAGAAGGGTCACAAAAATAATCCATGGAATGGAACACCTCTCCTACAAGGCTATGCTTCAGCCTGGAGAAGAGAAGGCAGTGAGGTGACCTGATAGCACCTTTACTGTATCTAAAGGGGAGCTCCCAAGAAAGAAGGGGACAGACTCTTGAGCTGGGTCTGTGGTCGTAGAACAAGGGGAAATTGTTTCAAAACTCAGAGAGAATAAGTTTAGGTTAAATTTAAGGAAAAATACTTTACAGTGAGGGTGCTGAGGCACTGGAACAGGTTACCTACTGTTGTGGTTATGCCCATCATGTCATCACCTGGTCTAACTCTGTTGTCCCTGTTCATTGCAGGGGAGTTGGACTAGATGATCTTCAGAGGTTACTCCCAAGTCTAAGGATTATATGATTCCATTAATTGAAGTTTTTGCTTGGCTGTTGTCACTGACTTTTGGTGCATAACATCCTTTTTCTTACACTCTAGTGAGCTGAGGAAGGAAACTCCAGCAGCAAGGGAAACAGTCACTGTTTTAGGATGGCTTCAGACTGTCTCATCTAAATGATTCTTTGGTACAAGACAGCAAATCGTGTAATTGTCTCTTTTGCCTGTGCCCAGGAAGGAAGTATCCTGTTACCCTTCCTCTGCTTGTACAGTTACTTATAGACAAACTAAGCAGAATACTTACGCTACCAAGTACTATTGAGAAGCAAAGATCTTTCTTGATGAAAAGCACTGGCAGGTGTGGAAAGAATGCATTGAGCAGATGAAACACAGGGCATAAACTTAAAAAGCTATTATACAGGTAGGATAAAGCTATCCGCAAAGCAATTTGGACTCTGAGTATTCTCCAAATAATATACTCTGCTCAATTCACTGCTGAACAAAGTGTATTCTGTTGATGATCCAAACAAATTATTCTCATAATACCATGAGGCTGAGTAGCAAAGTCTGGTTTTGCCAGGGTACAAACCCCAGTGGAAATAAGGAGGCGGAGGAAGGACAGTATAGCATATCCCTATAACACTATAAAATGCTGATCAGTGCTCTTCAACACTAGAAAGCTGTGTTTTACAAAACAACCAGAGGCCTTCATGCTGATTTGTATGGAAGAGTGTTGTTAAAGCACTTTACTTCATATTCCTACAGAAGATAGTCCATGTTGTGGTGGTTTGGTGACAATGGAAAAAAAAGATTCCTGAAAATTTTCATTTTCAAAGTTGTTTTATTTCTTTTTTCTTTCTCTTTTTTTTTTTTTTTCTTTCTTTCTTTCTGGGGGAAATAAATAAATAAATAGATAAATAAATGCAGTATTGTTTGTGTTTCAATTATATTAAGGAAAAAAATTTCCTCATCTGCAGAAAGGAACATTGGGATTACATTATATTGCATTTCTACTTTAAATGAATTAGCCTTGCAATAGAAATGAAGAATTGTTCGAAATTTCTTTTGCTCAAGAGCAAGAAACTGTTAAAACTACACTTTTCATTAAAAGACTCTTATATGAAAGTTTTGTACAAATCAGAAAAATGTACTTAAGAAACATTAATTTAGTATTAATTATAAATTTCAGAGGCCAAGTCTGCCTGCCTTCTGTGTTTGGAGAGTAGATTAAAAGGTTTGCTCAAGAAGTTGTTTGCATTAAATTAGAGCAGATTTTATGGTAAACTGCTCTGAGAATCTCCAGTATTCCACGATTTGTAACACTGTTTCTTTTGTGAAGATAATGATGAAAACTAGGTAAGACTTTATTGCAACTGATGTAGTACAGTCATGCTAGTGGAAAACAACTAACACTCCTGCATTTTTTTGTTTGTTCTGGGGGGGGGAGTTACAGAATTAGATGTGCAATGAAAGGATGATGAAGGTTTTTTTGGTTTTGTTTTTTGTTTTGCCTTTTATTTTATTATTATTATTTTAAAGTAACTATTTAGAAATATGTATTTTTTTCTGAAAGTACATAACTGAGGGACAGGCTAGAGACAAAACCAAAAGATTTTATCTAGCTTTAATTCAATTAACTGAAATCTTGCTATTGTTATTTTGATGTGAAAGTAGAGATCTCTGTAAGAAGAGAATAGAATAATATTGAAAAAATATAAGTAGACAATTTGCTTAAAAAAAAAAAAAGGCTGAGTTTAAGATGTATACTGATAGGATTATAATAAAACTTGTTACTTGACAATTATTTAAATGGAATACTGAGAAAGTTATTGTTTCCACACTTTTCCTGTTTTTCTTTGTTGTTATTATTGTTGGTTGTTGGTTTTTTTTTTTCTTTTACTGAGTCCATGTATCTGCTATATTAATGCTGCTACATTATTAGCAGATCAACAATGAAGTTCTGAAGCATAATCACATTTTGAACAGAAAATCCCTTACTTAACCTCTGTTTGATCTCTTGCCTTACAATGAGCGATGTCAACTGGTAGGATGGGGGAAGGGGACAAAACGAGGGCGGCTGGGTCTGAGACGGCAGTTCAAGACTTAAAGCAGAGCTTGCTGGATGCAGACAATGGAGTTAAAAGGCATGGAGAAGGGTGGGGAGATGCTGCCTCTCTCAAGTGCCTCTATACCAACGCGCGAAGCATGGGGAATAAGCAGGAAGAATTGGAGTTCTGTGTGTGGTCATGTGGCCATGATCTCATTGCGATCACGGAGACGTGGTGGGACAGCTCACATGACTAGAATGTTGTCATGGAGGGCTATGTGCTTTTTAGGAAAGATCGGCTGGCAAGGCAGGGTGGTGGAGTTGCTCTTTATGTGAGAGAGCAGCTAGAATGTATTGAACTCCACCTGGGGGAGAGTGATGTAGAAGTCGAGAGCTTGTGGGTGAGAATCAAGGTCCAGGCTGGCAAAGGGGACACTGTTGTGGATGTGTACTACAGGCCTCCTGATCAGGAGGAGGAGGTTGATGAAGCCTTCCATAAGCAACTGGAAGTAGCGGCACGCTCCCAGGCACTGTTACTTATGGGGGATTTCAATTATCCAGATATTTGCTGGACAACCAACATGGCCAGGCATGTACGGTCCAGACAATTCTTGCAGTGCATTGAAGATAACTTCCTGATGCAGGTGGTAGAGGAACCGACGCGCAGTGGGGTGTTGCTGGACCTTATTCTCACCAATAAGGAAGGACTTGTTAAGGAAGTAAAAGTTGGGGGCAGCATGGGATGTAGTGACCATGAGATGGTGGAGTTTGAGATCCTGAGTGGAGGAAGCAAAGCAAAAAGTAGGATTGCTACCCTGGACTTTAGGAGAGCCAACTTTGATCTCCTTCGGGACCTACTTGGGGCTATCCTGTGGGCCAGGGTACTAGAAGGCAAGGGGGCCTGTGAGAGCTGGTTAGCATTTAAGCGGCTCTTCTTCCAAGCTCAGGATCGGTGCATCCCTGTGACTAGGAAATCGGGAAAAGGTGCGAGGAGACCTGCGTGGATGAGTAAGGAGCTCATGTGCAAGCTCCACGGAAAGAAGAAAGTACATGATATGTGGAAAAAGGGTCTGACCAATCCGGTCTTGTTCAACATCTTCATCAACGACCTTGATGAGGGGATAGTGACCACCCTCAGCAAGTTTGCTGATGACACAAAGTTGGGAGGATTGGCTGACATGCCTGAAGGCTGTGCTGCCATTCAGTGAGACCTGGACAGGCTGGAGAGCTGGGCAGTAAGAAACCAGATGAGGTTTAACAAAAGCAAGTGTAGAGTCTTGCACCTGGGTAGAAATAATTGCATGTACCAGTACAGGCTGGGGGAAGAGCTGCTGGAGCAGAGCTCTGCTGAGAGGGAACTGGGCATCCTGGTGGACGACAGATTAACCATGAGCCAGCAGTGTGCCCTTGTAGCCAAAAATGCCAATGGCATACTGGGGTGTATTAAAAAGAGCATGTCCAGCAGGTCGAAGGAGGTGATCCTCCCCCTCTACTCTGCCCTGGTGAGGCCTCATCTGGAATACTGTGTCCAGTTCTGGGCTCCCCAGTACAAAAAAGACAGGGATCTCTTGGAAAGAGTCCAGCAGAGGGCCACTAAGATGGTGAAGGGCCTGGACCATCTCCCCTATGAGGAGAGACTTAGGGAACTGGGTCTGTTTAGCCTTGAGAAAAGAAGGCTGAGAGGGGACTTGATCCAGGTTTATAAATACCTGAGGTGTTGGAGCAATAGTGGTGAGGCTGGTCTCTTTTCAGTAGTGCGTGGGGATAGGACTAGGGGTAATGGGATGAAAGTACAGCATAGGAAGTTCCGCACGAATGTGCGGAAGAACTTCTTTACAGTGAGAGTGACGGAGCACTGGAACAGGCTGCCCAGGGAGGTAGTGGAGTCTCCTTCTCTGGAGATATTTAAGACCCGCCTGGATGCCTACCTGTGTGACATGGTGTAGGGAGCCTGCTTTGGCAGGGGGGTTGGACTCGATGATCTCTAGAGGTCCCTTCCAACCCCTACAATTCTGTGATTCTGTGATTCTGTGAACTGTCATTTTTTTCCTCTTTATTTTCATGAGGAAAATAAAGAGGAAAAAAACTGCATACCAGGCACTGCTCAGAACTGAGCAAACCCCATAGAGGTAATGAAAACTTGAAAACAAGGTAGAGTCTGACTGCATTAGGAGCAGAAGCAGTTCAGATGAGTACCTCCTGTTTTGAGAGATTTTATTCTAGTATGGAGGCAAGATGTCATTTCCTTGAAACTCTGTAGTTTTTTTGTACAGCTTTGTCTTGTCAGTGATCTAAAGGAAGCTATAATGCAAGCATGCAAGTAAAAGCAAAAGGCAGTAAATTTTCTAACAGGGAAGTCCCTTCTGGTTAATTGCCATGTCTGTGGTTCAGTCCCTTCCATTTGCCGCAGATATCTGGGTTCAGAAAGGCACACAGTTAACTCTGACAGGAATTTCATTAGATACAATGATATGTCCGGACATCAAAACTGTTTAATTTCATACTGTATAATAATAAAGTATATTATACTGTATATTATTAAAATACAAACTGTATCTTCAAAAAATGGTATGCATGATCTCTGGGTAGAGGATGTAAGCAAAACATGTATCTATACCATAATATAGCTTTACCTCTGGAAGATTCTTTATGTGTATGTATTTGCCAAGGACACAACAGTGGGGATACCACAGAACAGCTGAAACACACAACTCATCTTTCACTAAAAAAAACAAGATTTAATGAAAGTTATTCTAATTAGGCAAAATGCTTCCTTCTCTGTATATGAATGAATGTCTTTGTACCTAATATAAGAGGAAAATCATTATTAATGAAATTACTGCTCTTAGATGTTCTCAGCGCACCAGTCACATAACTCTAGTCACTCTGAAATGAGAAACATTAAGATATTGAAGTCTCAAAATATGTGGCATGCTAGCTGAGTTGATGAAACATACAGTAAAGAAGGAGCCCCCTTTAAGAACCTTTAACATGCTGCATTTTCTAATGGACTGTGACACACTACATAAGATGTCAGGTTCTTCTTTCTGCTCCTTCTCAAAGCCATCTCCAGAACTACTGAACAACTGTACTGTACTACAGAACACTGCAGCTGCATTTCGAGAGTGGTGGAATGGTTAGACTCATGGTTAGACATGCCATGTGGCAAAGAAGAGTGGATAGAGGTTTCACCTAGCTTGAATGTTTTCGCCATTCCCCAGACCAGAGTATGCCACACAAGTACAGTAAAATAAATATGCCAACAGGGAAGCCTACCATGATTTTATATGGCAGGGTAGTGAAGCAGAAGAAGCTTAAACAAATTAACTGTTTTCCAGTAGTCTGAAGACAAAAATGAAGGACAAAGAAGCCAAGCAGGGGGAGGGGATTAATATGGATGAATGCAGGTATGGCAGTTGGATAGCACTTAACAGCACAGCAACAGGACAGCCACCTCAAGTTTGTTGCTGCTCTAACAACAGGACAGGCTCACTGCCTTCTGATGTTCAGCTGAAGGTCACAGTAAGTGTAAATCTAGTTTTTTCTGCATTTTGCACTGATATAAAGATCTGTAAAACTAATGCAGCAATAGAAAACATTATGATACCTAATTATTTTTACTGCCTCAGCAAATTGCAAAATAGATTTGCTTCACTAAGAGGGAAGGCATCAAAGAGCACCAGAGATGTGAACAGAATAGGAATACATCAGCTACTGTAGCAATAGAAAGTTAGAAGGACTATGAAGAATGGCAAACCAGTGATTTTTACACAACACCTTGGCAATATTCACGTAAACTTTCACTGAAATCCATTAAAACTAGGTGTGAGCATAAAGAAATAGTGACAACAATAAGACTTTCTGATCTACAAAACACAGTCTTTACATATGGTAGCTGACATGGTAGAGAAGAAGTGCTCCATGCAACTTTTGCTTTGTGGATGCCAAGTTCTGACACATTCAGACTCTGGAGGGAAAAAAAATAAAAAGGAAAATATCACCATTATTTTAACCCATGTTCAACGTTATTCTGGTTTTGTACAAATTCTCTATATATGCCATTTTCAAGCTTCCTAAAACAAGGTTTTGCAGTATACTTTTGTTTTAATTTTATGTTTACTGCACCTTCAACAAATACCAGTCTGCAGTCTACGTGAGTAACATCATGCTTACAGACAGTAATTCTTTCTACTACCTACAGTACGTGTCATATTCAGCCATAAATCTTGCTGAGTGTAGCATTTTAAGTTCTTACTTTACTAATTGTACTGTATCCTAGATCTACAGTGTTGGTTGTTTCTTCTTCTTCTTTTTTCTTTTTTTTTTTTTTTTTTTTTTTTTAGTATATTTCTTAATTTTGGCAAATGAGAAAACCTTTTAGTACATTGTAAGATAGTGTATATATCAATCAATGGATACAGTTTTAAACATTTTTCCAAGTATTCCCTTTCTGTAAGACCTTCAAAATAAAGGCCAAATTTTTGTCAGCAAATTTCTTTCATACATTATTCAGGATAGGAAAAAAGCCTAGAAGCAAGGCTAAGTGGTTTGACATAGTAATAGAAGAAGGTAAAGAGTCCATTGAGGGAGGACAACAAAAACGCACTGTACCAAGACAACTTGTAGATATAGTCTACATTTAAAAGACATTGCAAATTTGCCTTTATCATGTGGTCCATTTCTCCAATAACTATGCAGAATTTATGTTAGTTTTAAATTGCTTGGCAATGAGCTAGAAAAAGGAACCTTAAGGAAGCTGATGATTAATTCCTTTTAAATCCTAGTGAACTGCCAATAACATTGGAAGCCTTCAGGTATCTCAGTCATAAGATCCTCTAGTACATCTCATCTAAGACAAATTGAAGACATTGTATAACTTTATCTCACACTGAACCATACATTTATTTATTGTAACTTATTTTATTAATACTTTGCCTATCACTGATTATTTAAATATCATATTCTATCTGTGCTGTGTTCCATTATTATAAATGTTTAATTTAAATTATTAAGTATGCTTAATCAGAATTTTTTTTTTTTTTTTTTTTTTTTTTTTTTTTGGTAACCTAAAATTTTACTCTGAAACAATATTTAAATTTTGGTGCATGTTTGTCTTTGAATCCATGAGGCAGAAAATTGCATGTAAGTAAGTGCTCGTGTAATTCCTCTTTTCACATAGAAATCTAACCAAAAGTTTGATCAAAGATGTAAACTCCAGGCACCTGACCTTAACTTTGTACCATATACACCAACAGTCCTAGCTGGTTTACATGCTTACTCATAGACAAAAACAAGAGATCAGAGCAGTTGGAGACTTGATCAGAATGGGATTTCAGTAAAGTTTATTGGTATATCTTTATTACTGTGAAGACATGGAAGGATCTAAATTCACCTTTGTTGCCTGGATCTAATGGAAGATTTACACTGTTTTCAGGAGATGGTATCTCCAGCATATACTGAAAACTGACTTGTGATGCAGTAAATCTGTCCAGGCCATGATGTATTTTAAAATATATTTTTCAACTGAATAGATCACTCAAAAGGGAAAATTGACAAAAGAACTTATTAGGGCTATGAAAATCCACTTTATAATTCTGAAATAAATCTAGCTGAACAAAACATATACTACTTCTTTCATTAAGCAGATTTACTTTCCATAGCTTTTCCTCTAGCTGCTAACCTGACAGAATCACTTCATTGATGATCTATTCTGATCTTATTAGATGTAAGCAATGAAAGAACTAATTGAGAATCAGGCTGCTGTGTCCATTTTCTGATCTCACATTTAAAGAGGTCATTTAGAAAAACTACACTAGTCTGACTAATGGGTGGTGCATAGCATAGTAGTGTGAAATAAAAAACTATTTAAGTTTAATCATCTAGTAAATTATATCTAGCAGCTAACAGAACTGCGCTGAGGCACAGAGAAAAGAAAGATGAAATCAACACCATCCCTTTTGTCATCCACATCTAGTATACCTTTCACTTTGGATGCAACGTCATATTAAGAGTGGATAAATGGAATAAAGGAGTAATCGTATGATTCTTTGAGTGTCCAAGATCTGAGCAGGGGTATCCAATGGTCTGTACTGGTACACAAAAAGTCCAAGGCCATGCAGGTGCTTGTGAATGTAAAGTACATCCTCTGTGTGCCTGTGAGTCTACACCAGGGACTTTCTGACTCAGTCAGACAAAGAGGGGAAATGGACTTGAATTTTGTGCAAGTCCTGTGGGTGTTGTTGAAGGCAACATCTAGTCTGCGGCAGATTGTGTTACAGGCTGTGTCCACGTCCTGTGTTTGTATGTCTATTTGCTCTGAGCTTCTCAAGTGTCTGAACCTGCAAATGGGTAAGTGGCAGCCGTGTGCCTTGACTTGGAAGGAGAACCCAAGACCCCAGGGCACTGGGCTGGACTCCAGCAGCGAGGCAGTAGCAGTTCTGGCTGGGAATGCAAGAAGAGATGCTGTCCTGCCAGACAAAACTTATTAGAAATGGACACATCAGATATTCAAGTAATCTATTTGAAGTGAAAAGAACATTTTAATGAGCTTGATTCAAAATAGGCAAAATCACTAAAAAACTACAAAATGTGCAACAAATATTAAAACCTTCATTAAGAATTTAAGAACGATTCCTTAATACAGATATTAGTGAATCCATTACAAAAAGTTACTTAAATATAGAATAAAATACCATACCCAACCAATGAGACTTTGCCTAACTGCTCTGGTTATCAGATAGTAATAGGTCACTGCAAACATAATGCTTCCTATTTATTTCCATGGAAACTACAATAGCAAGCACAATAATACTTCTTGGTAGAGAAAATTTTTAGCTACAAAACACTATTTTTTCAACATAGTCACAAATGTTATCTATGCATTCTTGCCAACACTGAATAAGAGTCTAAATGCTTCTCTGATACAAGTTTGAAATGGCTCCTCCAGCTGCAGTTTGTCACTGATGCTGTCTTGGAGCTGAACTTCGGGACCTCTGGATTCTTCCTCTGGTAGGGTCTTCCCAGTAAAGACTCGTCCAAGTACCCAGTATTGCAGAAACCTCCCAGCTCCCTAGCACTCAGCTTCTTGAGCCTCCCTTGGTGCCACCAGCCTCTAACTCATACTACCGAGCCACAGCACATTGCCGCAGCACAGGAAAGGCTGCAACGTGCCCTAAATAAATATAAGCAGTGAAACAGGTGTCATCCACCATGGAGACAAGAGCTAAAGAGCTGTTTGTAGCTCTCTGCACAAGCACCAGTGGGATGAGAGCTGCCAGGCAGACAGAGGAGTTTCTATTTTATCTGCCCATCCTTTCTCATTAATGCTGTCATGGTACCAACATGATTTATAAGTCATAATGCTTGTACAAAGGAAATTACTGTTGTTGTTTCTGGCCATGCATAACTCATCAAAATTAAAAACACAGCTACGCACTGGGGATGTTGTCACCTATGTTGCGCCTCATTAGGCAAACTGAATTCATAAAATCTTAAATACTGTTGAGCCTTGGATTTTCTCAGCAACAAAAGTCAAGTCACAGAATTATTGTAATTATCCTCTTACAGCCAGGTTACTTTTGCTGAGGGTGCATTCAGAACTCTCCTCGTGAATGTTGTGCCAAGGAGTCTGGGAAGAGCTCTGCCTTTTGTCTCATGTCAGACCAGGTACAAATGTAGGCTGGCTTTGAGCATACCGTGTAGCTGCCATGCCCCTGCACAGCCAACCCTCTGGAGATGACAGCCTTGCTGAGCATCATCCAGAGCCATGCTGTGCAGGTGTGACTGTACAGATGCCTGGGGTTCTTCTGGCCCAAGTGCAAAACCTTGCACTTTGTCGTGTTGAAACTCATTAGGTTCACCCAGGCCCACCGTTCAAGCCTGTCAAGGTCACTCTGAATGGCATTCCTTCCTTCCTCCATGTCGACTGCACCACTCAGCTTGGTGTCATCAGTAAACTTGCTGAGGGTGCACTCAATTCCATCATCAATGTTATTGATAAAGATGTTAACAAGCACCAGTCCCAAGACAGATACCTGGGGGACACCACTCGTTACCGGCCTTGATCACCACCCTCTGTCTGAGGCCTTTCAACCTATTTCTTATTCATCGAGTGGTCCTCCCATCAAATCCACATCCCTCCAATTTGGAGATGAGGATGTGGTGGGGTACCATGTCAAAGGCCTTACTCAAGTACAGGTAAATGACATCGGTCACCTTCCCTTCGTCAACCAATGCCATCACTCCATCATAGAAGGCCACAAGATTGGTTAAGCATGACCTTGTCCTGGTAAAGTCATGCTGGCTGTCTCTGATCAGACACTCATTCCTCATGCGATCGAGCATATTGTCCAGGAGGATCTATTCCATGATCTTACCAGACACAGAGGTGCGACTCACCAGCCTGTAGTTCCCTGGGTCCTCCCTGCTCCCCTTCTTGTATATGGGAGTGACGTGACCCTTCCTCCAGTCATCTGGGACCTCACTTGACAGCCACGACTTCTCAGATATGATGGAGGATAAACACTGGTACATTTTGCTTGCGCAGATTGTGGAGTCTCCCTCCTGGAGATACCTGATACTTGTTAAGACATAGTCAAGGGCAACTTGTTCTAGCTAAACCTGCTTAAGCAGGAGCCTAGAAGACCTTCATAGGTCCCTTCTAATCACGGTGACTATGAGAAACTGAAAGGACTAGCTGGGTATATGATGAGGCCCACAAATGAGTAGCCAATCTACTATGAGTTTTTACACTGGAAATTTAAGAGTACTAAAGGGGATCTTGCCATGACAATTAGTTTTATTAAGAGAAAAATTTTCTAAACTACCAGTGTCACAATTTGAGCAACTTCCCATCCGCCCTCAAGCCAAATGAAAAAACATAACTGCAATAAATGGTTCAAGTCATTTAAAAATTATTTGTATTAAAAACAGAGGATTTCAATTCCCAAGTACAATGCTGAGGGCAGCAAGTAGTCAAATTACCAGAGTAGAATAAATTTCCTGGCTTGCCTTTGAGAAAATTTAATATCCAGAAATGTTAATAATTCATAATTACCAATTAAAGTCATACAGCTAGTCTTTACTCATTTCCCATGATTATTTCCACATTCAGTATCTAATTAGTGTGAATTCACTGACTCTAAAGTAATTATCTAATCATTATCAGACAACAAAACGAGCTTCAATAATAACTACCAATCAATATAATCACTAATACACTATGTTTCACCTTAATGATCCAACATTTACACTTCAGATTGTTTAATCTGCAATATCTAGGTTGAATAGTCCCTATCTGTTACGCTTCAAGTTCCTACATTCACAAGAGGATGATTAAATTAATAATCAATTTTTTTAAATGTCAGTCCTTTATACATGACATATTAGATTTCCCTCTTCACATTTACATCTCAAAATAAGTATTTATAAACGTCCAAAAATGAAAATTAATGAAGCAGTAGCTGATTTAAATTCAGAGCTCATCCACATTGACCCTCAAGTCAATGTGAAATGATTCTGTGGCTAGACGCTACAATTAATAATATTTCAGACTTCATCAATCAACAGAACTTCTCAGATATGGTTAAAGACTACCAAGAGTTTCATACAAGACTGCTGGAACACCCTGTTCATTTACATTGCAAAGTATTTTCTTATTCCATCACTAAGATGGCCTTCACATAACTAGAGGTTCCTGAATTAAATGGACCTTTCCTCCACTCCAACAAAACCCTTTCAAACTTAGAAACAGTTCTGACACAAATATAGTTGTTAATAAATGTCAAGAAGATGGTTGCCTAAAGTGTTCATAGTTCTGTCTTTCAACTCAAATTAAATCTACATACCATAATTTGTATACATGTAGATCATGAGGTCCCACACTGCTGCTCTCCCTGGACAAATTTTGGTCTTCCCCATTTTTATAACTTTTAAGCTCTTTTCAGCTAATACTGAAAGCAATTTTCTTCAACTAAAAATTAGTGAATTAATTATTTACATAAAATATTCATATACAGGAATCAGCCATTAATTTAAAGTGAATACATTTATCATATGTTTAAATTTGAAATTATGACTCCTAAGACAAATGCTTGAAATAAATGTTATTTAATGGAATTCTTAGTTTATATAAATAAAACCTTTGTTAGTCTTAATGAACTTGTAAGAAATCTAATTTTCTATCATACTTCAAAATACCAGTGCAGCATTTCATTATTTCCCACTCCTCCCCCTCAATACTCAGCATTATTCTAGAATACTTCAAGATTCCAGAATAAGTATACCCATAAGCTCTTTCAGAATAAGGGATTTTTTTATCTGAATTATACATCTTTGATGTGCAATTATTTTAAAATTGGAAAAGTAAAAAAAAAAAAAATTAATAATAATTACGTTTGCCACCAATCAACTACAAAAAGAACCAGTTTACTTCTCTTAGCCAGCTATAGAGTATGATCACAAAGAAAATTAACAGCATTTAAAATACGATGGGTTTAATTAAAAAAAAAAAAAAAAAGGTTTTATTTTAAATGGGAAAATATGACTGTTCTTCCTTTTAGAAGATTTATCAGATTGTTTACGAATTATCTGTTTTCCTTAAAATTGTAAATTAACTTCCATTATTTGTATCAAAATACTTTCTTAAAATACATTATTAGTCATAGTTTAGACAGCCTCCGGAAAAATATTTCATCATTTGTTAGTGCAACAACTTCTTTCTGGCATTTTATATATTCTTAGAGAACTTTGCAGGCCTTATTAGTACCTTATATTTATTACTGTTTACCACTCAGGCTTATCACAAGTGATTACTGTCTTCCAATTGTGTAAAAACAACCATCTGGGAAAATTATTTCTAAAAATGTTCTTTAAACTGCAGAATTGCAGTTTAGTATTTAGGAGACAGTCTCTTCACAGGATCTTTCTAACCTGTTAACTTTATATAACATATTGAAATACTTACTTTGCATAAAAGTGATGAGCAGATTTTAATGGCATTACCAATCAAGCTGAGTATTTATCACTGCAGATCACTCAAATTGCCAAAGGAGTATGGAAATCTAGATTTTGCCAAGTAAAACACACCAGGAGAAGCAAAAGAGTCTTGCATATATTATACCTAAGTAGATATTTAGTCTTCCTATGATAATCACAATTCTTTTCTAGGCCTAGTCCTTTGCATACTAGAGAGAGTCTGTAACCAATCATAAGCCTGGTTGATTAGATTTCTCTCTGTAGTTGAAATAGAGTGACTGCTACCGAAATGCATGATCCTGAAGACAAATTGCATTTCCAGAGCCCTCTGTAACTTATGTAGAACTGAAAGACATCATGTCAAGCAGAGGAGGAAGCAGTGGCACTGCTGCAGGAGACATCTGTCAACCCAGTAGCATTACGCAGCAGGACCACTCTGGTGGACCTTGGAGGACATCTGGGGATGTTCCTTCATACAGGGACAATACAAACATCTGGACAGTTCACAAACCTAAGAACTCTTGCCTTGGATCAAGACAAACATAGAGAAAAAGACAATCATAGAGAAAAAGAACTACACATTACAGTACAATAATAAGATCTTGAGCAATTCTAACCCTACCCTATCCTAACCCTAACCCAAAGCTCCACAGCGTCGGAGAGCAGCAGCAGCTGCAGTACCATCAGCCAGGCATCATCAAGGTGCCTGAGAGCAGCGTCCTGAACAACCAGTGCAGGACAGAGTGGAGGAAAGTCTGCTCACGTTTGCATCACAATGACGATGCAAGTAACAAGCCCCAGAGATGCTGTGGGAGCAGCCGTGCTGCAGACCTGAGGGCTGAGAGCAGTGTCTCGAACTCTGCCAGACAAGGGACATCACGGTGCTCGAGGCACTCCCTGACAGCTGACTGCAGCCGCCGGTGCAGGCAGGGACGACGGGCCCAGACACGAGGGACGACGGGCCCAGACAGGAAGCCGCTCTCGGGTTCCCCGAGCGGGTCTCAAAGACGTACTTGTTCCTAGTGTCGACGGCTGCAACTGCACCTACACGCGGCGGGAGCACGCGGGTCCTCGAAGGATTCCACGGGGGCTGTTGGAAGTCGGCGCAGGCAGCCAAGTCGGGCCTGGACTCAGAGCCGCACTCCTTATCAATCATCGGGCTGCAGAGTCTGGAGCCAGCACCGAAGACACTGCGGGAGCTGACCCGGGCAGCGACGGCCAGTACTGTGTCGGGGCCAGAATACCAACCGCTGGCCCCACTGATGCTACAGGAGCAGTCATATGCAAGCTCCACATGCTGGCTACAGTCATCAGAGTCAGTCACAATAAATCTGAGAGTTCCATCATACCACTGTCAGTTTTGTTCTTCTCTGCCTTCCCCCAAGGAGGTGGGCAGCTCTGGGGCCACCACTAACATTTTCAGTAATATTTGCCTAAATGTTGTTTGCCATATTCAGTCTCAGGAAGCATTGTCCGTGCAGAGGTCAGTGGCTCTGAACATCCTCTTAGCTATTATAAAAGGAGATGGTACTGCAAATACAAAGCTGTCTTTTCTTGATATTTGGATTTTTGAAATTCTGATATAAGGTCATGTTCAAGACACTGGCATATGAATGGCATAACATAAGATGACGTATCATAGGTTATTACTGGCTCACTGGCTCAGAGAAATTGTAGAGTGGCCTGGGTTGAAAAGGATCATAAGGATCACCTGATTTAACCCCCCCTGCCATATGCAGGGGCCACCAAGCACTATACCAGGCTGCCTAGAGCCACATCCAGCCTGGCCTTGAATGCCTCCAGGGATGGGGCATCCATGACCCTCCTGGGCAACCTGTTCCAGTGTGCCACCACCCTCTGTTTCATGAAAAACCACCTAATCTCTAACCTAAACCTCCCCTGTCTCAGTTTAAAATCATTCCCCCTTGTCCTTTCACTATTCACTCTCATTCCCCCTCCTGCTTAAACTCTCCCTTCAAGTACTGGAAGACCGCAATGAGGTCTCCCTGGAGACTTCTCTAAGCTAAACAAGCCCAGTTCCCTCAACCTTTCCTCATAGGAGAGGTGCTCCAGCCCTCTCATCATCTTAGTGGCCCTCCTCTGGACCTGCTACAAGAGCTCCACATCCTTCCTTTATTGGGGGCCCCAGGCCTGGACTCAGTACTGCAGATGGGGCCTCTCAAGTGCTGAGTAGAGTGGGACAATCACCTCCTCCTCCCTGCTGGCCACCTATGAGACTGTGACAAAGCCATTAATTTCATGGATTTGAAAATATGTTGCTAGTTTCAGGCACTAATAGTAATAGTAGTAGTAGTAGTAGTAGTAGTAGTAGTAATAGTAATAGTAATAGTAGTTCCTAGCAATTACTGAAAAGGAACCAATTTTAATCTGCTTAAATATAGACCACCACTAAAATATTTTGCTGAAACAAGGTTTTTGAGTTACAGCTTTCCAGATGAAAACACCACTCTTTGTTCCCTTCAAGTCTCAGCAGACCTCATGCCTATTTTAATTCCAGATTTACTTCTAAGAATCATCTACACTAGTACAGATATGACACTTGCACAATTAATCCTGAGGTTATTTGGAGTGTCCTGATCTTTCAATACAAATAATAGTTCATCTTTTCTATCCCTTATGATCTCAAGTTCATTATATCACTAAAAAAAAAAAACAAAAAACAAAAACAAACAAACAAAAAAAAAAACAACCACAAACAAACAAACAAAAAACAGAAAAAAAATACCAGTAAATTTTGTTAGAAAAATCCCAGTCAATCCTGTGAGATGGGAGGGGATCAATATGCGGAGTGTGTTAGAGAATAAAATAGTAAGGGTATAATTTTTCCTGACAGAGAAGTCTGAATTTAATGTGGGAATAGTCACAAGGCAAGAATCCATTTTATAGCACCCTTTGCAGTAATAAAAATTGCTTTTTGGAGTCCACCTCCTGAGATACTGCTAAAATAATTTTCTGTGATCTCTGAAGCTTGTTTTTGTACAATTACATATATACAAAAATATTTTGTTATTGGAGAACATAGGGATAAAAGAACAGAATAAGACTTTGAAATTTAAATCCTATATCTAGAAATGAAAAACTCTGTGAACTTTTCCAGTGAAGCTCTGTCCTGAAAAAACACATGCCAAACTCCCATTTTCTTCTAGAAATAGTGAATTGCACAGCTATTCTATAATCAGCAAGTAGATGAATAAGAAATGACATAAAGGTTAAAAATAGTTTAAGCCATTATGATGGAAATCATCACATTGAAACATCTCATCCTGTCATCCATAAAACTGTGGGCATAAACTTTATTTTGAAGCTAATCTGCAAGGAAAACCAGTTATGTATATATTTCCTGCCTCCTCACCTCCCATCCCTACCCAGTGACTTGGCTAAATCACCTCATACTCAAGGCTTTGTTAAGACAGGATTATAAAAGTAATGAGGGATTTACTCTGTAGGGTTTTCAATTGATTTTTTTGTTTGTTTTGGTGGTTCTTTTTTGCTTGCTTATTTGGTTTGTTATTAAGTCAGAATAGCCACAGGTCTCTGCCAGGGAAGGTCAGAAAGAACAGGCTTACTCTGCCCACAACAGCCAAGTTTTCCTTCTGCTGTGTCAGCAGTATCCAGCCAGACCATCCCATGTGGAGGAGATATTTTGGTACTTATTTCAGTTATTATCTTGCCAAGCAAATCCGGGCAGTCTGCCTGCAGGTCAGTTGTGCAGATGGGTGGTAGTCAGAGACATAAAATTTTGGTTAACAGCTCTTGACTCTGAAAGTGCTGTTTAGGAAATAGTATTAAAATCAGAAAACAAAACCAAACCACCACCACCAACAACAACAAACCAACCCAACCCAAAAAAAAAACCGTTTCCAATAGAACGCACTAGGTAATTACTATAGCAGTGAGCTGCTGGGTGGAGACAGAAATCCCCAAACAGAACACAGAGGAGATTTTAGCATCTAAGATCATGTCAGGTGTGATCTCTAAATGGGCTCTTTGAAATAAACTTGTGCTCTCCTCAACAGTCTTGGCAGTACATTTAGCAGAACTGCTGCTGTGCCCATAGGATTAAGTGGCTCTATGTATTATTTCTGTGCCTGAATACACCCACATTCTACCTATTATTCAGGTACATGCACTGTGCCCCGGCGCTTCTAATAAAAAATAAACAAACAAAAAAACAAAACACACACAGACATGCATGCAGCTGCCAAAGAGTAACAAAAGGACAGTCCCCCAGAGAAGAAAACAGGAGCAAAGAATAGCCTGGCACATATTGTGCCCTCTCTGATGCGTGCAGTCCCACAGGATTGACCATAACAGGTAGAGGAATGTGCTAGTACTAGAGAACATTGATATCACAGCAAACAGCAAAATAAGGACAGAAACCACCCAGGGAACCCAGTCAAGGGTGAGAAGAGGCAGGACAAGAGAGAAAAGATCAGAATTAATATGAGAGCAAAGGCTTGAATGTTCTAACTTGAGAGCAGGGCTGGAGTCAGGGTATCTGCAGGACAGGCTAAGGCTTAAAGAGATACCACCATAAACAGAGCTCAAGATAGCTGCACATATAACATGGCTGTGAAAGCAAAAAAAAAGCCCAGACATGAACTGAAATGAGGCTCCTGGCCCTATGGGCAGAGGTATCAGGTGAGACCTATTAGTGTCATCAGGGCCCTGGCAACCAGAGTAGTGAGAGTAGTTATTCAAGTGTGTGAAAGAGTCTTTAGTCACTAGACTGCTCCATTAAGCATGAACATACTCAGAGTGTTTTTGTTATTCTTTTTAAAAACTGTACTCTTTGCAAAAATAGGAAACGTCCTACTAACAAAGAGATTTGCTAGGGTGAGTGATTAATTTTGCTTCCCAGTCTCAGTTAGTGTTTCAGTTAGCATAAAACTCAGATGTCCCAGTTTGAACAAAGATAATTCCTGGACCTGATTTAGGCTGAAAATAATTCTTTCCATCTTAATCTTGCATCTTCTGAATTCACTCTCCAATCAAGGATATTTTGTGTGAAGTGACACTGCCATCTGCACAAATTCACATTCATTTGCATGAATCTCTCCTCCATGCAGATCAGTTCATGCAAGCTGTAGAGCTGAATACCTCCCAAGTACTGCCCAAGGCTTTGTCCCACAGTAAAAAGGGTCTGAGTTAATAGTTCAGTGTTATGATCCAAACTGCATAAGCAGTCGTGAAATGTTTATAGTTTTCTTGATTATATCATTCAGTTTCACTCTTAATATACTACTGCTACAAGGAAGATACATCACATCTCCCAGAGCTGGTGTTTACAGGCTATTTGTGGAATTCAGAGAACACTGTATGTTTATATGCTGCTGGCATTTGGACGAGGTAGTTTTCAGAAACTGAAAAGAATATCTCTTGCTGTATGTATCTGTATTGCCCAAGAGAAGAAAAGACTAATGCAGATGTAGTCTCTAGGTTTCTAGGTATCTATGTGTAAGAAATATCAACATTCCTTATTTAAATGGAAGATTAGATTCTCAGAAACAATTTCATGAAAACAAGTGGTTTCCATGACAAATCCAAAATCATAAAATACAAAAAACCTTGACTGTTGAGTAGCATTTTGGCAGATATTAAGTAGGCAAAATAAGGTTTTCTTTCTGAAATACAAGCTTCAGTGTCTGCATATAACACAGGGGGATTAACAGCTGGCTTTGAAGTCAGATGTTAGCCTGCCTTGGCTTACCAGAGTCCTGCATGACTGATCAAGAATAGCTTCTAGACCCTGTCAGGATGTCTCAAGCTTTTGAAGCAGGACTGTAATCAAGTATGAATGCTGAATACCAATGAAGGCATTTACAAAGTGTTCATATGAGTAACTGTTTTTGACATCATTCAGACAAATGTGGAAATTCAGAGACATTTTGCAGGTTGCTTGAAAACTTGCAAGCCATGAAAAACTTATGCAGCTCAAACAAACAATAACACATCCACCTTATGATAGATGGTAATGAAAAACCAGAGCTGGGGTCCTGCCAAGCCTTCTCCCGTATTTTCAGCATCTACAGCCAAAACATGCCCTGGCCCCCAGCTGTGGGAGGTGCCTGGACCTTATCCTCTTGGCTGCTCTGTTCGTTTTCTCCTCTGAAGGACTGAGGAGCTCTTCTGTCAGAAACAGTCAAGCTGCTTTAAAGGCTTTTACCTGAAGCTTCTGAATTACCGTGACACATAGAAGATACACGTTAGTTCTATGGTACTTGATCCTCCTTAGTTTCTGTCCACAGGATTTTTTCTTCCCCTTTGTTTCTAGATCATGTTTTCCCATGTGTTTACAGAAATGAGAAATCTCATGTCTGAACAGAATATCCAACTGCTGGCAACACGTGCTGGAGCAGGAGTGTTACTGTTCAACACACATTACACTCAGGTTGGGGATTTTAAGACCTTTTTTGTGGTTGTCTCAAATGAGAAACACAATGGTCTCAAATTAGAAATACCAAATGCACATCAAAAGAAAAGAATCTCCCAGTTACATGTTCTTTCAATTGTCTTGAGTTATTTATTATGGCATCCTTTTCATGTTGGCGGGGATGTGTGTTTGCATGGGTAGTAGATGCAGACAAATGGACAATAAAGTGACACTAGTATGTTTGTACAAAGTTGACATGAAAATTGAAATCCTGAGAGACATTGTGTCTGTATATCACACAGGGTGATACTTGGTTTGGTTTGCAGTGCAGCTTTGTTTTGACACATCAGTTCCTTCCATGTGATATTGCAGTGAGTACAACATTCAGAACTTGGTATTAGGAATGCTCCTCAACCAGCTCAGCAATAAACAAGCTCTTCACTACATCTTCCAGAAATCCAGCTGATGGAGAAATTTTAAAAGGTGAATTATGAAGTTTTGCAGAAGAAGCAATGGAATTTTCTATGGAGAACATATATAAAGTTGTGGGAATACTATGAAATTATGCTGCATTCCACTAATACATATTTAGATTTAAAAAGATGAGAAAAAAAGGTAAAAAAAACCCAACAACCTTTGTGATCTTTCAAAAACAGATGTGTCAATAATAAAAAATACAGAGCTTCATGGGTTTTTTTTGTTGTTTTTTTTTGTTTTTTTTTTTTTTAAACTTTGAGCTGAGACAGAAATAGATTAGTAGCCAATAGTTCCTACGTATGTTAAACAAGCAACCTCACTTTTCCAAAAGTCTATCTGTAACTCACATATTTACACTGAATTTCTGTGTTTTGCTAAATGTTTAGCTCCTCCTGCAACCAGCAAGGAATAGAAGAGCTATGACTTCTTTTAATTGTTTCATATATCATGTCTTCAAATGACAGACTCTGAGGACTCAAACTTCCTCTCACAAATGTAATTGTACTGAATTCACTGGGATTAGATGGGTATTCCATCAGTATGAGATGACAATCAGACCTTGAAAAAATGCAACTCAAACTTTGTTGCAAGCATTCTGCATTCGGTCTATTTTTCTTAAGGTCAAATCTGCATTAAGTCTTGTAACTGAAGACAAAACCAGAGAAAAAATTTCTGCTCAGTACAAGTCTGTTGCATATGCTAACCACATTTCATGCTTGACATTTTCACTGACATTGATAAGAGACTTGCACACAGTGTAAGTACAGAATTAGCAAAACAGATCCGTGCTGATGAGAACTGACAAAAAACAACACTAAAAGCAAAGACTTCCACATCAGAAGTGAAGAATTAGGTTGTTAAGTCTACTGTAAACTTCTGATCTTTTTGCAGGACTGAAGTTTTACTAAATTTTCTCCAACCTGTGCACACTTGCTGTTTGTTCATCCTTCTTCTGCTTGTGTTACGCAGATTCATCAGTTATGCACAGTCCTTTCTTTCCGCAGTTTCCTAATGTGATCACTCTGCATCTTTACTTGTCACTGGCTTGGTCTGATTCCACTGATCCAAAAATTACCATCATCTATGTTTGTGCAGTGCCTTTAGTTACCATAGTCTTGATTAATTCGTGGCTTTTTTGTTTGTTTGTTTCTTTTTCTTTTTTTTTTTAATCTTTGCCATTGTATATAGTAACAATATGTTAAGTGTATTATTATTCTATTATAATTATAATTATAATATTATTCTGTCTTTCCTGTCTTGAATTAAAAGATTTCTAATACTTCTCAAGCTTGTCATCTTGTGAAATAACTGCAATAGAAATCAGGTGCTTAGGCACATATTATATGCATGCTTCTCAAATTTAATTACAAAATGTCTTGTTTGGCTGGAGTAAGGTTGTAACACAATGCCTAAATGAAAAATAAAGTATCTTACTTTCTTTAAGACTGAGAAAACTCATTTGAAGGCACAACATAAACAAGGATTTACATTTGTATGGTAAGCGTATTTGTTCAGTAAATCATAAGCACTTGCAATCTACTAGATGAAAAAAATCCTGTGAAAACTTGTGCCTTGAATCCATTTTTCATGATGTTTTTCAGAGTTTCTTGTTCCCTCAGCCATAAATCTTCTCAACCTGTTAAAATCCCATTAAAACAATTAAATCAAATAAATACCACCAATCTGCTTACATGTGACTCAGGGTAAGAACTGCAAAAGGAGTGTAGTAGTACAATTCTAATGTGATACCTGTTTACAGTTCAAACAAATGCTTTGCACTGATCGATCAATACTGCCTTACTCTGCTTACCATTATTTGTAAGCCTTTCAAATAATTCTAATTTTGAAGAATCACTACTGCAATTGTACATGATTGTTTAAAGAATACAGTTAGTATGAATAAATTCCATTTTAGATTCAGTTAAACCTGTTGAAAAATTGGAAGTTGTATTTTCTCAGAAAAGTTTGTTTTGGTCTTTCAGGCAAAATAAATTAGTGTAGATATGCTATAATCACAGTATTGATGATAACTTAGATCAGTGGAAGGTTTAATTTTTGGGTTAATGTGCCTACAATCTAGTTGGGAGTAATGCACTAACCTAGAGCTCTTCTTTTTCGTCTTGCCTTGTACTGATCAAGGGCCAGAATAGATAGACCTGGATACTTTTCAGTGTTCTCTTTCTTTTATACAGAGTAGCTTATCCAGGAGGACCACACTTTTGGTGTACCCCTCCTGCAGCCTGATCAGATGCAGACCAGCCTGCAACTGTAAGCTCCAGAGACATGTTAAAGTAATTCTGAGTTAACTGAAAGGTCCACAAAAGACCAGGTTTTCAAGAGCAGCTTCTGCATTTAGTGTTAGATGTGATAATATCTCAGCCACTCTTAGAAGAATGTTTATGGTCAGATATGTTTTAAAGATAGCTAGCAACATACACAGGGGTCTCAAAAACAGAGAGACATTTCGAGGTACTGAACTTTTTACCAAAAATCTAGTTTGCACTTAAGCTGTAACAGATAGCACAGTTCAGGTTCACAGTATCACAACAACTGAGAATTAGATGGGAAAATGTCACTATGCCTTCTCGCAGGCCATCTAAAAGTGGTTTAGCCTTTCACTGTTTTTTGTTGTTTTTTTTTTTTTTCAGCTCTTCTGGGAAAGATAGATGAACATCATGTATATTTAAGAGAAAACTAAGCTCTTAAAATGTCAGCTGTTTCCTATCTGCACTGTTACTCAAATTCTATGTACTTCAGCTCCATGCATTTGTTTTCAAGACTTTGATGCAGATTCTCCTCTGGCTGAAAGTCAGAAATACTGTCAAATTATTGTAGTTCACTTGCATTTCCCAAAATTAGTCCATCAAAATATTTTCAGACATGTATTTTTACTCCTTTCCTTTCCTTTCCCTTTCCTTTCCTTTCCCTCTCCTCTCCTCTCCTCTCCTCTCCTCTCCTCTCCTCTCCTCTCCTCTCCTCTCCTCTCCTCTCCTCTCCTCTCCTCTCCTCTCCTCTCCTCTCCTCTCCTCTCCTCTCCTCTCCTCTCCTCTCCTCTCCTCTCCTCTCCTCTCCTCTCCTCTCCTCTCCTCTCCTCTCCTCTCCTCTCCTCTCCTCTCCTCTCCTCTCCTTTTTCATTTCCTTTTTCATTTTCTTTCTTTTCTCATTTGGAAATTACGGGTATCCCTTGCTGTTGATTTTTATTTACACTCAGAGACTGTTTTGCAGTGCAGGTAAATTTCAGAGGAAAAGTCACCTGGTCTTCTGACTAATGGTGCATGCAGCTGAAGATAGATTGCAATCAATAGAAAAAATTTTTTTTAGCTTACCCTTATTGAGAGAAGTAGTCCTTGTTCTATTGTCTCACTTATTCATAGGTAAACCTTGAGCTTTGTTGATTTTGGATGACTTTGCAATTCAGACATGTTTTCTATAAAGCCAAGTTACCCTGTAAGCAATATTCATGTTTGGGATTGTGAATACGATAAGAGTAATTCCCTAGATACAGAGACATTTCTTAACCTTTGAGAGATTTCTTGATAAGTTCTTCACATGATTGCAAAATGACTGCAAATTCTCAGTGTCACATAATACCTACTTGATTTGTAGCAAAAGTTATCATTTCTGTATGACAAGTACTAGAAAGTAGTTTGCTAACAGACAGTTGAAAATGGGCCTGTCTTATGTGCAAGTGAAGATTATGTTATTTTACTTTTTTTTTTGTGAACATCTAGTTTGTATAATCTGTAAACTATTTGTGTTTTTGGACTTCTTGAATCATTACGAAGACTGTGATGGTTTCAGAAGAAAATAATAATTCTTATCAGCATTCTTTTCATGTAAAAATCTGATGAAGATACGTGAAAGAAAAACATGAGTAACTTCTGGGAGCCATTAGTAGCTGATAACTGTATCGGAAGAACTCTACCATTGCATTTTTCTGCATCAAACAGGCTGAATGGTTTTTAGCTACTCAGTAACTTTAGCTACTTACTTTAGGAACTTGTTCTGTTTGTAAAAATTGCATGTAATACATTGCAAAATCTTCTCAGCTCTGTCAATGAGTTGCGAAACATTGGTGTCCAGTATAGCACATTACTTCACATAGGCCTAATTGTACCTATAAGAGAAGAATAACCTCCAATGCAAGTAAGGGAGAGAAGTATTAATTTTTAGTCAAGATTTTTTTAAAAATTCATAACTGGAGACATTGGTTGATACCTCCTTCTCTAGAAAGCACCTCAGTATTCACAGATGTAAAATCTGATGCAGGATCTTAATAACAAAACCATTGCATCTTTATTGTAACAACTCTGGTAGAAAAAATGCCAATATCAATCTGAATGTCTCTAAATTTGTACTTTCCAGTATTCAAACTTTCTGTGTAATGCTGATGTGTAAAATGTACCAGAGTTTTGGTATAGAAATATATCAATATACTACAGATCTGAAAATAAAATGAAGTTGTGCTAGCAGGTAATCCATGTACTCATCAGCCTATACAAAGCTTCAAGTTCAGTTCATGGTTTGTTAGAATTTTATGAATTTACAGAAGGAATTGTACAAAGAAATTCACTTGCAGTGTACTCAGATGTAATAGGAACATCAGATTTAGTGAGAAAAAATGTGAAAAATAAAATAATTCAAACATCTTTAAATGTCCAGGTATCAATTTCATTTATTACAAATTAAAAAGTATTTTGCACGTTTTGAGTATTTCACTACATAATATTTCCTAGAGTCAATACAGATGGTACCTTTCATTTTATTCAGCAATTTTATGACATTCTTTGTCATTAAGGAATTATCATTCCTTTGACCTGACAATATTTCCTTGTCTGTCAGTTCAACAAATCTCACTTCAGCTGGGTTGTATGTCATTCTTTGAGGCTTCTGATACAAGCATGTCTCCATCTCTTTGCAGTTGTAATACTGGGTGTCTTTACTCTATGAAGTATTTAGACATAGAAAGAAAAGAAATAGAAGAGAAGCGCACAATAATAATAAGACTTCCATAAAAATTGTTTAGTGCTCCGAATGCTTATGTAACCACTGGTGGAAGACTTGTGCTGACCTGCATTTCTGAAAAATAATGTCTTTCTTTACCTGATTTTTCTGATATCTTTCACAGATATTAGAACGTCATCAGCTTTATAGTTTTATGTTCTCATTAAGAGATTCTACACAGAACTGTAGAATTATAGAATGCTTAGAGTTGGAAGGGACTGCTGAAGGCCTTTTAGTTCAGTTTCCCTGCAACATTTTCTTACTGCATAACAAAAGCATTCATTGTTAATTAAAACCTCATTTCAATTTGGAATCCTGCTATTGAAAAAAGCTTGTCTAAGTTCATTCTGTATTTTGCTTGTTGGACATGCAAACAAATGATAGTATCTAGTCCACAGTATATTTGTACTACTAGATCTCTTTATAGAAATCTTGGAACCTTATGTTGTTTTCAATTTAATATAAACATGAATAGGAAACTGCTTAAATAGCAGAAAACATCTAGTGATCAATGAATAGAATATAAGGTTATCAAGCTTTGCTGTCAAGCTCTACAATGCAAATTTAGATGCCATCTCCAGAGAGAAATGTTTACGCGAATAGGCATTTCATCAAGTGAGATGTCTTAAATTGAATTTGAAGGTAAGGAGACATTTGCTTTTTTCTCTTTTTATGTGAGTAGTGAATAAATCAGAATGGAAGGAATTAAAATGGTTTAGGAAGCACTGTTTTTTCACAGGGGATTGAAAGTTCACATTAGCTACAGGCAGTGCACATAGTGAATGTGCATGAAAAATGTCTAAAGATAGATTTATTTATTTTCTTTTAAAAAAATAATCCAATTAAACACAGTTTTGACTGGGGAATTAAAGAAAATTTTAGTAATAATCAAGAAGAGATAAGATCAGAGGCAAAGGGAGTTGCTTTTATTTTTCCCAAAATAAACTGTTTACTTCAAAATCTGTAAGTATATACTTAGCTGCAAATCTCTATTGTACTTAAAAGCATTTTGAAGTTAAAAATGAAAATAAATAAATAAATAAATAAATAAATAAATAAATAATGCCAAGGAAACAGTTCACACAAGAATTTAAATTTACCGTGATTGTGATTTCATATGTATAAACTGAAGTAGTTTTTTTGAAAACGTGATTGACGCTGACTGCTCGTTGACCACCAGGAGACACTGTTGCACCGTAGAGATTGAAAAGCGAGATTGTGCCTAGAAATTGTCAGAGGAAATACATGTAATGGGCACTATTATCTTCCAGGTTATGGACTTCATAAAAGTTATATGGACTGAGATGAAGTTTAGATTTTTTGTGGATAGGGATCAAATGAACATCCTAGCTTTCTCCCTCATCAGAACTCTCTCACACACACAATAAATAAATAAAATAAAATAATATAATGTAAAATAAAATAAGGAAAATACTTTAATATTTGTATATCTAGTTTCAACTTAAAATCAGATGAATTCAGTAAAATGGTTTTAACTTCTATTTTAATTCTCAGTATTAGTTTTTTTGGGGTTTTTTTGTGGGTTTTTTTTTTTTTTTTTTTTTGAGATAACAATTGTAATACATTCTACATATTTTATGTGTAACAATTGCACTGGCTATTTTTCTTAAATGATAACTTGGTTTGTTAGCTGGTAGTGCCATATGTTGATTGCTATTCTCTAAGTATCAGATATGAATATAGACTAAAGCACTTCACATTCTTAAACAATATTATTACATTGCAGTGCAATATATCCATCATATCTATGCATATATTTGTATTATATAATGATACAAGGCTAAGGAAATGGTGTCCCCTCTGATAAATGAGAAGGGAGAAATGGCTCTTATGATATGAATGAATATGTACAAATCTGTGGGTTCCAATGGCATGAATCCCAGGGTCCTGAAAGAACAGGCTGATGTGTTTGTGAAGACACTTGCCATCATATTGGAGAAGTCATGGCTGTCAGGTGAAGTCCACAGTGACTAGAAAGATGTAAATATCACTCCCATTTTTAAGAAAAGAAGAAATGAAGATGAAGGGAACTACAGGCCAATGAATCTCACCTCTGTGTCAGAGAAGATAATGGAACAGATCTTTCTGGAAGGCGTGTTAAGGCATACACAAGATGTAAAGTTGATCCAAGACAGTCAGCATGGTTTCATGAACATCTGACTGATCTGGTGACCTGCTACAATGTAGTGACATCATGAGTAAGCAGATAAAGGAAGGACAAAGAAAGGGCAATTGGTGTTGTGTATCTGGCATTGTGGACTAAAGGGAGCATGTAAACAGGATGGAGACCGACTCTTCACACAGTATGGTAGTGACACAACAAGGGGAAACAATTTTCAATTAAAAGAGGAGAGATTTAGATTTAGATTTAGATTTAGATTTAGATTTAGATTTAGATTTAGATTTAGATTTAGATTTAGATTTAGATTTAGATTTAGATTTAGATTTAGATTTAGATTTAGATTTAGATTAGACAGTAGGAGGAAATTTTTTATTCAAGGGAGTGGTATGAGGTACTGGAATGGGTTAATCAGAGAAACTGTGGATGCCCCATCTTTGAAGGTGTTCAAGGCCAAGTTGGATGGGCCCTGAGCAGCCTGGTCTGGTGGGTGGCAATCCTACCCATGGCAGGGGACTGGAGGCCAAGGGTCTTTAAGGTCCATTCCAACACAAGCCATTATATGATTCTATGCTTTTATGATTGATATTGTTTAAGACAGATTTGAAATAAGTGAACTATTACTGGTAATTTTGATAACACAAAGTTTTAATGTCCTTATAGTGACTTTGAAATATCACTATTCTGACTAACAAGAAAAAATAAGGCTAGTAATAATTGTTCTCTTTCTTAGAACTGATTACACAGAAATGCCATAAATATTTTTCTGATATATCTCTTATCAAATAATAATAATAATAATAATAATAGCACAAAACCATCCTCTTTTGGAGATTGATTTATAGCTAGTGGCTCAAAAGTTACTAAAAATAAGGCTGTTACCTATAATATTAGAGAAAGAAGTCTCAGGATGTAGAATTATGATTATGGGTCTTCCTGAGTGGTACCTACTCTTATTGTAGATCAGAAGCAGGAATTCTAGAACAAAATTCTCCATCCCACTGGATGAAGTGATCATTACAGTATTCTCCAGTTTCAAAATTCTTTGACAGGAATGGGAATAATTAAAGTACAGAACAAAGCAGAGACAGAAAGATTTATCAGATCTTCTATTTTGTTATCCTCAGCCACTGACTTGAATCAATTTTGTGTTGAATGTAGCTGATTCCTAGCAATCTGGAGCTGCCTTTTCTAATTATTTTTTATGTAAGTCATGTTGGGAAGAAGGCCAAATAATTGTGATTCAGTCCACCTGACCTTTTTTTTTAGAAATGTTCTTCCTGAGAAAATGTCTTCCTGAAATGATAGTGTCTTGGTCTTAAAGAAAATTGATCCAGATAATAAATAAGATAAATAGTGATAATGCAGGCACAAGTTGCATAACATCTTAAGTTCTGGGAACTAAAATGTTCATGTCTGTTGATCTTTGAAAGTGCAATCTATTTTCTTCAGTACTTTGTCATAGGCAAATTATACAGTTTTAGAGGACAGGATGCAGACTTTGGCTAGAGCACAGAAATTGAATAAACAATTATCATTAAGGCTGGAGCATGTCCTACAAGCATTGTATTTATTTTCATGGAGCTTTAATGTAGCCCTTGTCATGCAATAATGGAAACTGTGAATCTGAGAAAAGCAATAGTTTTGAAAGATACAATAGTCATTTCTCAGACTGCTATTAAAATAATGTAAAGCCACCAGTTTTCTGTTTTGGCTTCTTCTATCCTGGCAGAAATATTGTCTGTGCTTGTAATTACAGCAGTGTCTGATTCTCCTTTATCTGTAAAAGTTTGGATCCAAATGATCTGAGATCAAGTGATTGAAGAGGATCAAAGAACCGTAGAATTATAGAATGGCATGGGTTGGAAGATCCTTAGAAATCACCTGGTTTTCACATGACTTCTGTAGGCAGGATTGCCAACCACTAAATCAAACACTAGAGTATGTTGTCCTAGGCCCCATCCAACCTGGCCGTGATCACTTTCATAACCTCCAGGAATGGGGGAGGGATGAAGAGTCCCTCCATTTTCTTACATTTTACCATGTCCCTCCAAACATATCTTCTCTATTCCTTAGTTCCCAGAACTAGATGATATTCAAAAACTCACAGGACATTTGCTTGTCTTTTCACAAGATTTAAGATTTTAAATATATATATATATATATATATATATATATATATATATATATACACACACATATATATAATTATTATTTAATATATGAAACTGATATTTCTCAGTTAAGAGCATATGTTGCATTTTACTTCTCATTGGTATTTAAGGTGTACTAGCATAACTAAGATTTGATCTTAGATTCACTGTGTACCCCCTACCCTGTGTCAAGCAGTCAAGGATATCTAGCCATTTCAAATCATGTTAAGTTATTGTCATCATTGTTCAAATTACCATATTTTATCTATTTTATATGAATATATATTTTTCTGCCTTCCTCTTACAAGTGAAGTTTACTGTACTTAAGTCTCCATCCATAACAGTAATAAAAAATACAATGCAAAAATACCTTATTGTTTAGAGAAGGCTGACTAATTAATAAGTAGCTTCATTTTATTTTTCTGTTTCTTTCTCAATTTTGTTGAAAGATCTTAGTCTATCTAGTACAAAATCTATATATATTTCCACTAGCCTAGAATAAGATGCTGGATTCTAGAAACGGTACTTGTTTATTTCCAACTTACCAGCTTACTTCAACTCAGAATTTACAATGTTTTTTCCTTCCAACACTAATCTTACAAATGAGCTATTATCTCCACTTTACAGAAGTGCTCTTCATGCAAAAGAGTGGCTAATTTCAGAAGCTAGAAAGAAATCTATTATGGAGCCAGCCTCCCTTACCAGTTTGAGTATATGCTTTCTTAGTTGATATTCATATAGTTTTAGCCTGAATTAAGATTGGATACTTCTGGAAATCATATCAACTTTTACATTCATTGTTAGCTACAAAAAAATCCTAATTGTTCCTAGCATAGAACATCTATGGTAAATGAGGAAAATCACATCTGAACTCCTGATTTCTAGGTTGGTACTCAATACGCTATTTCTCAGATGATGTAGTTCTAAGATCAGGAACCATTATATTTCAACACAAAGTATTTCATCTATGTATGTACTGAAGAAGCTTCAGCAAACTTTGGTATTGTCAGACAAGTAAGAATTATCCTCCAAAGGAACACCATAAACTGTTTGGTCAAGTATCACAGTGATCACAAATGATAAAAGTAGTTAGCATCCTCAGTGTCACTGCCACATTAAGACCTTAATACAGGAAACTGTAACCTTGTCTAAAGACTTACCATTAAAAATATAAAAACATTACTACAAAATTATTACAGTAGATACAAAGGTTTTCAACAATTATACATACATGATAAAATGTATTTATCTTTGTGACTGTTATATATTACATGATGTCAGACAACGTTCTGGGCATATCTTTGTGTAATTACACATGCCTTGAAATATTTTTATGCAAAGAGGAAAAAGAAAGAAGTATGTAAAGAGTAAGTGCTTAATACTAGACTCTAGTGGCTGTCTTCTCTTGTAGTAATGTGTGTTTCATCATTTATCAGTATACGTCTCATGTAACTTTTGGTGATGAGCCCACCATTATAAATAAGAAGCTGCCATTATATGAAGAGTTCATTCATTATTCATGAAAAGAACCAACCAAACAACAACAACCAAGCAAACAAACAAAAAAACCCCAACCAAGATAATTCCCAATAGCAAAGCAGTTTCAAACAGCTCCCTCTCCTATGTCTGCCCTGTAAGACCATATGCCTCACAGACATAAAAGCACAGACATTAAAAGTATTTAGGTAATCCAACTCATCTAGTACAGCATCTGTAAGTCTGTATGCAACTTGTTTGCTAGGAGGACAGACAGTAAATATTTGCAGGAAATTTTTCATTACTGAACAGATGACAGTAGAAGCATTAAATTTTGCTATTGAGAACACAGTTCATCAGCAAGCTTCTGTATATTAATTTCCTGTTTGTACTTGTTTGAGTTTCCCAGTACCATTGGAAGCCATATTTAGATAGTCTGTGCACTTTTCCATGCTCTCTTAATATCTGGAGCAAAATCATCTAGTAACGTTTTGTTAAATTTGCCATCTGTACTTTAAATTTGCCATTTCAGAATTGCAGGTATATCCTAACCAGCTATCTCCAATTCACAATAATTATTTAATATGTCAGAATATTCAGCATTCGAGCATTCATTTCCACTTGGAAATGCAGAAGAGGAGATTTATAATGGCACTGAGATTTCCTGCTAAATTTCCCATCTGGTGATAATCTCTCATTGGCACTACAATATTCCGGATTTTCATCCATTTGCAGCTGTGGCTCCTGCCCCTGTGAGATCAGAGTTGCACCTGGCTAAGCAGCCTTTTAGAAAATGCTGCAAATAGTGCAATATGTCATTTTAAATGATGATGACTCCTCTTGGATTATGCAGTAACAGCAAGCATCCTGCAACTTGCTGGCACACCCACCACAAACCAGAAAATTTCCATTCTGTTAAGTAGATTTATTGACTTGCTGAAGGCCACAGAACAAATCTGTTGTGAAGGGGAGGAAGTATCCTTAGTGACACATGCAGGGCAATAGCACAACTTAAAGTAACTGTTCTTAAGCTGCATTTAGACCAGGACAAGCCCTCCCAATTAGGCAGCTCCTTTGCCTAATGCCTGTTCCAAGCAGATATGTGCTGCAGAAATGAAGAGAGTTGCTGTTCTTCATACACTTGCTGTTTACAGGGATCACTGTCAATCAATAGCTCTGCTACTTACAGCAGCATTTGAATAAATCTTGCCTGTTCCTTGATGATGAAGACATTCCTGGCCCTACCTTATGAGACTACTACTTAAAAACAGAAGCCATGGGAGTCTCAGGACAGAACAGTAGGCATGGCCTCAGGAGACCAGGATCCTCTTTACCATACTGCCAGCAGCTTGCCAGGAAACCCTGGAGAAATTAATCTCTTCTCTCACCCAAATCTTAACAAATGGATGCATTATGTCCAAGTTTTTCCAGTCATGGGTGAAAAATGTTGAAATTTTCTGCGATGTTACAACATGCTAATGATTAAATCAGAAAAGGGACAGATCTACTAGAGATTCTGTGTCATTTCAGGTGGCAACACTTCCAGTTTGCATAAGAAAAAATATTTACTGAAGATATCTTCAGTTGAGATAAGGGAAAGTGGACAATATTCAGTTTTGAGTTAATGACATCTACTAGAAAGTACAGCTTAAAACCATGGTGCCTAGGAATCAGTATTTTGTCACCTATGGATACTACTCCACATGAAGTCTCAATGGAAGAACTAGCAAGGTGATAAAACTGTGTTTTAAGATCAGCTCGGAATTAGACTCTTAAACAGTATATGTGAAACTTCAAAATAGCCACTGCTCAAAATTTTGTATAACCTACATAACATTAAAATTCATTGTTTCTCTTTCAGATGTACTCATATAACAACAGATTTTCATTTCTGAGATTTAGATACAAAATTATATGATAAAAACTTGAATCCTTTAAAGTTGGGTTCATCCACTCAGTGTGGGCCACAAATACATCTATACATCTTCAATTTCAAAGGAGCATAGATCAGCATTTTCTGAAAACAGATTCCACTGTGACATCTGTGGGCGTAGTCCATGATGACAAGTTTGTGTGCTGCTTAGTGAGATTAATTTGTGTAATCATAACATAAATAGTCACAGAATAGGTGTTATATGTGCTTGCACTTTTCTTACTCGACTTTTCATGCATAGCCGCTGATGCAGTGAAATGTCTAAGTTAGACTCCCTCTTTGACAGGGCAAGCAGTAGTGGTTATGTTTCACTGCAAGTTTTAACACCTACAGAAGCTTTAGTAGGATATTCTAACACAATCTTTGCAACAACTTTTCTTTGAAGTGTTGGTTGACTGCCAAAGACATTTGAGCAGCCGCAAAGAATGAATATACGTGGAATAAGTGAAAGTTACGTATTTATTTTCATCAATTTATACTCTGACTAGAACTGAAAATTTCATTTCAGATATGAAGGTTTTTCACAGATTTTGAATGAAATGTCAATAGTTTGAAAAGATCTGGTTTGTTAAAAGCTTTTCTTACCCCTCCTTCCTAGAGAAGGAAAAAAAACCTGCTTTGCACTCACTCAAACTACTTAGAAACACTGAAACATTTGTTAACTCATGCTGGGACTTTTGCACTTGGGTTCTGGCATTAGCGAAAAGTCAATTATCAAAAGAATGTGTATATTTTTTGTCATTTTTACTTATAAAAGTTTAAAGAAAGAAAACTCTGACATTCAAGTACTTTGCAAAGGCAAAAATTGTAGATTCTGTAAGATAAGGTTGAAAGGACAGGAGACTCCACTGAGTGATTTACAGGCTGTCTGCTGTTTTCCCAATAGCTGTCTATCAGTGCCACATGTGGCATCTTTCACATAGCATACTCTTTCAAGAAAGTCTGTAAAGGTAGCAAATATCAAGAGAGTGTGTAAAAGTGTGCTCGTGTAAATGCTTGAGAGCTTTTACAGTAACAGTTTAAAAAGAGAAGTCTCTAAGGTAGTACTTTTGTAGGTAGAAACACAAAATGATCAATAAACTTCCTTACAGTGAAGGTGACAGAGCACTGGAACAGGCTGCCCAGGGGGGTTGTGCAGTCTCCTTCTCTGGAGATATTCAAGACCTGTCTGGATGCCTACCTGTGCGACCTGGTGTAGGGAAACAGATTTGGCAGGGGGGGTTGGACTCAGTGATCTCTGAAGGTCCCTTCTGTGATTCTGTGATCTTTAGTAGCTGATGTTTTCCTGTAGACTGACGTCAGCCATTTGTCGTGCATATTGGTAGTATCTCTGTATCTCTGTATAACATCCACATGTTGGCAGGTGGATGCTTACTCATTATGCCATATGTATTGTCCTGTTGGATAGCTTCTTCTGGTCTGTAACATAAAGAGAATCAGTCTGCACTAAACCCTGAGAATAAAAAGAATACAGAAATAAGGTAGAGCTCTTCTTATATCTGTACTCTACACATGCTTTCCCATGTTGGTTTTTTTTTTGTTTTTTTTTCATATCCACTGCAATGTTGTGCATCTATTCTATGCCCAAGCGTAGGCAGAGATTTTGCAGGTGTGAAGGGGTAGATCCTCAAACCTTTTAAAGCTGACACTCTCCTGCACCCAGTGTGCAGTGTAGCTTGCCCGAATCCACCAGCCCGTGAGTATCTGACCTGAATGAAAATACATAATGCATTGCAGTTGATAAGGAGCCAGACAGTTGTTGAAATGTATGCATAAAGCTTTTTTCAGCAAACACTGCTAAGTCAGCTAACCACTGTAAATTTAAACGACTTGTAGCTTCTGAATTATAATCTGTGAGCTGCAATAGCAGAATAGCAAAATCAAATGTGGAGGCAACTGTAGGCAGTGCATGGAAGAAATATTTAAAAATGTACAGTGCAGACAGGACTGGAAGGCCACCAATAACCATCTGTGATACCTGGAGTGCTTGAGAACTTAGAAACAGCAAAACTGCAAGCCTTTTACAATATGATCTCTGAATTTTCATTCCAAAGGCTGGCTGTGTTTCTCTTTCCAATCTTTAATGTAACGCTGAACTTAGTGCTTATGTCCACAAAATAAATTCAGAACATTTGTCATCAATTTGGTTACTTTCTTTTGTTTATTTTTCTAAACGTAATTATCATTTTTATTTTTCCTTTTTCAATTCCCCTTTTTTGTTTGTTTGTTTGTTTGTTTTTGTTTTTGTTTTTTACCCATAATGCTAACATTACACCTGTAACTACAGAGGGATCAATAGGATTTACTAAAAAGGCTTGAGTGCCTTCAGGCTTGCTGGTTATTCCTTCAGGGAATATAGTATTGGCTTTTTGGTACCACCTGTTCATCTATATTTTTATCATCACTGCTTTAGTTTTGTTAACAGGATAGTTCTGATTATCTATGTGGAAATTATCTATGTAAAATATGTAAAAGAAATTTGTGGATTAAGAAGGACATGAGTTAGTTCCTCGCAGTCTGATTAATCTAGGATGAGCTGAGGAGTGTAATGAAGATGACTTGCATCCCTGTCAGTATACATCCCTTGTACTGGGATGAGAATGTATGACTTGAATCCAAGAACTAGCTGAGAAAGTCACTGACAGGCAGCAAAACAACAGAGACTTACTTAGCACCACAAATGCAGAGCCCTTGTTTTGCTCTGTCACTAAATATGGTGCACAGGGGCCTACCAAGTACGTACAGATTTCAGCTTCCTAAACCAAGTGTTTTAGCTAAAAAATCATCCATTTATGTGTTCTCTAAAATTTCCTCTGTGTTTCAAAGTCAGTGGATTTTTTTCTGTGCAAGTTATTGTAAAAATATTTGGAGATGAATCCATGCAGTATTCCTTAAAACCATTAGAAGAAAGTGGAATGGTGTTTGGTCTGTAGTGTTTGTAAGAATACTCTTTTTCTGTGTGTATGTAGAGTACTAGTGCCGAGAGGTTATCTTATCCCTGTCAACCTGGATGAAATATTGACAACTTCATAAGCCAATTCTGAGAATCCTAGAGATGAAAACAGTAAAAATTTAATTAATATATATGAAATGTGTGCATTCTGCTGCACATGTTCAAGCTAACTCTGTTACTCACTTCAGTATTAGATTTGTGTATGTTCCTTAGCCCTAGAGATGGACAAAAATGATCATGTAATGCCATTTAATAACATACTGTCTAATTCTAATAAAAAAAATACTTGCTGATAAAACCCTTAGGCATTATTAAACACCTTCAGCTTTTCTCAGTAAAAAATAGTGTCAAATGTATAGTCATGCATAAGACTTGGCTGGAGTACAAATAAAATGATTAATGACTTAGAGAATTAGGGAAGGTTGCTGAGGAGGTGAAATACACTGCTGAAAATAAGCAGATTATTAACCTTATTGTTTTCTTAAAGGGTATGGTAGGCTGAGTAATTAATTCAAATTATTCTTTGCTATTAAAAGTACATATCTGCATCCAGTAAGAACTTTATTTTGCAATATTCTGTTTGAAAATTTTATTGATTTACTACTGGGCTAAATTGTATCTTTAGACTGAGATATTCTGTGTCATGTTTTATGAAGTAGAAGGCCATGGTACTCAATCCAAATCTGTCTTGGTTCCAACAGTTTGGTTGTACATAAATAGGCAGTGGCTCTGTGTTTTTCTGTAAAAAAAGAGTAGAATGTCTTTCATGACTCTGTTGTTTCTGTGTACTGGAAAATTAACAGAAAATATAAACAAGGAAGGCAAAAATAAATAAATATAATTCATTTTGAGGGTTGAGCATTTCTGTAAATTGCTGTTGTAAATAAATCATGAGCTAAGTATCAGCTCTGGGATAAACTGTTGTGGATTTGCAAACATTATGAGGAACTGCAATAAAGAAGATAAAAATAAGATGATCATCTTTTTCTTTATGTGATGTATCCTGTCGTGGTCACACTTTTAATTATCTGAGTTTATTTATGATACGTTTTATTTTAATGTTACATTCTACCAAAACCCACTTAACTGTATGATTTTACACTCTGCCAAAAAGAGAAAATTATTTAGGTCCTTTCATGGAAGGTAATGTTAAGAAACATTACGTATGGAGCTAAGAAACTCTCCATAAGGCCAACAGTTGTGACTTCACATTTTGATTTCAGTGATTGTACTTTTAAATGAAGAAGTCATATCTTAAAGTTAGCTACTAATGTCCATTTTTCAATACATAAAAAAAGTAGCAAAATTTTCAAAGCTGTTGTCTACTGGTAGTTTTCATTTATTTCTGAAGGAAATGTAGGTTTCCTGAATTCAGAGTAATCATATATGTGGTTAAATATCATTATAAATGTAAACAAAAAACTCTTAAACCCCATAAACTATGCAAATTAGAGTTATATGTATGTGAATATACATATATATAGAACTTTAGGAAGTCTGAAGAGCATTGGAAGAGATTTTGGGGCCATGGGCATACAACTAAAGGACTGAGGAGCACAGTCAATGCTTTCCTCAATCCTCCAAGTAACAGAGACAAAAGAAAGAGAAAGTGAAGCCCAGGCCATCAATGTATGGCTCCAAGACTTGCATAGTCAACATGAATTCACCAAGAGAAAGTCCTGTTATCATAATTTTACCTCCTGCTATGACAGCGTTAAATGCTTGCTGGGGTAAGGGAAAGTGGTGGATAGAATCTTTCTGGATTTCAGCGAGGCTTACAGATTTCAGTGATGCTGCCCCTCACAGCAAATTGTCCAATGGTGAGATAGACATGTTCATGCTATGTTGGATGATGAAATGGTTCAAAAGTTAAGCTCAAAGGGTTGTAGTGAAAGGGATGCATCTTATAAACTGATGGTCACCAGTGGCATTCCCTAGGGTTCAATTCTAGGGCTCTCCCTGTTCAACATTTTTATCAATGATGTGCATGCAAGGGTGGAGTGCATTCTCAGCAAGCTTACTGATAACATTAACCTAAAGGCCTTGCAGAGAGGCCTAGGTATACTTGTGTGATTAGCACAAAGTTCCACAAAGCAAATATTGGGTTCCGTACATGACAGCTGAGTTATAAGTAATTGAAATAGCTCAGCAGAAAGGTACCATGGGGTGCTGGTCTATAGCAGACTCAACAGGAGCCAGCAGTGTGCCCTGACAACCAAGAGAAAAACTGCATTTCAAGATGCATTATACATGGCACAGCCAGCTAGCCAAAAGAAATCATTCTTTTAAATTTATTTATTTATTTATTTACAGATGGTATGACCTCACCTTGAATACTGCATACATTCTGGGCTCTACTATATAATAATAATTTTAAGGTCTTTGGAAGCATCCAGAGGAGAAAAGCAAAGCTGGCAATAAATCTGGAAGTCATGACTTATCAGGAGAGGCTGAGGACTTCAGCTGTTCTATCTGGGGTGGGGAATGTTGGGAGGTGACCTCACTGATCTCCTCGGCTCCCTGAGGAGAGGAAGTAGAGGGAGGTGCTGGGCTTTCTACTGGGCACCAACAGCAGGACATGTCAAAAAGGTACAAATCTACTCTGCGGGAGTTTCAACTGGGTATTAGGAAAGTCTTCTTTGCTGGGAGAGTGGTCAACCACTGGAATAGGTTTAATACACAGGTCACCTGTGGCTATCAAACTTAAAGAGACATTTGGATAATGCCCTTGGTAAAATGTTTGACTTTTGACTAGCCCTGAAGTTGTCAGCTCGCTGGACTAGATAGTTTTTGTAGATCCCTCCCAAGTAAACTATTGTATTCTGTTATATTTTGAATTGAAGGATTCTACTTGTTTCACTTATCAACTTAATGTAATAACGAAGAATTTTCAGACTTTTGAGAAAACGTTGATTTAATAGGTTTGTCAAAACTTAAACATTCATACCAGCAACCAGTTACGGTGAATTACCGTCTCTGAATTCTCTGACAGATGTCAACATCCACCTCAGCACTTCTTCAGAACGCAATCAGCAGGTTACATTTGCTTTTGTGTGCAGTTGGTGCTCAGTACAATAACAAGTAATCTAAAATTCTAATTTAATGTTGTATAGGAGAAATGATACAATGAAATAGTAAAAAGTCTATTGTCACTGAACTCTTTTTATCTCTCCATTGCTAAAATAAATAAATAAAAAACAGATCAGAGAACATCAGTAACTATATGGATACCTCTCAAGATATTAGTCTGATCAGTTCTTTGGTTCCTGCTCTTTGCTTCAGCGTACACAGTATCAAAAGCACTACAAAAGTCACCCAAGTCACTTGCTATCCCTTTGCATTGTGATTGCTATATATTTTTATCCTCTTTTTCACAAACAGGGTGTGTGGGAGTTAATTAAAATAAAAAATAAAGATTGTCAAATAACTTAATGAAAAATTTCTTTGAGGATTCAATACCTTAGTACATTTTGCATCATCTCCTTATAGCAAGATAGACAGAGAAAACTCATTTTCCCAAGCTTATGAAATTTGTAGATGCAGAGTACATCTGATAGTATGGACATGGCAGTCTTTCTATTAAACCTCAGTTGACACAGATATTCTTACTCCTTTTCTACTTCTCGAGCATAATGGAAATGAAAATGGGCCATAATGACTCATTCCGTATTAGATTACCTATTGATTTTTCACGCAAACAGGAACATTAAATGCCATTTCATATCCTATCCATTTTTATATCTTCCTACTATATGTCTCAATAATAAATATTTAGACAAACAAGTGAATAAATAAGTAATAGTAAAATGTTAAATAATTGGGTGAAAAGAGGAAAATTCTTTGATTATGTGATGCTAGGATGGGTGCTTTCTTGATTTCCAGTGGAGCAACCTAGGAAAAATAAATTTTCTGCTGTGTGTCCCTGACACCTTAGAACACCAGTATAGATCTATAATTAATCATCCTGCCTTCTTCACAAGGGTGTACCGATGTGTTAGATGCCAGCTAAGCAAAGCACTCAGCCTTATTCTGTCAACAACTTGCGAGTGTCCACACTGGGACGCAACTCATAATACCTTTGTCTTGAGACCGTTCAATGCCTATATATGTAGTTAATTTCTATCCATTTCAATTAAAGTTTACCACAGACCTCAATGCTTTGAGGAATCAGTTTATAAGAAGATCTTTTTTTTCTTAGTATGACTTTTTAATGAATAGCTTCAGTAATTTTATGTCCATAAATTCTGAGGTGTGTAAAACCAGTGAATTTCTAAAAACTTTCTAAAAATATTCTCAAGTACCATTTATAATTTTAATTTGATGTAGAAAGAAATTAATCTAAGTGCTTTGAACTGTTCATATAATGCAAATATTATAGAAATTTTGGCTCCTCAACTACTATAAGTGATGTCATTCTCTGCATGAAATTTTGCTTCTTGATTTCCACAAGCTAATCTCAGTGGTTCATTTCAAATACTATAGTGATCATAAAGGCTACAGCTGTCTGAAATATTAAATCTCTTATTTATAAAAGCTGGAAGAGCAACATGATAATTTTATAACACATCAAGGTCTTCTTTTTTGTTTTAGGAAATGAATAAAACATTAATTTAGTGAATAAAACAAATTGGAAATGGCCACTGTTCCATATCCACAAAATCTGAGATATGGGGATGCAAAGTAATCATATAATAATCTGCTAACTATAGGCAAAGAGATAAGAAATTATACAGGTATATATAAATATAGTGATACAACAGTTTAACACATAATTACTACATACTTGTAGAAATGAACAAATGATTTTTACACCCTTGATGCATCTTTTCTGAATTACTTTGGACAGTCCAGGACTCAATAAGAGTTTGTTAAGAAATAAGGATGTCAGTATATCTGAATATGTGCAGGATTTTTGTTTTCCAATTGTGTTTTCAAAATGCTGAGAGAATATAAGATTTATTGAAATTAGAAAGTGCACTGGAAGAATTTGTAAGGTTTTTGGAGTGTTCTTTTAAATTCAGACTGTTCCCAGTTCACTCACAGGAAAACTTCATGGTGGTATCTGCACTGAATGTTCAGTTTCTTATGAGAATGTCATGGTTTTATGATCATCAGTATTCCACATTGTCACATCATGTAGTGTACTAGGGACTAAAGTGTTAATGCCCTAGATCCACACAACAAAGAGAAGAAACTATGTTCGCCAGAAGACTGTTTGCTGTGCTGATATCATCCTCGCACAGGGGGAACGCGTGTAAGGCAGCACTGGGTCATCTGACTTTTATTGGCTTCAACTCTAATTATTTCGCATTCCGATACTATATTTAGTAAGATTAGTTTGCTTCTACTCAGATTGTTGCTGCTGGTTTTTTTTTTGTTTTTTTGTTTGTTTGTTTGTTTGTTTTGGGGTTTTTTGTTTATTTTGTTTGTTTGTTTGTTTCCTAATTATTTTGGGGTCTCCTTTTTCCCTTCTCTGGAGGCGTGGGTTCTGTGAAATCCCTTGGCCCCACTAGTCACAGAACCGGGCTGAACCAGCCCGTAAACTGGTAATAGGGAACAACCAGAGTAGGTACATTAGTCTGCTTTGTTGCCCCCCAAAACTGCTCATAGAACCATGTCCTAAAAAATGCCACAGCCAGATGAGCTCCTTGCTTACATATTCATTAATATTGGAAAGAAGGAACATCACTTTATTATCTACCTTCAAGATTTTCATTCCTTTGAAATATGAAGTACAACATTTTACTGCTGATTTTGTTTTCTATGGAGGCATAAAAAGTCAAGTACTCTGCCTTCAAACTACTCTTACAAGGGACAATATTTTAGCTAAGTGTCTGATATATCTTTCTTAGGTAATATGATGCAAATGCACATTTTTCTCATAAATATGCAAAGAACCATAAATAGATTCTTTCAATTTCACAAGGATGTCAGCTATTTATGAGTATTCTTATTCCATTTGATAACAAAAAGAAGTATCTTGAAAATTGTAATGTAAAACATTTTAGTGGAGATGAGACACTAGTTTCTGTTCATATTTGCAACCCCTAGCTCTAAATCAGTATGCATTTTATTGACAGTGACTGGTTACTTATGCAAAAGGAAAAACTACACATAGTAGAGTGATGATCTCTATTTTTTACTGTAGTAAAACAGCACACCTCTCTTTGCAGTGGAGAAGCAGCTTAAAGATGCAGTTTAGCATACTTTTTATGCCAAGACAGGTCATATTGCTACAGGGAATAGCTCCAGGTATCTACAGTTCTCAACTTATAGTCTTCAGCTGTGGTTCCATGGTCAATAATTAATTCATATTGACCTAAATATATAAATGTATAATCACATAAATATACATGCATGAATAATGGCTACAAAATAAGATTTGGAAATATGCATATATTTAAAAGCTTATTTTTAATTCAAATCATCCCATAGCTCATTGTCAACATAGCACAAAATCCTATGCAGCATGAAAATGGAATTCGGGATCAGTACTCTCAGAGGAAGGCAGTCAAAGTGCTGACTTGAGTCATTTTGTAGATGGAACTATAGGAAATATTTGAAGGAGATTGTAAAATACATATTAATAAGCAGAAATTGAGCTTCTTTAATAATCTAAGGGCCAACTTATGATCTTAGCATACACAAAATATATATAAAAGAAGACTTCAAATGTCTAAATGGTAAACATTTTTCAGAAATTTTTTGAATTTAAATTACACTGATATTGAGTTATGGTGTAATATGGTATATTAGATTTTCACATCTTATCTCACATCTGTATAGTGACTGAAAATAATATAAAAAATTAGTTTTTCTTATTCTTTTCATCTGTGAATGATCTTGTATCCTAATATATTTAACAAAATCAACTGAAGAAAATATTGTTTGTGCATGCAAAAGAGGCATTCTATAGAGATTGTGCTTAGTTAATGACTTTGATTGTCTTCCAAATTTCAGAAGTATACGTGAAAAAATAAAAGATCAGTTATTTTGATTCATTATTTTTTTTAAAAAAAAACATAATTGATTAACAACTTCTTTCTAGGCACAGAATGCAAACGAAAAATCGTCTCTTTTTGTTATGTGACTGTAAATATCAAGGTAAAGAAATGTATTTTTTATTTTGTCTACCTAATGAATATTGAGAAGTGTTGTAGTTTACAGATTAGACCTACTTTGAATTCACGTTGTGCTTAATGCCACATAAATCAGGCATTAATTTTTTCCTGTTAAATTTGCTAAGAACTGCATTTTGCTTTAATCAATACTATATTTATCTCACTGTCTCAAAGCTGTCTTTTGTTTCAGAACATCTTTTGGGCATTTGTCTAAGCATTGCTAATTTGCAGAATTTTGTTTACATGGCATAATGCATTGGCATGCTCTTCAAAACTTGGTTAAAAAAAAAACAAAAACAAAAACAAAAACATAATGAAGATTCATCATTTCCATCTGTTTGGTCTGAATGACTTCCCATAGCTTTGGGAACTGTATATGTTTGAGGACATGGTTGGGAATAAGGATTTTTTGCTTTCACACCAGGTGTCTTGATCTGTAACCTTACTGTACTGTATGTTTGAAAGAAACAACTACTCTGTCATTTGGTTTTCTTTTGTTTTCATTATGTTTAGTTATATTATAATCTTGTTTCTCCTTGATATATTAGTGAAATAAAGGCAGTGCTAATACTCCCCTGTGCTGCCACAGTTAATGAACATTTCCAGAACCAGAAACTCTGGGGACATGTCTGTTTTACCCGATGTCTTTTCCTTCAGGTCCACTGAGAGAGCTAGCTTTGGAAACAGCATCAGAGAAAATTAAAAGTCATTTTGAGACCATGAAGCAAATGAGAAAAAGATAGTGACACTTGGGAAGAAAGCTTGAAGTATTGGTGGGAAGATATCAGTAAAGAAGGTCAGCTCTGACAGGAAGAGTGTATCCATTTACAGGTATTTTCAAAGAAAAGTTGGGAAAAAAAATTTGTGAATCAGCGAGTTAAAATGTATGGATTTCAGCCATGTTGGTAGCCATCTCTAAAGATGGAGGCTTGAATGGTGTTTCAATGAAACAGTAGTAAAAAGCAATGGTGAACACAATTAATGTTAAACTTATGAACAACTTCTACTGTGAAGAATTCAGAGGAAATACATGAAAGCATGCACGTGGCTTTCATTGAGGGGAGGGCTGTTCCAGATACCCTACCAGCTACTGAAAACTTCTGCAGCAGCGCAAAACATTCCTTTCATTTTCTGTCATCACCTGCATCCTGAGCTTATACACAGAGATTCAGGCACAGAGCATGGGAGTATTTTGCCAATAGTGAAATTGGATGCCACGTGTGAAGACTCATGTCTCTCTTCAGGATCCAGGCACTGTCCCTAGGGCAATGGGGCTGCTGTGTGTGGCAAGGCCTGGGCTCCCCCATGCCTAACACAACAGGTTCCAGCCATCTCATTGCAGAGCATGGATGGACTATGAGAAGAAGGGGACTAAAGTGAAACCATTTTAGTTTTTGTCTTTGGTTTTCACTACACAATATTCATTGTCAGTAAGGTAAATTAATTTTCCCTAAGTTGAGTCTGTTTGGCCCTTGATGGTAACTTGAAGGTAAACTTCCCCTGTTTCTACCACAGTCTGTGGTATTTGCTACCTTATTTTTTCCACAGTCCTGCTGAGGAGGGACAACAATTGCACCTGGGAGAGAGTCTAGCAGCTATCTTAGGTAAACCCGATGCAGCCCCTCAAGAAGGGTGTCTGATTTTTGAAAGTACAGTATATTTTTAACAACATATCTAAAAACCATTTCCATATTAATCACTTAGTGAATTCAATTTCTAAACTAGTTACTTAGAAGATTCTTCCAGATTACAAATTATTTCTTGTCTTTGAAGCTTCCAACATAAGCTGATTTGAAATATCTCCTCATTGGTGACGAAAAAGTAGTTCTGTCAGGCTTCTCGGTGTGAAGATAAAAATTTCAGGTAAGGTACCTGTGTTCTTTCAGAATTAGTTTTCTTATATTGTAGCATAGCAGTTAAAATAATATTATACTTCATATGTGTCAGTTATGGCCATCTCTGTCAAAAGAAAAAAGAAGGAAGGGATGTTTGCCTTTCCAGCTGTATTAAAGTAGTATATTTTTATTACACAAATATACAAAATAGAGCAGCTTTAGTTCATTCCTTGAGTCCATAAACAAAGTGTCCTGAAAAAAAAAAAAAATCAAAAAAGTGCAAAATCATTGACTTACACAAGATTCTGAACTTCTTACAATTCCAACCAAATGTCAATTTCCCCAAAAAAAAAAAAAAAAAAAAAAAAAAAAAGTGAAACAGAAGTGCAACATCAGCACTAAATTCCATTAGGATATGAAATAAATGAAATAACAAGAAAAAAGAGAAAGGTCTGATGCAATGTTACTGCATTTCTGTTTTGCCTGTAGTCTCCTACAGCAAAAGCTCTTTGAGTCTTCATGTTGTCATTCATTGTATATAAAGAACATTTAAATCAGACTGACATAAAAACAATGAAATTTGAAAATAAATGCATGATGTCCATTAAGAAGCCAATTGCCCTTTCTCCTTTTTATCTCTGGGTTCCAATGTCAGCTGCAAAGAAATGAAAAAAGTGTGCTTGATACTTTCTGTAACTGCAGCACCATAAAAAATGTAAGAATCAAAACTCTCAGTTATCTATCTGATGCTAGTACTTTCCTTTCACTGTGGAGGAAAAAAACTATCAGAAGAGACATAAGGAAAAGTAGAAACTCTAGAGAAACTCACCAGGAACCTCTGAAGCAAGAGCTATAAAGGCGGTGAGATCTCAAATCACATAGTGATGAAAGTAATCCTGAGAACAGTCTACACAGAGAGAAACAGTTGTAAAGGTAGTAAAACAACAAATCCAAAAGGTAAACTGTTCTTAATTAACCATCTGGAGATTCTGTGACTTACAAAAATGAGGCCTACTGCATTCTAACTAAAACAGTGGCAGTAGTAGAGATTAATTAATGGAGAGACCTTTTGAAGCCAGCAATACACATTGCTCTGTTATAATGGTATGGATGTGCTGAATATCTTACCGGAAAACACAGCAAATTGTTTTCCAGATTTGTTACGGGTTACCTAGATTTACCTGTGCCCGTGACAGGGGGCAGCTGCCCCATAAGGGACCCCGGCCCGAAAGGGAAGGGAAAAGGGGAATGGGAAAAGAGGACAGTGGCGGCAATCTAAGAAGGAAAACTTATTTTACTAAATATGATATCGGAATACAAGATAACATAATATAATACAATATGATTGAGGCTAATAAATTGAACAGAATAGAGAGAGTCTCTGAAAACAAAGAGGCCTACTGTGAACTCTAGGCAACGTGGCTGGAATGCTTCTCACTCTCCGAGAGTCAAGAGAGAGAGAGATCCAGCCTGAGAACGAGATTATGTATGTCCTCCTCCCGTGACTTATCTCTGACCGTGAAGTCCTCTGGGATACATAGTTTTCTTCTGAGAGCTGAGTATTTGGGACATTGTTATTCCACGGAACTGGAGTATGAACTTTTTAATGATCCATACTGCACATTATGTTATGATGTGGAATATTGACAACAACATTACAAAACCATGACAGATTCCTCTGGCAGGACACTTCTCCCCATTTGCACACTTCTGTGTAAGGGGTTAGAATTTAGAAGATATTTGGAAGACATGTTTACTGATGTTTGATAGATAGTTAGGTACCAAAGGGCACTTTGTCTTTCCTTAGTTTTCCTCTCAGTGACAGTGGCTAAAGACCCAAAGCCCTTTGAATGTACTCTCTTGCTCGGTGTTCATTTGTTATCTAGGGCTGGCACAAAGGAATTTCTTTCCAGACTTGCGGTAAAGTACTCCTTACAGCAAGGTTTATAGCATCTACACATGACTACATGCCCATAAATGTGAAGACGTATAATAGCTGCTGATATGAGTCTCTCACTAGGTCACTGATCAATGTAGATCCATATGAAGAAGACTTGACACTGCATTAAATCTTCAGACATATTTCCACTGAATGAACACCCTTCTCATTTCCCCTTAACTGTGCTTTGCTATCTGACCATGGTAGATTGTCACTGTGACCAAGGTGAAACTTTATTGAATGTGTGCTTGGGAAAGTTTTCCCTCTTTTTTTTTTTTTTTTTTTTTTTTTTCCCCCAATGATTTATTACCCTGAAACATAGAACTCTACTCCTTCTCATTATATAATCAGATAATTTAGGCCATGCTAGTACCAGCAAAACTTGAATTACTCCAGGAATTTCCAGGGAGGATTTTTAGGGCCAGTCTCTCTCTTCACTATAAGCAGATGATTTTAATACTGCTCCCAACTCTATCAGTTTAAGTCATAGGACATCATGATTTCACTTGTGATATTTCTGGTCCTATGTTCCAATCTTTTTTATGAGTGTTCTACATATTGTATACACTTCATTCACATTTCAGACATTTTTTTTTCCGAGTGACCGTATTTATGAGTTTTTCATATGTTAAATTCCTTCAAAATCCAGAAGACTTAGGGTATATTATAAACATGACAAATATATAGATACTTAATTTTTATGTGCCACCTTCAACTTCTTTAAAAGGAACTGAAGTGAGAACTGTTAGATCATTTGACCACATGGCACTTAACCATTGTAAATATTATTTTTACACAAAATAGCCCCAATCAATTCTGAATAATAAACAAGTATGCAAAAAAAAAAACCAAAAAAACAAAAAAAAATAAAAAACCAAAAACCACAAAACAACCAACTAACCAAACAAAAAACCAGTATATTTTGAACTTCACAAATATAACTTATTTCCTTCAATTGTATTTTTGCCTTTTATTTCTCAGATGTCCTGTCTTCATAGTCCAAGAATACAAAAAGATTTTTGTTCATCAGATAAAGCTGGCAATTGAGAGTAGGTTTTAAATTACAAGAATGCTAATAACAGAGTGGAGATATAAAAGATCCGCATTACAGAATTTAATGAATAAAAGCTAGAAAGATGGGAAACAAGGAACAACAGAAAGTCATTAGACTCAGGTTCTTTTTCAAAAACAAAAACAAAAGCAGATGAGCCATGCATAAAACACATCAGTGTTTGTTTTTTTTCTTTTAAAAGAGTGAGAGAGCAAGAATTTTCTGGCAGCAATGTTTTTATGAGCCAACACAACAACAAAATTAATATTATCGGGGCAGTGTAGGAGTTGTTTACACTTATCCAGAAAGCATGCTGACTATTTTAATTCTGCTTCTACCATAGATGTATCATTTGAAGGAACAATGAACCGCAGAGAACATCAGTATTAACTACTTTAAAAGAAGATTATCTTAATGAAGAAAAAATGGAAGCATCAGAAACAAATTTTATCTAGTCAGAGATTTTTGTCTAGCTGAGAAGAACCAGAGTCGGTTGATCAGAATTCAGAAACTACTTCATGGGGTGCAGTCTGCACTGTTGCATTATTTTCATGTAGGGCTACATTACACCAAATGCAAAGCCTTATAATCCGCATACAAAAAAGTTGTTTAATTATATATGTTCACACATAGAAGCACATGGATAGCTGCGACATGATTACTTAGCAGCTTCCTTCAAAGCTTAGGAATAAATGTTTCCTTGACTGGAGTTCAGCACTGTGCAGATACCAAGCTTTTCTTGACTTTGAAAGGAACACATAGACCAATATATGCTACTGGCTGCTGGACAGGACCTTGGAAGACCAAGACCTCTGCCTTGCTGTGAAGTCTCATCAACTTCAACTAAAAGTATCTATTTTTCTGTCTTTACTTGAACTGCAAATTTTGGAGCAGAGTACATTTTAAAGCAAGTACTTACCTATTAGGTCACCTAAGGGGAATCTGAACTTGTGTGGTTCTCTGTGTAAACAAATCAGTAAATGTGAGAACCGTGTAGATACTAATTACTATAAAATCAGTACTCTGTAACTTGAAGCAGAAGCTTAGTGACTGGACCTTGTTTTTAGATGTGTCAAGCAAGCATAGTTTGGTTAAAGACGCTGGAATTAATAAGCATTTTGACTCTTCTACAAACCTGTCCTGATTTTGCCCTGGAGTCATACAAATTTCCTTTCTGTTCTGCCTGAATTAAGAATCATCTTTATTTATACTAAAGTTTATAACTTATAAATAATATATATATACCTGTCAAGGGAATACTTGCACAGCAGTAAAATGTAATTCTTTTAGAAAATCTACTCTTTAGCAGGTGTTAATTTGTGAGGGCCCTAGGGTTTTTATGAAATATGTCCAGCTGTAATGCACTGAAAGTATATTCATTTATCAGGACAGTATTCTATTGCTTTTCCTCTTGAAGTCATTACATGTTATTATTTAATAAGTTTCTTCTGTAATTATTTATTTATGGATATTAGGATACTTCACCACCTACTGCACAGAAACAAGAATGGTTGCTTCCTGTAAAACATGTTCATCTCAGGGGACTCCACTCTGGTAAAATACTTTGCAGATAATGTGTGACTAATGATGAATCAGCCTTGTACTTCTATTATTTCACTACACAGCAAAAGATGAGCAGAATAAATGGCATTATATCAGAAGGACATGTAGTTCTTGTCAGACCACAGATCTTTGAGTAGCCAGGCTACACTGCTTATCTATGAACATTACCTACTGGGAATTTGCTGACCTCTCTGCAGGGCAGCTGAGCAAGGGCACGTGTAGGGCAGTCACCCTGCCCATTGCTCTGAAGCCTGACAAATCACAACCAAGCAGTAACAATACAATATCCCCCGGTGTGTTATCACACTGCGAGATGCATATTTCGTGTTAGGATCTGATGGATTGCATCCATAAGAAATACTCTAACAAAGAGTTTGTTACTGCACTAGCCAGAACACGGTCAACAAAGATAACAGACAATTAGATTTTACATCACTTATTCAATGACTAAGTGTTGCATAGTTTAAGGAAACCAGATCTGTCACTTCTCTACAAATTTCCACTACTGAAGAATACAAAGCAGACTGAAGAATTAATCTGCAACAAATCTAATAAAGAAAAAATGGGTTTTAATACACATAATTCTAAATAAGTGAAAAATTTTTGGGATGGGGACATAACTTTGTCCATTTTCCAAGGCTGAACTAGATCTTCTGCAATGTGAACACACTGGTCATATTTAAAATTTAAAAGAATCAATAACAGAATAAAAAGGACAGATTATAGTATGAAACATACTGAAACCATTTGTTGCTGATGTTGTTTTTGTTGTTAGTGCACTTTGTTTTACTCCAGCAGTTCTTTTTTTCTTTTTTTCTTTTCAGTTTCTTCCCATTCTGTGTCCACCAGAAATTTCAGTTTCTTATTCATAGTATTGAACATGTGTTTCTTATTAACTGTGTATCCCAAAAGTAATTTATTTATATGGAACAGAAAGAAAATAATGAAAGTAAAACAGGCCTGTTTGCAATCCAGAAACTATGGGTTGATCTACATGCTCAAACTTTCCAAAGCTAAACAAACTAAGGATTAATCTAATAAACTAACAACTTCAGAAGAACTTTTTGTTCTTCTTCTGAAGAACAAAAGGCAATCTCATAAGATAGCTGCAACCAGTTCAGAGTGGCCCTGCATAAAAAGTAATATTTTATTTTATTTTATTTTATTTTATTTTATTTTATTTTATTTTATTTTATTTTATTTTATTTATTTTTAGTGGTGTATGATCATTAAGGTGTACAGAATTTCTTAGATTGCTGGTTGAAAAGAATTAAACCAGTTCCAGTTAAGCATCATAAAACTGATAATTTATATTCTGTCATCTGGGTGAAGGATGTGAATAAATATGTTAAATTTCTGCATTGTTCATGCCTGCCTAGTAGGTAGGTGAAAAAGGGCCACACTTTTTCCTTTGTTACACTGACAATCACTGCTCACTGTATCACACTCTGGAACTCCTAGTGCCTGTCGTATATACTGTCTTTGACTCATGTGCCACTCACTTTGCCTAAAGCTTCTCAAAGTGAATGGGAACTTGCAGGAGGAACTGAACAAAAAATAGCTTGCAGGCAGCTTGACCTATCACCATTGGAAACTGCTGAGGGCATAAGGTGCTTAACTAGAAAATAATATTTTTTGCAGCTTCTCACTCATTCTAAGGAAAAAAAAAAAAAAGGAAAAAAAAGAAAAAAAAAGAAAAAGAAAAAAAAAGAAAAAACAAAAAAGAAGAAAAGAAAGAAGATAAAAGAAAAAAAAGAAAAAAAGAAAACAACAACAACAACAACAAAACTGTAAAGATGAAAGTTTGAGCTACCTTACAGTTTTGATAGTTAATTTTGGAAACCAGTATTTGCCAAGGTAGATGCCTCTTATGAGTGAGTCTCATTTGTGCCTGTAAGTACTTCAGAGATCTTTCATAAACAAGAAATGAGCCAAGTCTACCAGACTGAACTTTGGTCAGTGATGCCTTTTGCCTCATTTTTCTTCAGCAACCTCTGTGCTGGCAGCATGTCTTATGACCTGAGATTTATGAGTATTATGTGCAATTAGATGAAGGTGTGCCATACAGGGGGTACAGCAGACAAAAAGTCCTGCTACAGGGCAAATTTTCTTCCCCACTAGCTAACCTTTATGGCTGTATAATACGAATTGAGGAAAAGATGCTGTAACTACTTGCTGCAATCTGACGTAGCCTATAGTTCATTACATCAGTCCCAGTCCTTCAGATTGAAAACTTGGAAAGAAGTCAAAGTGTTGATCAAGCTAGAGTATGCCTTTATTTATTATTTATATTTATTATTTATATATTATTATTTATTTTAAAAAAAAAATGGGAGAATGAGAGGAAAAATTTAAAATGGAAAAAAAGAAAAAAAAAAAAAAAAAAAAAAAAAAAAAAGAAATAAGCAAAGGAAAGAAGAGCATGTCACCACCGCAGATCTCATGACATCCTAAGTGTCCATCATCTTTCTTCCTCTTGGGGTGACTAAGGATGTGGTGAGGTGTACGCTACTGGTAGTGGGAATGACTTTGCATTTTATGCCATATAACAGTTCCTTTCAGTTGGGCCAGGAACTCTGGCCAGGCAGAGTGTCCAGTATCACTTGCCATGCACATGCAGTATACTGGCTCTACTTCTTTTGCATGGTGGTCATGGAGGGTTGGGACCAGTGATAACCTTAAGCAAGATGACTAACTCCTGATTTCTCCATTGCACTAACATACAATGTGTTTTTCTGCAACTTTCACAAGTGCTACAGTACAGATTTTGTTCTGAGGCCTTCACAAGTTCCTGTCAGTCACCAGTTAGCCACAAGTCCATCTCTTAATCAGTCAGAGTGAGAATTCACAATGTTAACAGTTTCATACAATGCTGTCAACAGAGTCTGAGCCAGAAAGAAACTTATCTGTTTATTTCCGTAGGATTACTGCATTGTTGGGATCTTAAGTGAGATGTATCAGTGTGGAGTCTACAGTGTATCTACTTGAATAATGACTCTGGAGCACTGCAGTAGAATATTTTTCTTTCAGGACACTGCCTTTAGTCATGAGTTTCTATTAAATATACCAGAACATGAGTATCAGTCTGAAAGGTGCATTAAACTGATAGTGAAGTGATAAATCTATCCTAAATTTTAATTGGTTTTTGAAATGCAATCTACACCACAGATACATATCTAATTTGTATGGATAATGTTTTCAATAAAAACATTCTGGAATTTTCAGAAGGAAAGTGGTATACAGTGAAACAAAAGGCAAAATTAAATCATTGTTATAGTGAAACATACAGTTTATCTGTAAGTACATTGCTAGGAAGTCGGAAATAGACTGTAACAACAGTACAATTCTGCTGTTTGTTTTTTAAGGTAAGCACCTCTAAGGACAGAAGGCCGCAAAGTCATTGCTGTTAAAGGGTATACACAACAGAATGAAGTCACCATCCTGTGTCTGACTGACCTGCAGCAAAACCAATTAACTGACATTTGTAGGGGATTGTTTCTGTGGCAGTGCTGGAGTAAGGAATGTTCTGAACAGAGTTCCCAGCAAAGGTCACAGTATGCTCAAAGCACATATTATGGGTCAAACCTTTATTTTGCATTTATTCTGTTTTAGAAGTGTCACGGAGTTATCTAGATTAATCTATGTTTGTAACAGGGGGGCAGTAGGCCCCCAAAAATGGGAAGGGAAAAGGGATTGAGAGACAGGATCTGGGCTCAAGGAAACAAACGGAGCAGCGGCAATGATCTAAGGAGGAAAACTTATTTTTACTAACTATGATTTTGGAATGCAAGATAACACACTATAATATAATCTAATTGAAACTGAGGATAATAAATCAAGTAAAACAAGAGTTTTCTGAAGCCTACTTTGAAACTGAAGGTGCATGGCTTGGAAGTACACCCACACCCACTGTCAGGCAGTGTGAGCAAGCATCACTTCCGTGACGTATTTTCCTCTCTGACCATGAGGTCCTCTGGGACGGGTATTTCTTTTCTCTGTGCTCCACATGATATCATGTGAAATACCAGTAACAAAAATTACAAATTCATACACGGCAAGAAGTTAGTTTTCATGATATCTGTAAGAGGAATTTAATTAAGAACTACTACTAATCAACAGATAGAGTCCATTAGAGAGAGTGAAGGAACTCACATAATAAAGCACCTAATCTGTAAAGCTCAGTGAAACAATATGGTTTCATTGTCATGTGTGGTGGAATTCAACTTCATTTATCACTGGTAGTTATTTTCATTGAAATCTGTGGATGAAAACTACTTTCTGTAAATCAGATATCATTGATAATATGCATTTACCCTTACTTGCATAATATGCATTATGTAAGGACAAAAATAAGGAGTTTAATGAACATTTCATTCTCATTTAACAACTGACTCTCTCCTACATTGGAATCCATTGAAGAAGTAACCCAAAGTACCTATAAGAGCTTTTAGACTGGTGAAACCCTATTGCAGTTTTCCAGACTTAAGTTCATACTGATTTAAAACAAGTTTATCTAAATCTAAATTTCTTTTAAGAAAATACTTATCTTTCTTCATCCCTGAACTGCAAGATTAACATTCAAGTACTACTTCCTTCAGTCTCAAGACTTTCTTATTCATCATTATTAATAAGAAATCAGGCAAAGGTGACAAGAGACCTGCATGTGTGAGCAAGGAGTTCCTGGAAAACTCAAAGGGAAGAAGAAAGTTTACAGAACCTGAAAAAGGGGACTGGCCAGTTGGAAAGAATATAGAAACATTTTCAAGGTATGCAGGGATGCTGCAAGGAAGGTTAAAATCCATTTGAAAATGGTGGAAAGGGATGGGGATCTTGCATATTTTCTGTAGTAGGAAAGAGTCCAAACTGACAGATGGGGTGATCAACTTACATTTTCAGCTATGAAACTTCATTACCACTTGCTCAGCATGCACAAAATTCAGTGTTACTACAGGCTGTTAAACTATCCATCACTTTTATAAATCCACCTGTTCTTTCACATTCAAGGTTACAACCTTCCAAATACTGAGCACACACACTCAAAGATGTAATTTATTTAATTTGATGTAAGTTTACCTTCCTTTTTGTTTTCTCTAGTGATGTATAATTCTTGTTCATACATCTCTAAATAACATCCTAGGATTTTAGAAAAATTGAATGTAAGTATACTCTACTCTAAAAAGTTACTCCAAATAGAAATGTATTCCAATAAAATGCTTTATTGACTTTGATGCTTTTTCTCTCATAAATAACTTCAATTTAAGTGCACTCTTACATCTTCTAAGGCTTCTGGATGCTAACAACTGTATCTGTCCCTGCTTTCTTTAGATAAGAAAAATCAAAGAAGTGACCCAATTCCAAACTGACTCAAATAGAATGTAGCTATTGGCAAGGCAAAGTGAATGATTAGAAGTCTGACATTATAGCACTTCTCCATCAAAGTTAATGTCTATCCACAAAATTAATCTTTTAGTCTGTCTGTCTGTGTGTTCATGGTAGCAAACTGTACACAGAGGCACAAATCTAAAAGGAAAAAAAATCCTATTTCTAATTAATAATTAATATATAATTAATATTTCTATTAATTTTGTGACGTTAAATCACTTTCTCATCACATATTAATATAAGTTTCAATTATGCAACATTTAACATGTGGGTCTTTAAAATTACTATTAATATGTTTAAACTAAGCTATACTTATACCAATGAAAACAAAACAAAACAAAATATTATCCTTAGCAGAAAATCTCCAAACATGGGTTAGTGGAAGTTTATCTATGAACTTTTCACTCATTTACTTGAGATGGCATTACAGTGATCGCTAATTTGGTGTCATAGTTTTGGTGCTGTTGCTGTCAATATTCTACATCATAACATCATGTGCAGTATGAATCATTATTTGAGGGTATAAATAGTGGAATCATGTACAAAGGAAAAAGGGTTAAAGAGAAATTAAGTTTATGTTTATAACTGAACAATACGGATTGCTAAGGGAAAGTTATATGGTATTAAAGGTGTTTGAATGGGACAAACTGTTTTGATGGTATAAGAAAGTGTAATTGAGTGTATGTGGAAGCGTAATAGAGGGTATGTGAAAGTGTAATTGAGGGTATGTGGAAGTGTAATTAAGGGTATGTGGAAGTGTGCAAGGTTCATACTCTAGTTCCGTGGAATGGCAGTGTCCCGAGTACTCAGCTCTCGGAGGAGAACTACATATCCCAGAGGACGTCACGGCCAGAGATGAATCACTGGAGGAGGACATATATAATCTCGCTCCAAGGCTGGAATGCTCTCTTCTTCTCTCGCTCTCTGCGTGCCAGCTCTGTCGTCTCTGCACTCCAGCCCTATTGCCTAGAGTAAACAGTAGGCCTCCCGGTTTTTGGGGATTTTCTCTCTCTCTTTCTCTCTCTCTCTTTCTTTCTCTCTTTTGTTTGATTTATTTGCCTCAATTATATTGTACTATATTGTATTATCTTGTATTCCAATATCATATTTAGTAAAATAAGTTTCCTCCTTAGATTGCTTTCACTGTTTTTGTCCATTCCCCTCTTTACCATCAATTCTGGGGTGGTGGCCCCTGTCACGGGCACAGGTAAACCTAGGTAACCCATGACATTTGGCAAGCAATCACATTCACCTTTTCATCGATCTGTTCTCTCATTAATATATGCATTTAAGTCTTCTGAAACAAGATATGAGGCTGTCATCATTATCAAGCCTGTTGCTTTCAGATCCAGGGTACATCAATCATACTGCATCCCACAGAGAAATTCTGAGTGCTTACAAGTGTGAGGAGTATGTTCTCTATGCTGGACATTGCTAGAGTCTGTTCCCTGTTTCAGAACGTAAGTCTTCTCTATGAACTGTCTGCTCATCCACAATACTGTCCTACTTATATATGAGTTAGGTTTTAATAAACTATATCATGATGATATATTTCAAAATAAAACTTATTTTACAGGTGAACTGCAGAAAGCACTTTGGTCAAAACTGAGAATTCAGAAAGATCAGGTAATGAAGCAAAATGATATTCAACTTTAGGTTATGAAACTAAATACTCTGGGAAATTCAATATAATTAAATACACCTATGGAAATAGACACAAGTACCTTTGTGAGAATGGGATTTAGCTAAGGGTAAACTGAGTTTACCTAGTTCTATCTGGACAGTATTTACTCACCACTGTCTAAATTTAGCTTTCTGTACTTATGGAAATAAAACACAAATGAATTAAGACTTGACAATGGACAGTAAACCATACATCTGCTTGAATACAATAGAGCAGCAAAATTAGCCAGACACAAATAGGGATATTGAACACAAAGGCAATTATTTACACTAATTATCGTTAAGCTCAGAGATAATATTCCTTCATTGCTCTTCTTACCGCACTGGATATATTTTATTATATTATGACTATCAGACTACCACAAAGAGATAGACATTTTGCAAGTTCATGAGAAAGCAAAATATTTTAAAGAGTGCTAATGACTAATTTTTAAGAATAGAAAACATTAAATACAGAGCCCCTATCTGAAATGCGAACAATCTGAGTACTGTTAGCAGTTTCCATGAAGACTTTATGCATCTGCTGTTCCTCTGCCAGTTATATGTTTCTCAACTAACAGGAGGATACAAGCACAGAAAGAAAAAACAACAGAGAACAAGGAAATGGCACTCAGGTGACCCTAGTTTAGTTTTAAGTAACCCTACCTATTTTCTGTGCACAAATTACATAATCCCTCTGTAACTCTTTATGTTGTTTGTAATTTTTTTCCTTTCTTTCATTATATATTAAATTCCTTACTGCAGAAAATATCCCTTACTGTGTTTATATATATAAACACTACATATATACAGTATTATACTCGAGGCATGACTGCAACAAAATTAACAGTGACAATGGAATTATTTCTGGTCTAGCAGTTAGTGTGCACAGGAAAAGTGGACTAAACTAAGGTGGAAAGCAAGAACAGAGTATGAGAAATAGATAGTTGCTAATGGGAATGATAGAAGTGGATACGATCTCACTGTGTACTAAAAGCCTTATTGCAGCAGTTCTCTGAATGCACAGTGGAAATCATGTTTGTGCTGAGGACAGCATTGATGACCAAGGGATCATTCCAAGTTTTAGGCACAAGACACATAAATACACTAATTACATTGTGTTGCTAATAGACAAAGTTTTCTCATACTATCCAGTTAGGAAGGTAATCAAAGTTACAATAGTATCTTTGAGGTTTTCATCCCAAAGACATGGAAAGTAAATTACAATTGGCTGTGAAGATTAATCTTGTCATTTAAGACTCTGAATTGCAACAGAAAGGTCTGAAAAGGATACCACACAAGAAAACATAAGCTTGTATTTTCACTCCTATTCTTGTTGTCTACTTACAGCCTTTTCACAGCTTTTATTCATCTCAAACAGATCAAAGCATTCCTTCTTGTATCATCTTCTCCTTTGGACGTACCTCAGTGACTACTCTCTGATTCTCAGAAATGTGATAAGCTGCTTATAGTGCACTAAAAACTCATTTTGCGATGTGGCCAGCTATTCCATATAAAATATGTGCTCTTTGAGGTTTCCCCAAATTAGACATGTCCATAAAGTATCACTGTTCATTTTAATGACTATTTAAAACCTGTAAGATTGGAAGACAGTAATTGCAATAACCTAGTACTCCGTGACCAAACCCTGCAAAGGGAGAAGTCTGAACAAAAGAGGGAGAACAATGCTCTCAGTCATGCTGATACTCCAAGAAAAATTTACTAAGGTTTGATTTATGAAGCTTCCACGCATCAGGAAACCTGGATTTTTATTTTATTTTTTGTCTTCTGTCTATAAACCCCTTGATCTGAAATACTCAAACATGAATTCAAAACACCTGCGGCAAGAATATCGAAAGCTCATTAAAAGACAATAAACAGAAGTTGGTATAAAGCAATTGTGCATAACACAGGGAGGTTTTTGCAGAAAAGTGATATAGAATGTTCAGTCAGTTACTCCAAAAAGAAATTCCTAAAAGCTATACAACAGTTAGTAGCTACAGAAAGTTGTCATATTGAAGACTTTGGGGATTCTACAGAGTAGAAGAGTTTAAAAAACAAAACAAAACAAAAGCAAAAACATTAAAACAGATGCTGACCTTAAGTGAAATTTGCTTGTTGTAATATATAAACATTATAACACTTCAGAGGAAGTTCAGCACAGAATAAATAGTCAATGAGCCCTGATAAAATGTCTCCCCATTTTTAATGTGCTTTCTGTAATTAATCAAATGATGTTGTTTTTCCAGAGTACTGCAAATGAAATTAGATCAGAAAGAAAACTAAAAGTAATAATCACCCATTAAATGTTTTGTTTGTTAGTAATATGTTTTGCGTTATCAGTGAGGCCTAACATGCCTTGTGGTAACCTATAGCTCTGCTGCATGAGGTACAAACTGTGAAATGGTCTATTTATTGGTGCCAAGGTCTATTTGCCTTTGAAGGAATTTCCTCCCTTTAGTAAGGTGAAAAGACTTCAGCACATATATATGATGCATATTCATACCTAAGGAAGAAACATTTTTTGACTGGCCTTTTTATCCAGAGTCACCTAAGAGATTTGGATGCCCAGTTCCTACAAAAACTACTATTTTTGAAAGTAACAGCATAGCAACAAAGAGAAACTTGCACATATGGGTCATATATTGCCTTTGTAGGACACCCTAAAATTCACAGGGAATCTTGGTTTCTACTGTACTATATTAGACAAAAATTTAAACCTCATGCTTATTTGTCAAAACGTATCTTCACCAAATCCAGACAGTCTCTACCCAGAGTCCATGACAATCCTTGGGGTTATCTAAACTGCATTCATTTTTATATACAGTTTTTTTGGATACAGAACTCCCACTCTCTAACACTCTCAGTACAGAACACTAAAGGACAACAGATTAAAATGTGTTTTGAACAGAGTGCTAGTGCAGAGCAAAACATATGCCCACGTACATTCCGTTAAGTCTTTACTCTTTCATATGTAGATGTAATCTTGTTCTGTTATTCAGCATGACTGCATTATTTTTCCTTAAAATAATTCCTGAAATTTAGTCTTGAGCACTCATTCTCATTCAATCAAAGCATACATGAAACTAATTGCAACATTAGGCTTTGCTGTGTGAGACCTTCCAATTTGCATGGAGAGAAAAAGTCCTGTCCAAAGTAAATTTCTCATCTTGAAAGCAGGATATTCCTAAAACCAAATCAAAACAAATAAAGGAAAGATATAAAATATTCTTGTGATTTTAAGGTCCATTCTTTAGACATAAAATGCTGCTATAATGTGTGTTAAAGTTTCAGATTTTACTGATTACTAATTGCCATAAAATCAGTCCTCCCTAACAATTTTCTATTTCTCTCTAAGATTCTCTCCATATTTTAAGTTCCACAATGTCTGATTCACACCACAAGTAGATAAGATTAGGAAGATAATTTGTCTCTGAGTGCATTATATTCCATAATTGTTTATCATGGGTCTCCTTTCCCTGAAGCAGCTGGTATTGACTACTGACAGAAGTAGCACATTGAATTAGCAAATCAGTGTTTTGACCTGTCATGGCAATCCCAACTGTCCTTTGCTGCCATGAGAAAAAACATTTAATCAAACTGGATATAAATTAGCTGAGCTGTTTGAAAATTAATACAGACTATACAAACTGCATAAAGAAAGAAAATTCTTCTAATGCAATTTTGGCAGATGTCAGCTCAAGGATAAAGGTAGGAACACTTGAAAATGGGCTTTCTTAGCCATGTCTTATTAGGAAAATTACTGTCCTACTGCCCAACAAACTCCTCTGGGACCATCAAACCTTCTGGCCCCAACACTACTCTCTTCCATACTTTACACATAGTAGCCCAGAGAAATCACAGAAGTTATGTTTCTGTAGGAAAACAAAAGGAATGGAAACAGGAAAGAAATAGTCATGACAGGATGCAACAAACAGCTGTTCTCAAGATCACTGGCATGTTTTTGCTATTCTGAGAGGTTTCTCAATACTGAAATCCGAGCTTTGGAAAAACAATCAAGATACAACATGGATTCTTCTTAAGACTGACAAAAGAAAATTATTAGAAAATGTTATTATGCTTGTAAATTCAAGAAACATTTGTAGATTTAAATCAACTGTAATATGTGTCTGTTACTTAGAAGAATGTTGTTTTTTAGTGTAGATATGAATGCGGAAGGTGGTGTGGTGTCATTCCATCATTTATAATATTTTCAAAATTTTTATTTGAAGGATATTAATAAAGACATAAAAGTTTAAGAAGAAAAACATAAGAAATTGCACTGATTACATGCACATTTTATCCAAACTAAGAATGTTGCTTTTATTCTCTTAATATTGTTCCCTTCCATAGGGAATCCAGCAGAGAATTCAAAATTTCTGAAGTTGACTTATGCTGAGATTATAATAAACCTTTATTTTATTTAATAATTTATAAGTATATTTTACAATACATTTTTTGTACCGGTACTGTCAGTAAAGTTGTGGTCATAATTCATCTGGATTTGTGAGCACTACTTTGGTGCTGAAATTCTTACAGCTTATTTTATTTTCTCAGTTTCTGTGGTGGTATGGTTTTGTTTTACTATGGAGACAGAAAAGGAGGAAACATAGGTGTTGCACTTGCTAGATCCCTCATGTCTCATTATCTGTAATAGAATGTTTCATTCTGTTGATCTTACCACTTAGTCATGTTTTTACTACTTTTGGACAAGTCATTTTTTTGATATGCAGGAGGGGAAGATGAGTTCCTTGTACTTACACAACTACAACCTTCTCCAAATGCTTCCTCCAGAAAATGAAACTGCGTACTTACTGCTTGGGTTTGGGCACATTAGTGTAGAGGAGAGGAGAAGGGAAAAGAAAAAGAAAAAAAAAAAAAAAAAAGAGAGAAAGGAAAAGGAAATGGAAACGAAAAAGGAAAAGGAAAAGGAAAAAAAAGGAAAAGGAAAAAAGGAAAAGGAAAAGGAAAAGGAAAAGGTTTTCACTTGCAGTTAGAACATTTGAAACTGGCAAATGGAATAAATACATAATTTGGTACTGTGCAGTAAACATGACCAAAGCTGGTATATATTTTTTGAAATGAAAGCAACCTATTCCACAATAATTCTACAGGTAATAGGAGCCAAAAATCAAATGCGTTTAGATGTTATCCAAGTATACAAATAGGAAATAAATAAGAAAAAAAAAAAAAAAAAATCCTAGTCTGGAAAAATCTTTTTTGTCTGTCTGCTTGTTTATTTATTTGTTTGTTTTGCACATACTAATTTATTGTGTTTGTGTGAGATTTCATTTACACATGGATAAAACACAACAATTATATTAGTGTACAGAAGTGTGGGGCAACTACATCTGAATACACCCAAAGAGAGAAGTGATGCCAATTTAAAGCAGTGGTTTCACTGCTGGAGAAAGCAGCAAGGAATAGTATAAACTGCAGATGGGGGAGCAATCTGGAATTTATGGAAATAACTATTACAGGAATATGAACTTTGCAGGAGGGTTGATAAGAAGAGAATGGGCAAATAGTGAACAAGAGGTGTAGTTTATGTAGGACAACAAGAATCAGTTGGCCAAACTAGTCTGCACTAACCCAAGAGAAGCTTGCACCAGCACTACTCATACAATGAGGACAAGATTAAACCATTCATTGAATTTACTACAGGACTGCAGGAAAAGTAAACTGAGTTGGCCTGGAATCTGGGGCCTCACCAAAGAAAAAATCCAAAAAGAAATGTATTATTATACTTATGCAATTAGTTAGTTATTCTGTTAGTCTTCTTACAGATCTGTTCCTTAAATAAAAACAATTTATGTCACAAAAATAAGTTTTATAAATGGAGAAAAATAAAAATAAAAATAGTTCATTAAGCTCCAGAAAGCTTGTGTTCACTTTCCTAGCTTATAAGGTATCTTAATAGCAACTTCATTTACATTAGATTCAGCTCTTGTTCCAACATATCTAGACTTCATGGAAGGATTACACTGCATAACTTTGCTAACAGATCACATGGAGTACAAGCAGCCACATTAACAAGTGCTGTGGCTATTGTATTTTCTGTAAAAAGACAATGTTCTCTGTTCAAGTTCTGTATTGTAAGTACTGTTCTATTTTCTATTTTTTTTTTTTTTATTAATTTATTTTTATATAGTCCAGCAGCACTTGGCTTTTCTGAGACAAAAACAGTTCTGGAGACTGAAGCACTATCAAGCCTGTCTGTGGCGTTGAGAACTGGTACCAAGTAACCATGAGGCAGCAACACATTGAGACAACTATTCATTTTCCCAGATTCAATGTGGTATCTCTGGGAAAGTGTACTTGTTTTTCTATGCTAGTTGGGTGCCATTTCATTGTGCTGTAGATAATGTTTACTTGCATTTAAATTATTGTATCTTAAGCTAACACTAGCAAGTACTGCAGAAAAGAAAGAGCAGAGCTGTGAAGCTAGACAGCTCGTGTAGAGGCTATAGTTGATTGCCACCTATGTTGCTTCCATCTGTATTGCAGTCCTAGTTGAGGTGCGGGGGCCTCATTATCACCCGTGTGCATGACATATGTTCCTTTAGTACATTTCCTATTTCAAGCTGGTCTGACAGAAATTCATTTCAGATGTTCCACTGCGTGAATCAAAGTACAGTAAGTAGGGGCTTAGGGATCAAGAAATCAGCTTCCAAATCACTCTTATGGTAAGACTTAAAACTCTAGTATAGATGCATCTTTTAATACCAGAGCACTGCTGGGTTTCTCTCTGAAGTTGGGTGTGTATCTGAAGACACCATTCAAATACAACGAGCAGTACTACTTGTATTGAAAGTAAGTTTACGTTATTGAAAAACCTTGTCTGAAATCAAGAACACTTTTAAAATCATGTCAGATAAGAAGAAACCTTTCTACAGTTGTGAATTTTAACACACACACACACAAAATAAAAAAAGAAAAAAAAAGAAAAAAAGTGGTAAATATTAATACTACTATAGAACACTGGTTCATTAATACAACGAGGGTTCTGTGGCAAGAGATGTTACTCATTTGTTTAACATCACTGTAATACTCCTGACCTTGATTTCATTTTGAAACCCAGTAAAATAAGGCTGTCTGGGTCTACTGGAATTTCTGTCACTTGTTCTGAAGTGAATGAGATCATCAAAAACCATAACAAAGAACAAAAGCTCCTAGTGATCTCAATTCTTCAGCTGTCCTTTCTTTTTTTTACATTTATTGAAAATGCCCTTGTGCTCATAATAGTTTCATCTTCCTCTACATTCTTGCTGTCTCTTTATTCCCATATAAGTTATATTTTTCTCAAGATGGGATAATCAAGAAAAGGTTTACCTAAAGCAAAAGCTGCCATGCCTTTACAGAGGAACAGGATGCAAGAATGCATTGGTTCTGTACTAGAAACTGGGTTAAGAAAAATTTGCACGTACAGTCACAATGAGTTTTTTAGAGTTGGTGGTTAAAAAAGAGCTTTAAATCCAATGTCTGAGACAATGCAATAGAAGATACAATGCCATTTGGGGTGTTTACTTAAGCAGGATGTTATTTTAAACAGAATGAAAATCCAATATTTTAAAGAGACACTTCTCTCAAAGCATATGAAGGATCCCTTTTGGAACAGTCACATCAGCACTCAGAAATGCATACAGTTCCAGCAGAAGACTTCAAGGACATGATCAGTACTAACTTCAGCTAAACACAGTGTCAGACAGTGAAATGATGGGTTAGAGAAAATTTCACCAAGTTGCTTGTTCAGTCTGGAAAATAATGTTTCCCCCACCCCACAAACCCACACCTTATGTAAGCCCAGATTTCTCAGCCTTTCTTCATAGGAAAGGTGCTCCTGCCCTCCGATCATCCTCATAGCCCTTCTCTGATGAACTACAATAGCTTTGTGAATTTCTTGTGCTGAGGGCCTAGCGCCTGGGTGCAGTACTCCAGATGAGTCCTCACAAGGAGAGAGAGAACAGAGGGGGACAATCACCATCCTCACCCTGATGACCAGGATACAGTTGGTGTTCTGTGATGCAACTGCACTCTGCTAGATCATGTTCATTGTTTTGTCCCCCTTTACTCCAGTTTCTTCTCTGCTGCACTGTTCTTCATGCACTCATTGCCCAGCCTATACTTGTGTATGCTATTGCTATGATCCAGGTTCAGGACTTTGTGATTGGCCTTGCATGTAACTCTTTCAAATGAATTTTAATCCAGTGACATCATTGTCCCAACTTGACCCAATATTTTAAGATAAACCAGTGACCTTTTCTTTGAATAATAATATTGTATCTTTTGGAACATCTGCTTAACTGAAAAGGAGTCAGAAAGGAGTAGGTCCTGTGTGAGCAGGACAATAATGCCTGGATTACGAAACTCAATTTCATGTTTAGTTTTTAAAGGGACAATAGACAATCTAGTGATTGTGTTAAAGTACTAAAAATAACTATTAAAATTTGACATGTTAAGAATCTGTACTATCTTCCTGTGTAGTAGCAGAAGTTGCAATCGAAGAATTTTCATGCCTATAAAGCACAAATTATTAATCCTTTATAAATACAGCAGTTATCATCCTACAATGCATGACTGTTGGATTGTTCTTAAACAGCAATGCATTCTGCTGGATATAGTTATGACATAATCCACATAGTGCAATATAGCTAAGAATATTCTCTGTACAAATCCTATGACTGATACCTTGGAATCTTTTATAAGGTTTTAAAAGGAGCTGGTGCAAGAGCAACAGCCCAAACTTAATCTAAATAGATGCAAATATCTGTTTCTGCTGTTTCTGTCTGATAAAAACACAAAGCAAATGCATTTTCTTCTCCAAAAGATGAAAACATATTTCTCCTAAATTTACAGGGAGGATATCAATACTGAATAAACAGAACCAGAAGACATAGCTCATTCATGCTGAAGTCTGTACAAATCTACGCAGGTAGAGCAATGTACCAAAATTTGCTGTGCTAGACAATAAGAACAAAATCTGCTCTCTAAGCAAAGTTCCCATGCGTAAAAGCATTTTTCAGCAACTGTTATGCCTGACTGGGATCCATATGGCTTCCAACTTTTCTACACAGACATCTGCATTTTTACACAAATGGAAACACCTTGTAAATATAATTCATGATGTCTGCTTTTGTTAGACAGTTTTGTTTGTTTATTTGTTTTTCCCCCCTTTGCAATCACATTTTTTCCAAATTCAGAACAATTTTTGTGAGGTATAAGTCTTGTGAAATTAAGCTACACTATAGCCAATTTCTAAAGAATCAAACAAAATAATTTAAAAACTGTATTTGAGAAATTTTATCAATGCAAAGATAAAAGATACCAAGGAGTCTTTCCAAGATTATATACAAACTTTTTTCAAAGAAGGACTTTTCTTAATTATTCACTTTTCCCACCAGCCTCATACTGAAAAAAAAAAAAAAAAAAAAAAAAAAAAAAAAAAGTTCTCTAAATCTGAAGGGTAATATATAGTACTCAATATAATGCATATTGACATTATAGTACCATGAAAACTATTAGGGCATCAACTCTGTAACTCAATTCAAGCTATAAACTGTATCAAAAACAGCCAAAAGTTGACAATATATAAACTTGGTATTTGACTAAGACTGGATCACAAATTAACAACTGTAGCACAATTTCATAGAATCATAGAATCACAAAGTTGGAAAGATCATCCATTTCTACTACAGCTACTAAACCATATCTATCTCATAGCTCCTCATCCAGATGCCTCTTGAACACCACCACGGATTGCAACTCCACCACCTCCCTTGGCAGGCCATTCCAGTGCCAGATCGCTCTCTGAGAGAAAAAGTTTTTCCTTATGTCTAGTCTAAACCTCCCCTGACACAACTTGTGGTTTTTCCTCAGGTCCTATTTGTTGCCTGGAAGAAGATAACATTTGGTCTGATATCTTGTGGAGAGCAATCTCACTAATATGCCATTCTTCCAAATTTCTCAATTATAAACAATTCTTTCTGAATAAAGGTTAATCTGGTTAATCTAGCACTTCACTCTAACTTGTTTCATGAGCTGTTAAATGCAATAGGGGAAAATTAATAATAATAATAATAATAACAACAACAATAATAATAATGTAAAGAAACATCTTCCAATACATATACATATAAATATATGCAGACATACACAACTCGTGAAAAATCAAGCACTTTCTTCTAGAGGTATTGACAAAACACAACATCAACTTACTGTAATAAACCATTTGGAACAGAAAATGCAACAATGTTAACTGACAGAATAACAGTAAGTCAGAAACAATTTCAAAAGATAGAAACATACTGCTTTTGTATGAACATGAATTTATTGCTTCATCAAACACCTGTAACATTTCCAAGTAAGTGCTACCACAAATAGAAGACAAAAGTCTCCTTTTTATCACATGCATGGTATAGCAAACTTCAGAGCACTATTTACTGCACTATCAGCCAGATTCAGCATATGATATTTAAATTGGTATTTTAAACTTAATTGTCTTTCACTTTTTAATGTTCTTACAAGTTCTGTTGTGATTTGGGAGGAGGCTGTAGCAAGTTGCACTTAGGAGACAACAAAGTTACTGCAAAGGACAAATTTTGTTTGTGAATCCCCACGAGGCTACAAATAAAATGGTTCATCACCCACACAGATTTCTTCTACTTAGAGATCTAAAGCACAACAGACTCAGAGGGCACATGAGTATAGGCAATCACTAAATCCCATGGGCATAAATGCAAATTAAAACTAGGGTATATAGCTGTTGAACACCACTGAAGACAGCATTTCAATTATCTTGACAGTTATAGTACCTTGAATCAAAATAGCACATGGGATTATTGGCCAAGCATGTGTATTGCTGTTCATTAAAACAACAAAATGAATGCAGAAAACACTAGACAGTGGAAGTAGCTCTGGAGATTGCAAACTCTTGCATTCCACAGTATTTAAAAATTAACAAAGAGAAAAGCATTGCTAATTTGATGACTATAAGCTTTGTCTTCTGCTGTAGAAATTCATTCACTTTTTTTCCTTTTAGGTTATTACTGCATTTACAAAAATAACTACAGTTCCAATATTTTTAAACAGCTCCCAAAAACACACAATACAGGTAAAAGCTTACTTTCTGGAGTACTAACCTCAGACATAGTGCTACAATTCACAGAAATGCAAAATAGAACTCATAAGAAATATAAAAGAACTTATAAACACAACTATACTTTTAGGAGATATTTAACCACCCTGGAGAAAACAAACAAACAAACAAAAGGAACACACAACGGAAAAAAAAAAAAAAAAAGACGACTCAATAAAGTTGTTTATCATGGAAACTGTGTATTAGATCCAGTTATACATGGGTACAAAGATCTGGCAAGTTTTTAACATGAATTTGTTCTGAAATGCTCCTAACATGCCTGCAACTTTTTCAATACATTTGTGACAGTTAATCCTCTTTACAGACACAAACACATAAAAAGATTCTACAGAAGTTGTATTTGCTTCTCTGTTGGTTAAATTCTTTGGGTATGATTACAGACTTCCATTTTTATAATCCATACTGTGGCTCCAAAGTGAATGATTACAATAGATTCTGTACCACAACTAACATTAATCAAACAGGGTGGCAGATCTATTGGCAAAAACTTTGACTGCAATCACAGAAACAGAGAGAGATTGGAACAGTAATAAATATGCAGGGTTTTCTTGTACCCCATTTTAGCTAATTTAAAGGCCTTTTCAAGACCTTTGACTTCACGGAATATCAGATTATGCTCAGTGGACTACAGATTTGATTTAGTGTAATTTCTATGTACCTTTTCACTACAGAAAACTTCTTACCTCTGCCTTAGCGGTGGTCTATGGTGCTTAGACAATGGTACTGCTTACATTCATAAAATTACATATACTTTTCAGAGCTTTGATTACTCGAATTCCAAAAGTCTACTTTCCTTTGGGGTCAAAGAATTGCAGTGTCACTAGTCTAACTTCAAAATAATTCATAAAGGCAAAGTGTCCAGCTGGTAAAATACAATAAATGGAAACTACAAAAAAAATTTAAGTTGGCAACAATTACTAATTCAACTTAAGATGATTTCTGCATATATTCAAATTTTGGACCACTGTTAGATTAGTAGAATTAGTAGAATTGCCAGAGCACTTAGAATCATAGAATCATTAAGGCTGGAAAGACCACTAAAATCACCCAGTTTAACCATCAGCACATAACCACCATGCCCAATAAACCAAGTCCCTTGGGGCCATGCAGGCAGCTTCAGCTAGAAACACATCCAGAAGCATCATAAGAACTGTCCTAATATTCAGCTATCAGTTTTATATCCAAGAGATTATCAAGATAACATGAAATCTATATCTACATATTGCTCCCTTCCACTCATGTACCACTTGCTTACAAACCTGAAAAAGAAATACACAAGTGATCATTAAATTGTTTTCTATTTCTGATCCTTTTGCATCAACAGAATAGCAGAAGAGTACTATCATTGATTAAGACTCAACCAGCAAAGCCGGTATGGACTGGCAGCAACACATGAAAAATGCAGTTTATTTTAAGTTATTCTTAAGTTTATAATATTTTCTTTCCATGTTTTATCATGGCATTGAGAATTCCTCTCACTTGTTCTAAATTGTAAAATACGGTACTTACACAGCTGAAACTGCAAGAAATCCACAAATATATATATATATATGGATAAATGTGTGTGCAACTATGATAAGGGTATACATGGCACATATAAGAAGATCATCCTGAAACCTAGTTGACTCTGATAATTAATAGGAGAATGCAGAATTAAATAATTATGAAAAACAATTAAGTTATATTAAATTAACAAACTCCACAGCCTAAATTTCTTCCCTGTCCTTCATCTACAGACGTATATTTACAGTTTAAATTGGATTGCATGTCTAAAAACAGTTTTCAAAGCAATTTGCAAGCCCTTATTAAGCCTCAGAAAACCCTTGTGAGAAAGGAGGTGAGTTAGGTTTCCACCCCATGTCTTCTGAGGCCTAGTTCCAAACTTACTACATTAGACCACACAGCTGCCAGGATAAATCAATTAACCTACTTGCTTCTGCATCTTCCCCTGGCAGTTCTCTCAACATGCACCATACTGGCCTTTTTTTAAAGCTAAAATACACGAAGGAGCTAATCAGTCATTCACCTATCATTTAATTCAATCTGTGAAACTGATTAGATATACTTGGCAGTTGTGGAGCTGAAGTCCTATTTTTCTGGGCAAGCAAACTTATAAGTTTACTGGGAAACAAAAGTCCCTTCAGCTCCCTCAGTTATCAGATAGGAATGACATTATATCTTGTTAAAAAAAAAACAAAAAAAACCCAAAAAAAACCACACAAACAAACAAACAAAAAAAACCCCAAATAATTAAATTCAACAGCACAGTTAAGAGTACATTTTTGTTGATTAAAGAGACTTAAGGAAGCATTCTGAATACATTGGTTCTCTCTTCTCTCCACAGTAAATGTTTAATATGTGTCATAGTTCCTTTTTTCAGTGAAATTGCATCCATGGCTGTGTTTCAGAACATTTATCACAAGACATCTGTGCCCATAAGACTCTACCTCTGTAACTCTACCTTTAGCTGAACCACAACTGAAATATTTGCAGACAAACTGGCATGGCTGACTTTTCCTTCATGCAAAAGAACACATTCCTACTCACTCTTCTTTTGTTTTACTTTGATTTTCATATATTGGGTTATTTGTAACAATGTTTGAAAGTACACCATTACATTTTTATCCATGTTAAATGGTTCATCTTACTACTGGGAACACAATAAACCTTGCTGAAGCAGCTTTTAGTGCTAAGACAAGTTTTGTCCTTCACAGCTGTCATCATCTAAATGTACCAGTGGATTCTTCAACTATACATGGCACAAAAATAATTGACAGGCCACAATATTTTTAAGACACACGTGCAATTCCATTTACATTGCTTCCTTAGATGTATTTCCATCTTACATTTTGTCACCACTACTTGTCTGAACATGAGTAGAACTAGACTGCAGGGTATTCTATTACGCAAACATGGTTTTGAATATATTAAAGGATGGTTGTGCATCTTATCCCTTCATATTCAAAATTATTCTCATTAATCAATATTTCTTCAGTTTGAAAAAGTAGCCCATTAATTTTTTCCTAATAAATTTATGTGAAATATTTTAGGTATATTTAAAACCTTGGGAGGCTTATAAAATATATATCTGTTTTAAAACTTATATTTCCTGAATATAATTTCACAATTGACTTGGACTAGAAAAACTACTGTTTTAGCAACATTGTTGATATAAATATTTGAGACAAAGTATTTTACATCACAAAGCACTACAAAATTATTCAGTACTTAAATATTACCACAATAAATAAATAAATAAATGAATGAATAAATAAATAATGAAAATTCTGGGCTTTTGAAGTTTTCATGTGATTTTAATCAAATTCTCTAACTTGGATACTATAAATAGGTGGTTTACAAAAGGAAGTATATTTAAATGGTATATATACTTACAACATAATGAAAACCCACTTACAATAATGCTTCTTGTCATCAAGTCAAAATATTTAAGGAATTTAGCAGTTTTAATAGACCTGTAGATGGCATAAAAACACTGGAGAGGATTAAAGGTACTAGTCCAGAAGCTAAGAGGTTATTTACATACAGTGCTTGGAAGTATAAGTGAAGCTGACAAGCAGGGCATGTCATTCAGAGTGTCTCTGCCTTCCGGCACAAGTTGAAAAACATGACACAGCTACAGAGCAGAAAGGTAGCTCTGTGCATACTCCAGTGAATCAGCTTGCTGATGGTGCAAGCTGAGTTCCTTGCTCTCTGGTTGCCTTTCAGAGTGACCTTGCTTGGATGTCTTATAAATAGCCCTTTAAGGATCTCAGAGCTGTAATTCATGCACGTTGTGGTGGGGAAATCTCTTTAGACATCAATCCATGGTAAAGTGAGAACACAAATATGCAACTTGGGAGAGAAAGGACTCTCAAATAGTGCTTGATAGGCAGGAAAAATTCTGTGTATATTAAAGTGAACATAACCTCTATGCAAAAGAATTTAAGCTTTTCTGAAGTCTGCTTTGGTGATAGTACAAATTTAACACAAAACTGCAGAAGTAGTGCTGCTTTCCTTAAGTGCAAGCTCAGCGCAGATTTCGTTTAACAAAATGCTTTTTCTACTTAATTCCAATATACACTGATATTCATACCATCAGAACAAAAATGATCAATCCTTTGCCTTTGTAAAACAATGTTACCATACAGACCTCCGCAATGCTGGACTAATTTACAACCTCTCAGTAACTAGATTGCAGTTGCCTTGTTTTCTGTTTTTCTGTTCATAAATACTGTTTGATTACATCATGGCAGTTACACAAATAATATATATTTTTTCCCATTTCTTTTTTTCATTTGTTTTACTTCCTTTAAGATGCATCTTGTGTGGTATGAAGTCCCTCCTACCACAAAAACAGAACAAGCTTAGTATTTGAAACAAAGAGAAACAATACAAAGAACCAAAAAGTGACAGAGGACATAGAAGGACAGGTAGATGTTTTGCAGAGTTATAGCTTCATCTAAAACTCTAGGTGCTAGATCCTTAAGTCAGTGATAAGTGGATTGGTCTCAGTGCCTGTTCAAACTCTCACTGAAGCCAGAATGAACAAGCTCCCTACACAGGCCTCTTATCTACATCTTTCTCAGGTGACACCTGCAGTATGACATGTTAAAGGATTTAAGTGGGACTTAAGTTTCAAGTTTTTTTTGTTTTTTTTTTAACCCCATGAATATCTATTTAACCCTGATATCTGTCTGGCCCAACACACTCTGGAAGCCACGAGGAGTTTGAATTTCTAAAACCACAGTTGAAATATGGTTTAATGACTGTTAAACCAAGCATTTTATTTCCAGATTGACTGATGAGTCAATGAAAGGGAACATGAAGGTACAGAATTCAATAGTACTCATTTTGGGGCTTCTTGCAACAAGAATGGTAAGGTTATTTCCAGGAAATGTTCATGAATTGTTTTGGTAACATAAATATGAAAACATTAGAGGCTTTTTACCTGCTTTACACTGGACAAGCAATAAGAAAACAGTAATAGATGATAAAACCAATCAAATCCTCTGAAACATTTAAATCCTATCCAAGAAATATTTCATGCTTAAATCTTTCTTTATTACAGATTTTCCAGACTGATACCATGTTTTCCTGTTCTCCAAATGTTCTAAAATGTTCAACTTTTTATGTATCAGAGGATAAATTCATTTTAAATGTATGTAAAATCACAGTACTCAGTTTCACACAATTGATTTTCTTCCCCCTTTTTCCACCACAGGCAACAGAAGGAAGGTAAAACAATCTGAGTGAGACTGACAATGCTAGAGAACATGTTTCAGGCTTTTTGAAGGTGCATGGATGCTGATCAGGATGATGAGAATCTATATAAAACAGATTGAGCATCTCAGTTCATTGACAGTAACTCTACCATCACAAATAGATTTTTAGAACTTCCCCAGAAAAGTATGATTCATAAGGTAAAATTGACATAGGCTGTAAATCCTTATCAGTGACTACTCTATTGCTTTCTTTTAGATTTGTGAATCACTAAAGCCTGGAAGATTTGAGATAAAAGAAGTCAGCTCAACAAGTCAGTATGTTTCCTCTGCTCTGATGCAAGATCAACGATATCTCAAATGTGTTCCTGAGATATTTATCTAACGTCTCTTTAACAGCCTCTAAAAGAGATTCCCAGCCCCCTAGCCAATCATCTGTTATGCAGCTTGTCTTTTCTAACCATTAAAAAGGTATTATTAATATCAAAATTTAATCTAAAACAGCTTAAGCCCATTACTGATTTTCCCAGTGGATGAGCAGACAGAGCAGACAATTCCCTTTCTTTGTTAGTAGCTTTTTATTACTGAAAGATCTAACTTGGTCCAGGCCTTCATCTCCCCTCCTCTAAGCACACAGATGTTCCACAATTCTATAATACTTTTTTATGATTTATAAACATTACTATTTTGTATGTTTAAGAGACAATCTTCTCAGACTTGGATTGCAAACAAGGTTTTAGCAGTCTTGTTAAAATTAGTCTTAGCAATTTTTAAGAGTAACATAAAACTACATTTTCTTTGATGATATTAGCTTACAAAACTACAGTTACAAAATGATGTAGAACTCTGTGAGTCCGTGTTTAGGTGAAAAGCTGTGAATGTTTGTTCATCTGCTCTTCTTGTACTCAGAGCTGGCTGAAATTTCCTCAACCACATAGCCACAGCTTGCAGTCTGTGGCTCTGCTTTTATTGCACCACCTCAGACTACAATATCTTCCGTCAGCTTGACTAAGAGCAGGAACAAAATGGCTGCATGACCGTTGGCCCCTGTGCCTAAAGCAATTTTCCACCTTCTTCTCTTAGCCCCAGACAACAAAGGTTTTGAGGTAGTAACTGCCTCCTTACAGCCTGCATCCTCTGGAATGATGCTCAGTCTGCTGTAGGGCTACAGGCTGCTATTTCAATACAAATATGCAGCTATGCACAAGGAATTATATTACAAAGAGCCACACACATAGTTGTAAGTAACCTGTGCACTCTAAGTAACCTGTCTGCACTCTTGATTAAGTTCTGCTTGCACTTTGGGTATGTTACAGCTGTATAACCAATAACATATCACGAATGAAGCAAAGGCAGGAGGACAGGTGAGTCATTATGTTGAGTCAGACATAGTGGCACTTTAATTTCGAGTTATGCATTTTCAATGTAAGTCATAGAAATAATTCATTAATGGAAATGAATAGGGAATTAAAACCCCAATGCTACAATCAAAGAAAAAAGCTACCTTTAAAACAAAACCAACTATTAAGCCCTTATACTATGTTAGTAAGCATCACTGCAAAAGAAAAAAATAAATAAATTATTTAAAATAAAATAAAATAATTGAAATAAGGATGTAGCATACTTTTAATCTATATTATACTTAGATATGATAATTTTGAAGTACCATAATATCGTATGCAGTTAGAAATGCTCATTCTGTTTGCAAATACTGTGTTGCCACATGTTGAGAAACATCCTCTGAAAACACTTAAATTTTCTTGTTACTCAGCCTTTAGACACCAGATGGCAGTGTGATCTACAAACATTACATTCACCCCAACTAATTCTGATTCAAATGGAAGAAAATCTTCATTAATCACTTTAGCTACTATAGCTAAACTATAGCTGTGTGATTAAAAGGCTTACTAACTTGTTCATTTTCAGCCTTCCAAGTGAGCAGCTGTTGTAGTACTAGTCTCATTCAGACTTTTCACTGTCAATATTCAAAGTCTTGTTCAACATTAGCATCATTTTTGTTCAGCCCTTTGAGGTCTGCTAGCCTTTATTTAAAAACAATTGCTCACTGATCATGAAGCAGGGAGGTGGCAGACTCAGGATCTGCAGACATAGTTTACTCAGTGTGCGACTACAATGCATAGCAGTAAACAAATGAGTATCTGGAAGTGATCGCTCATTCTCACTTCTTTCCAGATTCTATTCATGGCTTTAAAACCCTGAAAACTTGTCTGTCTGAGGTGATCATTAACTGAAGTAATTAACACAGGCTTTTAACTTAGAGTAATGATAATAGTAGCATTTTCTTTGTCACATTTCACAACCCTCAAAAACATAGAAGCTTCTTTGACATATCTTACAGATTCTTCCCCAGCCCCTTCCAGCCAATGTTTTCTGCATCAGCCCTCTTCTGTATGAGCAGGGCAGGAGGAACATGCAGAAGTTCTGAATGTTGAAGCAAATTAAATGTGAATTAAAAGTGAATTAAATCATGAACTTCTTAGACTGTGTTTCCACACATCAAGTGTAACAGCAAAATTCCTTTAAGAAGACCAAATTGTAATCCTGAGAGATATAAATTATGTTGGCAGATCTATCTTGAATTGGGCTGAAATACAACCCAGATTAAATGGGACCATCAAAGATTGCTACCAACCTAAGAACATCTTTAAGGATGGCAACAGCAGTTTTCAATCACGATTTTCCTAAGGACTGAAGTGAGGCAACCACCCTGCAGTTCTGCAGGCTAGTCATTTGGTCATTTTTTTTATTTTTTTTTTCTTTCTTTCTTTTTTTTCTTTCTTTTTTTTTGTTCTTTTTCAGATAGATGTGACATTTATCTTCTACCTTGAATCACAGATTTTCAGGGGCTGGAAGGGATGTCAACCCACTGCCAAAGCAGGTTCCCTGCAATAGGTCACACAAGCAGATGTCCAGACGGGCCTTGAATATCTCCTCAGTTGGAGACTCCACAACCTCTCTGAGCAACCTGTTTCAGTGCTCTGTCATTCTTACTGAAAAGAAGTTCTTCTGCATGTTAGTACAGAACATCCTATGTCTAAGTTTTAGGCCATTTTCCTTGTCCTACCATTACCCACTACTGAGAAGAGCCTGGCCTCATCCATTTGCCTCCCACCTCCCCTAAGATATTTATAGACATTTAACAGATCCTCTCCTTGATATCTTTATCCCAGACTGAATTAATCCAGGTTACTCAGCCTATCTTCATATGGGAGATTCTACAGGACCTTAGTCACAGAATCACAGAATTGTAGGGGTTGGAAGGGACCTCTAGAGATCACTGAGTCCAACCCCCCTGACAAAGCAGGTTCCCTACACCACGTCGCACAGGCAGGCATCCAAGTGGGACTTGAATATCTCCAGAGAAGACTTCATAATCCCCCTGGGTAGCCTGTTCCAGTGCTCTGTCACCCTCACTGTAAAGAAGTTCTTGTGCATATTCGTGTGGAACTTCCTATGTTCCAGCTTTTGTCCATTTCCCCTTGTCCTGTCTCCACGTACCACTGAAAAGAGTCTGGCCTCACCACTATGGCCCCCACACCTCAGATATTTATAAACCTGGATTAGATCCCCTCTCAGTTGTCTTTTCTCAAGGCTAAACAGACCCACTTTGCTTAGCTTTTCTTCATAGGGGAGATGCTCCAGTCCCTTCACCATCTTTGTGGCCCAACTTTGGACTCTTTCGAAGAGGTCCATATCTTTTTTGTACTGGGGATTCCAGGACTGGGTGCAACAATCTAAATGTAGCCTCACCATGAGAGAAACACTCAAAGTCAAAATTTTCAGGTGAGGCAAGGATCTTAGTGATAGCAGCAAAGTTTATTTGTTACTGAAATAATGGACACACACCCTCCAGTTGGTAAGGGGAAAATTGCACACCGATCAGTGAAATTCATCCCATTATATACTCTAAACCTAACACAGGTAATGCTCTCCTGGTTCTCACTTACTGGCTGAGTGTCTCAGGCTCACAATCTCCCCAATACTGTGGCTATGATACATTTCCATGTAAGATGATTACCAGCCTGTTGCTTTTGATGTACTGTACCGTGAAACAGGAGGGCAATTTTTTTAAGGCGTGTTCACTCTGTCCTGTTCTAGGCTCTCCCTTCTCCCTGCACACCTATCTTATCTTGTTCCTGAACTCAGTCCTACCCATGTCAAATCACCCCACTAGTGGAAGAAAAACAATCTACCTCTGTCAGTGCTCACTGAACTAGTGGAAGAAAAATGGCTCTCCTAACTGCTTCACTGTTTCAGCACTGAACTTACTGTTCAGTAAAGGCTTACACTACATACAGAAAATGTTGGTTCCACAACAAAAGTCTAGTCTACAAACTGGAAGCACTTGGTTCACTGCAAAAACACAATCTAGCTCCCACAACCAGAGCAGAATACAGGGGGAGTATAACCTCCCTTAACCCGCTGGCCAAGCTCTTTCTAATACAGCCAAGGATACCATTGGCCTTCTTGACCACAAGGTCACTCTACTGGCTCACAGACAACAACTTGTTCACCACAACACCTCCCTCTAGTTCAGAAGAGGTAGAAAGCAGCTTTGAAAAGATATTTGTCAGATCTTTCAGCACCACAGATGAAGCCAATCCGGTCCCAAGAACTTCTGTGAATCAAATCCCCGCAGCTTATCATTCACTTGATCGTCACTCATCTCTGGTGGTTCCCCTCCTCCTGAATCCAGTCTCTAAGAAACTACAGAGGCTAGAGAGACCTTCCTGAAGACACAAGGAGAATATCTTGTGCCACTGATTTCTGTGCCTGCTGTCTACAAGTCATCTGTGACATTCAGCAGTGAGCCTCCATTCTCTTTGTTCAACCTTTCTTCCAAATAAGTATACAATTCATAAGCTACTTGAGATGATATAGTATATATAGAGAGAGATAGAGATACTTTAAGCTGTATCTTGAGGACTTGTGTCCCGTGGTTCTAAGACGGGTCACTGACTCTTTACATTTTCAGTGCAAGGTGAAGAGAGAAAGAAGAAATTTGCATAAAGTTAGAATCTTCCAAAAGCCGGAGAAATAAAAAACAAGAAAAAAACATACAGACTACATGACAAGAAATGGCAGAAGTGTGAACATGTCAAGTGGAGGAATATCACAGTGTTGCAATCATTCAACAGTCTGATAAAAGAAGAAAAGAAAAATAAAAGGGAGGTTGGGAAGTGACTGATGGTGATGTACAATCACTTCAGTCAAATTGAGCCTAATAACGTCATTCTACAGTGCTGTTTGAACAATGACTGACAACAGCAGAGCCTGTCAATCTGCTCTTTGGCTCAGAGTTTCTGCTCTTTTTTCTTTTTACAAAACATAAAGGTAAAGAGACACAGACAGACATAAGATAAAATGAGCACTACTAGGCCTGGGTATAATTAAGTTACTAACAAACAAACATCCTGGAAAAGAAATAACAGTAAATAGTGCATCATCAAGAAAAAGAAAAGAAAACAACAACAACAACAACAACAAAACAAACAAACAAACAAAAACAGGAAAAAGAAAAAAAGACTACACTCAGCAGACATTTCAACTTTAAGATCAATTCCAGGCCAAATTTGATGTTTGACAGTCAGTATTTAGCATATATCAGTGCACATATGTATAAGAAGTTATATAGAAGTCTCTAGCACTCTCTCAATTTTACTTCCCAGTGGCCATATCATCACAACATAATTGGTGCTGCTTTGGGAAATCACTGCTTTCTTTATCCTATCTTCTCATCATTTCTCTATAAGAGAAACAGAATGTTGTGATATCTCTGCTAGGTGTGTGAAGAAATATGTGACAGTATGGCAGAACAGTCACAGAATCACAGATCACACAGAATGACCCGGGTTGGAAGGGACCTCAAGGATCATCATGTAGTTCCAACACCCTGCCTAGCAGGGCCACCAAACCATACACATTTACTAGATCAGGTTGCCCAGGGCCCCGTTCAACCTGGTCTTGAACACCTCCAAGGACGGGGCATCCACAACCTCCCTGGGCAGCCTGCTCCAGGGCCTAACCACTCTTCTAGTGAAGAACTTTCCCCTAACATCCAACCTAAATCTTCCCTCTTTTAACTTCAAACCATTTCCCCTAGTCCTGCTATTATCAGCCCTTTCGAAGAGTTTACTCCCCTCCTGGGAGTAAGTTCCCTTCAGGTATTGAAAGGCTGCAATGAGGTCACCCCGCAACCTTCTCTTCTCTAGGCTGAACAAACCCAACTCCCTCAGTCTGTCCTCATAGGGGAGGTGCTTCAGCCCCTTGATCATCTTTGTGGCCCTCCTCTGGACCCTTTCCAAAATCTCTAAGTCTTTTTTTGTACTGAGGGCTCCACACCTGGACACAGTACTCCAGATGGGGCCTCACAAGAGCAGAGTAGAGAGGGACAATCACCTCCCTATCCCTGCTGACCACCCCTCTCCTGATGGAGCCCAGGATCCCATTAGCTTTCCGGGCTGCCAGAGCGCACTGCTGGCTCATGTTGAGTCTTTCGTCCATCAGGACCCCCAGGTCCTTCTCTGCCGAGCTGCTCTCAAGGACCACTCCTCCCAGCCTGTACATGTGCCTGGAGTTCTTCCGGCCCAAGTGCAAAACCTTGCACTTTGCCGTGTTGAACCTCATTAGGTTCACACGAGCCCAACTTTCCATCCTATCGAGGTCCCTTTGAATGGCATCCCTTCCTGGTAATAGTGGATGCTCAGCTTAGGAAAATGTGCAAATTTTGACACAAATATGTGTAGTCTGGTGAATTCAGAAGTGTGAATCTGTGCCCAGAATTTATTGACTGCTGATGTATTCTATATGAGAATGTAGAATATGGTTCATTATGAACCACGAAAAATAAAAAAAAAAAAATATCTAAAACTTTGGTATAATAACTTTTGTAGATAACAAGGTAAAAAGAGAACAGTCAATGTATGAGGAAAAGAAAGGAGGTAAGATTGTTGAAAAAAAAAAGAAAAAACAACCACACAATACCTAAATGATAGATCCTACTTCTCATTCTGGATTAAAATATGGATGTAATCTTAATAACTAAATCCTCCACTTCAGAACAGAAATTTTAGTCAGGATCACTTGCTTTTAGCTCTTAATAACTTACCTCCTTTTACTCTCTCCTTATAATCCGCCTTCATGAAATCCGACTTCTGTACACTTACTCAAGAGGAAAAATTTCCCTTTGTGTTTCTAATGACCTGCCTTAACAGCAAAGTTTATTCAAATGTAAAACTCCAATAGTTCTAGCTGATGAAAATATTAACTTTACACAGAGGATATGAAGTCTAGTAAGCAGAACCAATTAACAAGGTTATTTATTTTAAATCTTTTTGTTATACTTTATATTAACATATATGAAAAGAAACACGTTGACTTATAAAATAACAGCTTAAGAGTTTGTGGAGATTTCTTAGTAAGTACTCCTTAATAAAAGGCTTTTATACACGAAATATGGTTTACAAATGATTAGGATTAACGTAAGCTTCAACTGCTTTGCATCCTATCAAAATGGGCTGTTCTTGCAGCACTGCACTGTGTAATATATTAGTCAGAATTTGGTTTAAGTGAAGCAGTTCAATTTTCTTTGAAATTTCATTTAAAGAAAAGAAATGTTTTACAAGACAGCAGTATTAAATGTCCAGCTGGGAACAATTATCTTTCTTGTTCTTTTTCATACTAGCTGCCATTTTCATTTTACTTCTTTGCACTTTACAAGACAAGATTTCCTCTCTTTTAAATTTGATCTAACTTGCCCAGAACTAGTTTCAAAAGGCTATAAATAAATACATATACTGTCTTGAAACTGTTCACACTTACTGAAAATTTAGACAATTATTTTGTGATTAGAGCAAGTATTGAAGAAATTATTGAACTAGATTTCAAATTTAACCAACAAAATCATGGGGCCATTGAAATTTTCACCTTTACACAAGTGCATCTATAAAAAAATCAGTGCTGCTACCCTGGCCATCTCAGCAATGACTCAAACTATTTGCACTGCAGAATAGTACACGTACAGCTCACTATTGGTCAGTTTATGTTTACCTTTTAAGTATCCCTTCTTTACAAGGGGTTAAATTTGGATCAGTTTGTATCTATGCTGATATGAACAGCTAATGCTGTTGGTAAGTTTCTTGGGTGAATATACAATAGGACAGATGATTTTCAAAGACTAAAAATTAAAAAAAAAAGGCATCTTGATTGTGAGCATGGTTTATTATCAAGTGTTTACAAGTAAATTAACATGATTAGAAAATCTCTGAACTGCTAAAAGAAGCTTCCTGTTAAACTTTTTAGATTTTGATTTGCCTTCTGACATAATTTCATTTGATGTTTGAAAAGACTCCACTAATAAAATGTAGATATGCTAGTCAAGTTAATCTTTAATTTTGAAACTAAGGCCACATAAGCTTAGAAGAGACCAAATCAATTACCTCCAAAATAGGAAAAGCTTAGATATCCCCCCAGATATCTTATATCTTCTGGGATGAACACACTTGAATTTTGTTCCTATTCAGCTATGATTTGGAATAAAGAAAAACACTGAAATTTTCGAAAATAACATGGGAAAGGATTCTTCAGTACCTCAGAACCTGTGGCTAGAAACAACTCTTCAGTGACCAATTAAAGTAATGTAGAGCTGGAACCAGTCAAAACTTGTTTAACAGGTAACAAAGAGAACAAAGAAATAGTATCTAGCATACATAAATATCATAGTTTATATGTAGCAAACCTGGATATAACATAGAGCTGAAGAGCAATTAAAAAAGAGGAAGGCATAAAATCCTGTTAATAAATGTAAATATGACCTTAAGAGAATTTCAGGAATTGGAGAAATCACCACTATCACTATCATATTCCTCCCAGTGACTCCGTTTGCTGACAACTTGTGTTATTAACATCTCCAGTTATGTGTTCCCAGTGAAGGAATGGAAGGGTGAACTCCAAGGAAAGAGATACTAATAGAAAGTGACTTTGAGTATGACATAATCTTAGTTGTATTATTACTATCATTGAGATTTTTCTCTTTAGTAGTTCTGTGACCTGTGGTCCATAAACAAAATTTTGGTCCATAAACAAAATTTTGAGCCTACGTCTAAGCCCAGAATATGGAAGAGCTCTAAGGTTCATGCTGACAGTGCTTGCACCATGTAATATGACAGACTTGTATCATCACAGGAAGGCTCACAGGACAATATCCAAAACTGCTGAATGAATCCACCTTCAAGTATTAAAAACAGTCACAAAGCTGTTGTGATTAATTAACTATCTTACATTTGAAGCCTGTTTCACTTGCCTTCCACAAACCAAAGCATCAAATTTCATCCCTAAAAAGTGGAGATAAATCATCCAAGTCCTAACAAAAGAAAATACTTCGTTTATTCTTTCCTTTTTTTTTCTTTTTTCCTTTTTTTTTTTTTTTTTTTTTTTCTTTTTCTTTTTCTTTTTTGAGAAGATGAGAAAAGAAATAAACTACAGGAAAATGAATTCAGGCTCAGAACACTACAAGAGAAATCTCACAGTCACAAAAAATTATAAAAAGGAAAAATAGGATTTCCCAGAAAACTGTAAGAGTATTTCTCATTACTTGGTCCTTTGTGGTAGAAACTTATAGGTGCAGATGACAAATAAAAATTTAAGCAGTACAGAATTAGAAATGGAAGATGCCTTATGGCTTTAGTCCAGATTTAAATGCCTCTCTATATGCCATGAATTTTGTTTGTCTCATCTTGCGATAATCTGTGATTTTCTGTGTATTTCAGATGAGAAATCTCCAAGTTAAAAGGGCAGTTAAGTGATTTTAGAGAGAGAAGCCCAAGTTTGTCATCAGCCTGAATCCAGTCCTGGATTTCAGAAACCAAGGGCATTTGGATGAAAGTCTTTCATTCAGAAAGACTATAAATGTAGACTTAAAGGTAGTTGCTTTGTACCAACAGGGAAGGGAATTGGATAGTTCTTATTGCAAGATTATATACTGTTTTGTCCACATTATTACATTTTGTTGATTTTCTGCTCGTATATAAATTTTTTACAAAGATATACATATTTACAAAGATAGCTATTAAACTTGCAGTCTGTTTTTTTCTCATGCTCCAACTACAGGAGACTGAGGCATGAGTGAAAATTCCTTTTAAAAGGTAAAATTCTCATGAAAATATAGTGAAGCAGAAAGCACAGAAACATCCTAAGATAGGCTGCCTATTAGGACTTCATATCAGCCTGAGTCAGTTCTCTTAAAAGCTTCAAATCTGGGCAACCTAACTCTAGCAGTTTCCTGGATTTTGCTCATTTTCATATGCATAGTAAGCTGGTATTTTAATTCAGTTTCATCATGAATGTAAAGTTTGACAACCTTAGGAAAATTTCTGAACTCTTTATGACCTATACCACCTATGAAAGTAATTATCTTTCTTTGAGTGCTTATGGGAGAAAAAGAAGTCCAATTAGGCAAAGTACATTAAAAAATGTAGACTGCCCCTTTGTTCACTCCTTTACAGTGGTTGTCTCTTGGTGCACTGCTGGTTCCACCCCAGCTTAGAGCTGGCTCTCTTATGCCATCAGGAATACTCTTAGGAGCTAAGCAAAGCTAGTTGCCAGATTTCTGCTCTGAAGCCAAGTGCGACTCTGTTCTCTGCTCTCTGTGAAAGCTGCTCACTGTTGCAATCATATGAGTCTGGCACAAAAGGAAAACCAACATTTTGGCTTCCGAAGGCCAAAGTATTTTGCTCAAACTAGCACCAACAACAGCTGTCAAGAGAAAATTCTTGCCCTGATTTCAGGTAGAGGCTAAATATGTGCACAAATTCATTTTTTCCACAGGTCTCCTAAACCATGAAACTAAGGCTTTTAAACAATTCAAATACTGTCATTTTCTTTATGGATTATGCCAGGCATTTATTGGATTAGTGTTAAGAGCCAAGATAAAATATTAATAACAATTGTAATAATAACAGTAATAAAAATTAAAACAGTAATGTCAGAGACCTTTAACTATCATCTAGAAAAGCTAATTATAACTCCTTACATATACTGGATGTGGGAAAATGCTGAACCCTGGCCTGAAACGTTTAGACAGCATCTTTGCAATGATGTTCTCCTTCTGTATCTTCTGAATAGTATGTAACTAAGTGAAATTTCATTGTTGGTTTCACAAGGATTAAAGTGGAACACGATCCAGCTGCCACTGATGTTAGTAGCAAATTTTGCATGTTCTCATAGTAAATTCCTTTTCTGCTTTGAGCACCATAGAATGAGTCCACTGAAATAACCCCTCAGACTCTGAAATCAACCTAGTATCCTTTACTCAGGTGCCTCGGTACTTTGGGAGCACTAATTTTTGATTCATATCTAGAACTTCACTACTGCCCGATTCTGTGAATGCTTGCAGCCTAGTGTGCACTTAATCGCCAAACTTAATCCACACTTCAGCTCTGAGGAGTCAGCATCCCCAATGCAATACAACCAAAATTGGCTATGAAGTGTGCTACACACCAGAAATTAGGCTGTCATTTGTTAATGATTCTCCTTGCCATGAACCTGTGGTCTGCCAAAAAAAAAAAAAAAAAAAAAAAAAAAAAAAAGAAGAAGCTAAAGACACATTAAAACAAAAACTGCTTTCAGACCATATCTTATGATAGGAGAAAGAGATTTGAAGCTGCCTAACTTTGCAGAGATCAATTAATGATTCAATGAACTGAGAGGGTCAGAGAAATAGGAGTGATTTTTAACTATATAGTCTTATGATAATTTGTTCACCAGGGAGCTGAGTTGTAGTGTTACCTGCAATAAATTTCAATAATTATGAATTTAACAACCCATGGCTAATTTGCCTAGTAGACAATCAAGGAATATTTGAACACTTTCTCATGACTACTGTGATCACTAGGCTTCAAAGTCCTTATCCTTTTCGTAATCTTTCATCCAGGTCAATGATCTCAAACAATTTAATATATGTTTCATGTGAATGATGGCATGCTAGCAGCTTCTGGAAAGTTGAACCTTTGGTCCCTTTTCACTTAATCCTTCTGTTAGCCAACAAAACTCTTACTAGTGACAAAAACAACCCCATATTCAGGAAGCAAATCATGCTCATGAATGACAAGCAGCACAAGAGTGAGTTGCCCTAAGGCATTCTGGAAGCATGCAACATTGCACGGTAGACATTCAAACATTTGCCTAACAAAGACTGACAAATTTTATGGCCAAAAAGTGAGATTATTTAAAATTAGTTTTGCCACAAGACAAGATCAAAGTCTTAATGAAAATGTGTTTGTAAATCACTTATAAAAATTGAATAAAAGTTGGAAATGTACTATTAAATTTAAATTTTATATCTTTTCAGTTTCCTATTCTAACATCTGGTCTGTTTGTGAAATTGTACCAGTACGTCTTGATGTAGTACCAAATTTCAATGTCCGGAGTAATTTCTTGTACTTTCTGCTCTCAGCTGTGGAAGACTACTGCAGGGAGTCACCCTGTGTGAAATGGACCTTTTATTTATCCCAGAAAGCAATAACACACACTAACTTGATCTTCACAAGAATCTTTCACAAGGGAAAATCAGCCCTGATACCAGGCAGCAGTGTAACACATGGGAGCGTAGAAATTTCTGTTATTTCCTTTCACCTCCACTTTATTCCTCGAGAATCCTTAATCAGCATTTCCTTTTGTATCTCAGATTAATCCTGGCAGAAGGCCTGAGGCTGTTTTCCTCCACTCGTAGGCCATATAAAACATAACAAGATAACTTTGCAAAGTAGATGTCACGAGAAATACTGATTTACAAGCTTCTTTCAAGATTTGTTAAGTTTAGCTTCTGGGGAATTTTACATGAAGATTGCAAAAAAAGTCTGATTTAAGAGAGGATGTGCCAAGTCTGAGCACTTTGCTAGATCTTGAGAAATCTCTCTGGGCCCAACAGGAGATGGTTTCAATAGAAGGAAATGAATTTCTCACCTGTTCTTGAGTCTAAATGATCTGTAGGAGTGATAGCAGTACAGATTTATTCCATTCTTAGGCTGGGAAGGATAATAAGCGGGTAGTCATCTTGTTTATTATGAATGCATAAGGCTCAAAATATTTCATAAAATCAGCCCAAGTGGCAGTTTTGTAAGTATATAGATACTTCAAAAAACAAGTGTCAATTCCAGGACAAGATTTAGCCTCCTATTTCCATGTGGAAGCAGCCCTAAACAGCACTCTTTTCAGACTAGGAAAGAGCAAACACTGAAGAAATAGACTTTAAGAAGTATTTGTTTCCACAGGATTTGTCATTGATTGTGTCTTCCTATCAGATTGCTTGCACCGCTGCAGTCCATTCAGATTCAAAGTATTACACGGTCTGAGCAGTACCTTGCTAACAACTGCAGTAAATGTATCCACAACACAGAATACAGTGTAAAAGATTTTAAATTCCAAGTTGAATTCTGAATTTATTTTCAAGTACTCTGTGTCAATAAATGCCAGTGGGTGCAATTTTTTCCACATGGAGGAATTCCGTGTTTCATATGCACCCCCATGTCATATGCCATTCTGTCAGATGACCCCTCTGCTGACATCTGTCACACAGCAACAAAATGTAATGGAAAATGAGCTGGGAAGGTTCAGCCTTTACTGCTGTACCACCAACATTCTCCCCTGATGTTGTGGGCCAAAGTAACTAACCAGAAAGCATTACTTTCCGAGCAACCCTTGTTAAAAGTGACTGAATAGAAATATAGTACTCAGTCTGGTATACAAAACTTTGTTAGTTTTAATGCATCCAAATCTGTACTTTGCAGTGATTTGGGTAGAACTATGACATCCTATGACACCAGCTTGTGCAAATGTAGTCAGAGATCTGAATTACTGATTCCCAATCCTGCTGAACTGGAGAACTCTAAATTGTCAAAATACAGGGGAATATTTCACTCATGACACCACTTTCTTTTTCTGTGCACTACTGTTAGAATCTGTGAGGTTTAGATTGAAAGTTACTAATCATACGTTGGCATATCTAGGTTAAAAATTCATACTATAAAAATGCAGGTATTGATATTACTATAATTTTCTCTAACAAAAGTGAGATAAAGTGAATGATGATCAGTAACGAAAAGCCATTCTTATGAATTCATTTCTTTCTGTTGTCAGTGACTCATATCAGCAAAATACAGTAAGGAAATAAAGAGAAGATTGGTGGGGTTTTTTTTGTTTTTGTTTTTTTTTGTTTTTGTTTTTTGGCGTTTTTTTGGGGTTTTTTTGTTTTTTTGTTTGTTTTTGGTTTTTTTTTTGAAAGAGAGAGAGAGAAAGATTTAATCTTCTTCGGAGACCTTGAAAAGTTATTTTATTGCATATATGAAACTCAAAATACTTAATTTGTATGCTTCATGCTGCTAAATTTGTGATCTGACCTTTAGTTGCAGGACAGCTGTAGAGATGCTTGTAAAGCTGATAAGCATTAAGAAATTTTACTCTATATGACTACAAAACCGGGGATGATGTTCTACACAGGCCATGAGGATGAACTTTCCCCTCTCTTTCTTAAAGTATGTGAAAAAATAGAAGTACCCTAAATCTTTATGGGGAAGAAACAAAAACAAAAACAAAAACCACAAAAACAAAAAACAACAATAGTAATTAAAAGTAATTTAAAATATGAAAACAAATTTTATATTATTTTCTTTCAGAAATAGTGTCTGATCTCCTTCACAGTTTCCAAATTTCTTTCCATTTCACAGTTACCTAATAGAAAACAGGGGAAGCCAACACCTCAAGCTTGGCTTGAGATCAGCCCTCTACAGCAAGCGAATAATAAGCAAGTAATTAAACCAACATGCCCTAGCATTTTGTACAATACAAAACGGTAAGCCCATATCTTTATAAATACTACTAATATACTGTTGCTGTTTTCAGAAGTTGCCATATAAGGAAATTGGCATATAAATAAATTTCCATAAATAGGTCATCTGCACAGCAATTCTACATGAAAAGCTGTAGCCAAAAGCATGAAAACTTGACCATAATATATATATATATATTTAATTGCTGTTGGCTCTGCAAGGCTAAACATATTTACTGCATTACCATGGATTCAAAACTTATGAAATTATTTCAAACATTTTTTATTTAAACAATATAATGACGTGACACTTTAAAACTTTTGGAATTTTAGCTTGTTAAGCTAATCATTTCTTTTTTTTTTTTTTTTTTCTATTTTTTCCTTCAAGCCATGAAAATCATCCTTTTTTTTAAAACTGTGGAGTGATTCATATGATTCCCAGAGTTAAGGTTTTAAGTGCAAAAGAAAACATAAACTCTGCAGAATATGTTTTGTCTCATTTTCCACAGCTAGTTTTCTTTCCACACTATTATTATCAGCAATTTTATAAAAGCAGACAGTACTGAAATGATTTAGTCCAAAATTTGGAGATATCTATCTGGGTTACTGGTACCTTCCACAGGCTGAATGGCTATCTCTGGAGTAAAAGTACAGTAAAAGAATATAAGGTTTATTCCTAATGTTATTGTTTTCAAAACACTGTTGTAGTTATTTTATGTGTATCATATTTCCTGTGCGTTTACAATGTTGTAAGAAAAAACAGAAATTCCTGTTTTAGGAGGCTTGACCTAGTAATAAAATGACAATAAAATAATAATAATAATAAAAATGCTGGACCTGCTTTTATTTCCCCATCCAATTTAATTAAAAATATATTACTTTCTGCAATCTTTATCACTACTTGAAAGGAAATTATGTGCATAAAGGATATTGACCTACTGTCAGAAGAAATTTAAAACAGTGCCACAGAATATTAATATAAGCAAAGATTTTTTGCATCAAGGATATGAAATTGGAAGTTTGCCAAAACACAGAATTAGGTCTTACTGCGGAGCTTAAGTAACGTTACTTTGAGAAACTGGAGTGTTTTAATAAGGTCTGAAAATAATCAAAGAAAAGCTTGAGAAGGAAGAGCTATCAGAAGTAAATGAACATTATAATTATGTATTTAAATTAGTTAGAAAGGGCAGAAGTTTAACTATTTTAAAACACATTTCCTTTTTTGTTCTGAAGCTTCAAATAGCTTTTATCAATCTGGATGAAATTAATCAATTTGAGGTACTAATCATCACCACTGATCGGCTTCTAAATGCAGAAAATAAACTTCAGGGGTTTTTGTGTTGAAAAAGAAAATAAAAGAAAGAAAAAAAAGGAAAAAAAAAAAAAAGAAAAAAAAAAGAAAAGACTAAAACTATCCCCAAAACTTTATGCTTCATTTGAACTCCCCTTGAAGTCCAAGAAATAATTAAAGTTTGAATTCAAGACGAAGGAGTGCCGAATTTAGCAGGAAGCCGAGTCATTCTAATCCTCTTAAAGTTTTCTTTCCAATCACAACGGATTTTTTAGGAGCATTTCAGAAGGTTATGTTTTACACTTGCTTGTGAGTTGACCATAAAATTCTGCCAAAATCCTTACGGCAACAAACAATAAAGGGGCCACAATTCTTTCATACTAAGATCCAGACCGTCTCTAGCTATTGTTCTTCTGGGCTATAAATACCTATACATGAACAAATCTGGCAAGAAATTTGAGTGCATTAATTTTTCATGTCTTTGTCATTTGGAATCCATTTCATTGCACATTTTCTTTGCAGTCAAGGTGGAGTTGTTCTGCCTCTATTTGTTGTAGAATAATACATCATGCAATTATAGAAGGCTTGCATTGGACCTTTAAAAATTATCTACTTTTAACCCCCGTGCCATGGGCAACCACTAGATCAGGCTGCCCAGGGCACCATCCAACCTTACCTTGAACACTTCCAGGGATGGGACACCCACAGCTCTCTAGACAACTTGTTTCAGTGCCTCACCACCCTTCAAGTAAAAATGTTAATCCATTCCCCCTTGTCCAATCACTATTAGATCATGTGTGAAGTCAGACTCTCTCCTGTTTATAAGCTCCTTTTAAATATTAGAAGACTGCAGTGAAGTTTACCCAAAGCTTTATCTATCTCCAGGCTGAGCAACCCATCTCCCTCAACCTTTCTTCAGAGGAGAGGTGCTGTCTGTATTGGATCAATTCCTATGCCTTAACACAACTCCCACAAGGTGTTATGGTTTTGTAATTTTGTAATTTTGCTATCAGTATTCCACATCATAACATCATGTAAAGTATGGATACTTCTATTGAATGTGCAGTCCACAGAAGAAGACTACATATCCCAGAGAACAACAGGGGTAACAATAAGTCATGGGACCAGGACTCTATATAATCTCGTTTCCAGGCTGGAGTGCCCTCCTTCTTCTCTCGAACCTCTCGGAGAGTGGGAAGCGTTCCAGCCATGTCGCCTAAAGTTCACAGTAGGCCTCTCGGTTTTCGGGGACTCTCTCTCTCTCTCTGTTTCGTTCGATTTGTTAGCCTCAATTATATTATATTGTGTTACCTTGTATTTCGATATCATATTTAGTAAAATAAGTTTTTGCTCCTTAGATTGTCGCTGTTTTATCCCACTCCCCTTTTCCCCCTCCTTTCCGGGCCCCAGGGGGGGTGGGGGGGGGGCCACGGGGTCGCTTCCCCTGTCACGGGCATAGGTAAATCTAAGTAACCCGTGACAGATTTTTTGGTGGAGGATGCGGGCATAGAGCTTTTTAGCTTTTAGAACGACTCTCTCTTTGCTCTTAAAGAGCTTCGTTACGGGAGTGTTGGGAGTGTTATCTTTCCATGGCTGCTCACGGAGAACGTGACCTTGAAATACCAGACAAATTGTCAACATTAAGGGCTGCTGCACATTCTCAGCATTGCTATCTAACTTTTGTGTAGAAAACAAAGGGATTTCTTTCTCCCTTAGAGCAAAGCTAGCTAGCTCTGACTTTTACAGAGCCTGCCAGCTATGAATCCACTCTTCATCCCAGTTGCTCTGTTTAAGGGATTGAAAGCAATTATGATCTTCTTAAAGTATTGGTCAACTATTAACACCATAATTTGGTGTTGTGGAATTGTGCAGGTATGTGGCTTAATAAGGTGGATACTGATGGAGACACCTGCCTGGTACTTATATGAGATGTGGTATGGTCCGAATTTTGGCATCTACACCCCATATGGAATTGTGAATCTTACAAATGCTTGCATCCCAGATGGAATTGCGAATCTTACAAATACTTGCATCCCAGATGGAATAGGAAATTTTACAAACACCACCATGTTTAATCCATTGTACAGGCTAAAAAACCCTGCTTTTTTTAGGCTGTACTCTCAGATTTCCGCACGCCTTTCAATAACTGAGATAGGGTTCATACTTGTATCCATGTTATCACTGTTAATGAATCTATACGTAATCCTATACATTCATTCTATGCGGAAGTCTCCTCCAGAACCAGAGAATGATGACTGGCAGGGAATATGGAAAGGTTTAGGAAAAGTCTTAGAAGCATGGGGACCCGCAGTGTCATAGGATTTCACTCTTGAACATCTAAGGGACCCTGAGAAATTAAGTGAGTATTTGGGTCAGAGATCTAAGGAGGTAAACCTTACATGGGGTTTGGCTTATGCATACCATGCTTTGTATCATACTATTCTGGAGAGAGAGAGTTTCTTTATCAGGTGACGCAGAAGAAGAACGATTTTGCATGGGGCCCTGAGCAGCAGCAGGCTTTTGAACAGATTAAACAAGAGATAGCCCGTGCTGTAGCCCTGGGGTCAGTACGGACTGGACAGGATGTAAAGAACATCCTCTATACTGCTGCTGGAGAGAAAGGCCCCACTTGGAGTTTGTGGCAAAGAGCCTCAGGAGAGACCCTAGGCCGACCCCTGGGATTCTGGAGTCGATCATATAAGGGGTCTGAAGAGTGCTACACTCCAACTGAGAAGGAGATCTTAGCCGCGTATGAGGGGGTTCGGGCTGCTTCCGAAGTAGTTGGGACTGAAACGCAGCTCCTTTTGGCATCTCGACTGCCAGTGCTGAACTGGATGTTCAAAGGACAGGTTCCCTCCACTCATCATGCTACCAATGTCACCTGGAGCAAGTGGATTACGCTGATTACACAGCGAGCGCGAATGGGAAACCTCAATCGTCCAGGAATCCTAGAGGTAATCATGGACTGGCCTGAAGATAAAGAGTTTGGAACATCACCAGCAGAAGAGGTATCACGTGCTAAAGAAGCCCCACCATACAACGAATTACCAGAAAATGAAAAGAAATATGCCCTATTCACTGACGGATCATGTCACATTGTAGGGAAGCATCGCAAATGGAAAGCCGATGTGTGGAGCCCCACATGACAGGTTGCAGAGGCCACTGAAGGTAAGGGAGAATCAAGTCAGTTTGCAGAGGTAAAAGCTGTCCAGCTGGCCTTAGATGTGGCTGAATGGGAGAGGTGGCCATTGCTGTATCTTTATACTGACTCATGGATGGTGGCAAATGCCTTATGGGGGTGGTTACAGCAGTGGGAACAAAATAACGTAAATCTGTTTGGGCCACTGAATTATGGAAGGACACTGCTGCCCGAACAAAGAATATGGTTGTAAAGGTGCGTCATGTGGATGCACATGTGCCCAAAAGTCGGGCTACTGAAGAACAACAAAACAACCATCAGGTAGATAAAGCTGCCAGAATTGAGGTGGCTCAAATCGACTTGGACTGGCAAAATAAGGGCGAATTATTTCTAGCTCGATGGGCTCATGAGACCTCAGGTCATCAAGGAAGAGATGCGACATATAAGTGGGCCAGAGACCGAGGGGTGGACTTAACCATGGACGATATTGCGCAGATTATTCATGATTGTGAAACATGTGCCATAATTAAACAAGTCAAAAGGATGAAACCTCTCTGGGAGGAAGGGCGATGGCAAAAGTATAAATATGGGGAGGCATGGCAGGTTGATTATATCAACTTGCCATGATCTCGCAGTGGTAAGTGTTATGTACTCACCATGGTAGAGGCAACCACTGGGTGGCTTGAAACATACGCAGTACCCCGTGCTACTGCTCAAAACACCATATTAGGTCTTGAGAAACAAGTCCTATGGTGACATGGCACCCCAGAAAGAATTGAATCTGATAATGGGACACATTTCAAAAATTCTCTTATAAATACTTGGTCCAAAGATCATGGCATTGAGTGGATTTATCATATTCCCTACCATGCACCAGCTTCTGGTAAAATAATGGGTTGTTGTAAACTATGTTGAAAGCAATGGGTGGTGGAACATTTAAGCACTGGGAGAAGAATCTGGCAGAAGCCACTTGGTTGGTCAATACTAGAGAATCTGTCACAGGTTACTTAGATTTACCTATGCCTGTGACAGGGGAAGCCAGCCCGTTGCCCCCCCCCCCCCCCCCCCCCCCCCCCCTCTCCAGGGCCCGGAAAGGAGGGGGAAAAGGGGAATGGAATAAAAACAGCAGCAATCTAAGGAGGAAAAACTTATTTGACTAAATATGATATCGAAATACAAGATAACACAATATAATATAATTGAGGCTAATAAATTGAACAAAACAGAGAGAGAGAGCCCCTGAAAACTGAGAGGCCTACTGTGAACTCTAAGCGACAAGGCTGGAACGCTTCCCACTCTCCGAGACGTTCGAGAAAAGAAGGAAGGCACTCCAGCCTGGGAACAAGATTATATAGCGTCCTGGTCCCATGACATCACTACCCTTGTTGTTCTCTGGGATATGTAGTCTTCTTCTGTGGACTGCACATTCAATAGAAGTATCCATGCTTTACATGATGTTATGATGTGGAATACTGATAGCAAAATTACAAAATTACAAAACCATGACAAAGCTTTGCTCATCAATCTGGATGGCTTGATGTCTAAAACATTCTTGCCCCACCTAGCCAGTCATGCCACATCTTATGTCAGTATGTCCAGTCTGTCACAGATGAGTCTAAGAACAAAGACTCCATAGCCCCAAGTGGAATACTACTCATCCAGCTGATGATTCAACTGGTCTGTTCTTATATTTCTGCCTGGGTCCTGGTCGCCAGCCAAGACAATCAAGGAGAACACTAAACACTACCTGTAATCTTGATCCTTTCAACATCCTCCAAAGGGACATAAAGCCTCTTTTAATATTTTGTAGTCTTGCTGCAGCCTCACTTGACCCAACTTGAAGGAGCGAGAATGCATGGTAATCCTCTGGCTTTATCAGACATGGTAGCCTCTCTTCTCCATGTCATGAATGTGGGCATTTGGCAGGTAGAAGTCTATTGCAGAGAGATTATCTGAGCAGCATATGGGTATCTCAGTGAGTCTTAATGAGGAATCCAGAGTTACTAACACCCTTAATATTACATGTTAAAAGTAATGCAATAATCATTTCTGGGGATGCATTATGGGCAAATTCTTTAGTTTTCTGAGTTGACTAACCTAATTATTATTTAGAAAAATAATTAACAAGAAATGATAAACGTTTTTTGTATGAATGGTTTGGCTGCACATGCATTCCTTATAAATGTAGCCACACTTACAAATGCTCATATACAGCAGGGATAAAGGGTAAGTAAAGCAAAACCCTCTGTATGTGGTAAAAAAAAAAAGAAAAAGAAAAAAAAAAAAAGCCAGACAAAACCCACAGCAACAAAGCCAGCTGCTTGAAATTTGAGCAAACATTCATGAAGAATTCTTACATCAGCATCCAGTTAGCTATCTTCAGCATCTTTAAGAAATTGGATGTAGCCTTGCAGCTTTATATTCTGATTTGAATAACATCAGGACACAAAGCAAATCTATCACCATTGTATTCAAGGTCACCATCTTTTAATACAGTTTTCCATCAAACAATTTTTGTCTAGATCTACTGTCCTAAATACAATTTAATTAGAATTCTGCTGCACAATCACAGTCTAAAAGAGAAGTAAGGAGGTTTAAATCATCAGGAACACAAACTGATAAAAGGAATTGCTGAGCAGAATCCTCCTTCCTTGCAAACATATACATTCACACAACAAACCAATCCACTTAGTAATTCTGGGAAGAAAAAGAAGATGATGATAATGACATGCCCTGAAGCTTTTTGTTAATGAGAACATCTATCAACTGATCTACATTAAAAACATTCCAGTCACCCATGCAGTGAGTTATTGATAAATATTTTTGAACAGCAGACAAAGCATGGTACAGAATAGCTTCGTAGCATCTGCTGCTCCCCTGTAGGGCACTGTGATGTCAGAAGTAGAAGAACCATCAGCTTGACTGCAGGATGTCTTTGCTAGCCTCTAATTATTATTATAATAAACATCTAGGAGTTAATTTACTGAAATGATCCAAGTTTTTTTGACAAGGACTTTTCAGCACAGACTGCATTCAGGCTAAACTTGCATTTTCCTATTACTGCACAGCATCAGTGTATCATGTAAAAACATAACCAGAGCACTGTGCTGAAAATTAAACATGTAATTAAGTCAGTGTCACAGAAGACTTCCTTGGACATAACTTACTTAGCATCTATACAATATCCCCAGATCTTTCAAAAGCACACATCTTTTTGCATGTAACCAATGAATATATAGGAATTTTCCAGCTTACCAGGAGTGCCTGGCACAGCCAGGTTGTGCTTACAACCACAAATCTTCCGGCTTTACTTCATTTTTTCTTCTAAAGATACTATCATTCCAGTGTGCCAGCAAGAAATTCAGGGTGGAAGTATTATGACCACTTTGCAATCATTTTGGTTTGCTTGGGAGATGGAAAATGTGATCTTTACATCTTTCCTGAGGTACTATAAAACAAAACTGTAGATCAAGCCTCAAAAATCTTTTATTATAGCTTTTAGAATGTGGAACTTTATCCAGCATGACTGCTTCCTGAAGAAATCATCATGACATTAGTTCCTTAACAGCAGAATCTCACACGGAGAACATAAGCAGATCACGTTTATTTTAAGAATACTTAGTACACAAGCAGCATTTGCCTCATAAAGAAGACACTGTAAACATCATCCTTCACTTGGGCTCAGAGTATCATGGATGTTGGAAGAATTTAGTTTCATCACACTATATTTTGCTCCTAAGCTATTTTTTAAATCTTAGTAATGTCCATTGGAGTCAGACATTCCTAGTTTAGACAAGAAGTGCTTACAGAGCAGAATTTAATTCAGTCCTGTCCTTCTTGTGTAAACGTTCAGCCTACAAACAGTTCTTCACAGAGTAATTCTACTACCACTTATATACACTCACTCTGATTTTAGGGATGTCAACTAGACATAAAATTCAAATTTACTGTTGTAAAGGCTCCTCCTCCTTGTTCCTCTACTCACAGGCACAAAATATGAATCATTTCTTACAGAACACACATTTTTCCAAGACTTCATGGGCTTTAATGGCACTTTAGTTGTCAGTCCATTGACTGTACTGTAATATAGCTGAGCTGAATGCTCCTTTAGACTTATACAGTGTTCCTTTCATTGTCATTTTAATGAACTTCTTCATTTCTTCCTGTTGTCCAGTATTTTTCCAGTGTACTTAAGTACACTGTATCTGCAATTCTGGAATGGCAGTCAGAGAGCTGACTTGAGAGAATAAAAATCCACAATTTCAGTATTTCTGATGTTCTCAACTCTCCCCTACAAAATAACATCCTCCTTAAATACACCTGCTATTCTAACAGATTACTTTGATCTGTCAAGCCATTTTGCAACATCTCAAAAACGAAGAACTATCAGAAAAGGGGACGAGACAGGAAATTTACAATAACAATGATGCCAATAATTATAACCACAAAAATCAAAGATAAGAAAACTATTTCATTCACACTTAGCTTAATATTTTTAGCAAAACTGAAGGTTGTTAAACATTATCTTTACCTATTTTTGCAATATTCTTCTGCTGTTCTGCTGATATACATAGTGAAAAAATGACTCAGTTTCCATTCAGTGCTATACCTGCAGCTGTTCACAGTGGCCAGCTGGCTAAGTTTTGTAGTCATTTGTTGTCAGGGTGTACGCATATGTATTTGGAGGAGCTCTTAGCTCTTTCTGTGGGGAAAAAAAAAAAAAAAAAAAAAAAAAAAAAAAAAAAGATATCAGACAAAGATAAATTTCTTGACTACCCTGACAATATTGATTGAATATAAAACTTCACAATATGCAGTATGGTTTTCTCAGTGGGTTGTCATGGATATTAGGTGATAAACACCTGCACAGAACATGATCTACCTCTCTGTAACTTCTATTTGCAGCTGAACAGGATATCGTTCACTCCACACCTGGAAATAAGCATATTTTCTCCAGTACAATATGACAACTTTGAAAGTAGAGTTTACCAGGAAGTTTTGCCAGATGCATTCAATTGAGGCCCATAATCAATAAATGTGAGAGGCAATCTAAATGAAAATCAGAATAGGGAAGTGGGGAAGAAGTGGGAAAGAAAGAATCATCAAGGAGACAAGAAGACAAAGTGTAAAGGGCAAAAGGTTTGTCCACTGCAGAACATACCTTCATCTGGAGGATAAACCCAGTAATAATGGATGAATTATATATAACATTTTGTAAGTCATATTGCTGGTTTGTGTTTGCATTTTCTCTAAGTACGTTCAAAAAGGTCTTCAGTTCATTTGAATTCCATGCTAAAAGACAAATCTTCTTAAATCTTGTCACCATGACAATGGCATTTTGAAGACTTTGAAGATGCTTTTGAAGGACAATCTCTTCTACTGAACTGAAGATCAAGCTCAAAGAATATAGGTGTAGATCATTGTAGCAGAAAAGGAAATGCAAATCTACTACTAATATTGATTTTAAAGTTAGAAGAAAACCTGGAAGTGGATGAAGCTATTTGTAAATATTGCAGAGATTGTTAAGTTTGCTAAGAAAGTAAACAAATCCATTAAATGTTACAAATGAAAGCTAGTGTTCCAAAGTTATACAAGTGAATTGAAGTACTTTGAACTAAAATACTTGGGGTGGAATTCCCTTATTTAATAACACTGAGTAATCCCACATGACTAACATTTACATATTAGAAATAAAGAAACATCAAAGTAACATATACTGAAGCAACCTCTGGAAGCTTTTATCTCTCATACACTCTCTTTGCACTTCCAAAAAGTCTTGATGCATTCTGTTCCCTTTTCAACTTTCACAATTTTAATTTCCACTTGTGTACACTCAAAGTTTCTGTTCATAGTTAGAAAAGCGTAGCTTTTTTTATTTTTATTTTTTAATTGTAGAAAGAGAAAGAAATGGAGGTCAGGACTCCTGGCCAACTGAATATGTTTATACTTCTTTTCCATTAAATTCCCTTCCTTTCTGTTACAGGTATAACACTGAAATAATTTAGACTGCTACAGTAATATGACCTGTGTGTTTATTTTATACAGATAATAAGATTTCACTTTCCCACTTGAAAAAAATCTTCTACCTGCACAGTGTTCTTACTCAAATTCTTCTTCCTGTATGGAGTTGCTATGTGGCAACATCAAGGAGACAAATTATATAAATAATGTATGTAAATAAAAATATATTATAATATATATAAAACTATATTTATATAAATAAATAAACCTGATGTCTTCTCCAGCACTATTTCTGCATATTGCTTATGTTCTGATTGTGGCACTTTGACAAAAGTCTGTTTTAAGCTGATGTAGAACATATGGGATAGTGAATTACTTGACATCTGCAATAAAGGTATATGGTGAAGAAGAAAAGCAGATCTAGGGCTTCAATTAATTTTCCTCTGCTCGCTGAACTGAAGAAAAAGCTGATTTCATCTTAGATCCCCAAAGTAAAAACTTAGATCAAGCACAACTTAAAACAGAGCAGAAAATCCCATTTCTTTACAACTTGGCCAGTGAAGTGAGTGACACAGTCTTAATCAATGTCTGAAAGCACTGTACATTATAGCTAATAATAAATTTTGTGATCACAACTAATGGGTAGTTGGAGCAGATCATAGAATCGCCAAGGTTGGAAAAGACCTTCAATATCTTCTAGTCCAATCACCAGTATTTCCCACTAAAACATATCCCTCAGTACAAAATCTAAATATTTCTTGAACATCTCCAGGGATTCTGACTCTACTACTTCCCTGAGCAGCTCGTTCCAGACCCTGGCACAACTTGAAGCCATTCCCTTTAGTTCTATTGCTAATTATATGGAAGAGGAGACCGAATCCCACCACATCACAAACTCCCTTTGGGTAGCTGTAGTGAGCAATCAGGCTGCCCTGGAGCCTCCAGGGGGACTGAAAAATCTCAGTTCCCTCAGGTGCTCTTAGTAAGGCTTGTGCTCCAGACCCCTACCAGATTTGTTGCCTTTCTCTGAACGCACTCCAGGGCCTCAGTATCTTTTTTGTAGTTAGGAGCCCAAAACAACTCAGTTCTTGTGGTGCGGCCTCACCAGAACTGAGTACAGAGAGATGATCACGTCACTGCTCCTGCTAGCAACACTATTTCTGACAGAAGTCAGGATACCATTGGCCTTCTTAGCCACCTGGGTACACTACTGACTCATGTTCAGCCAAGTGTCACCCAATATTCATAGGCCTGATTTCTCTCAATACACTTTAAGAAGTAATGTGTGAAAGAACAAAGGGTAACTTTTTTTGCACCATATTTTCAAAGATGTTCTAGTTAGACTGGAAATCATATTCCTCTGGTCTAGCTTTTCAAAAAATTAAATAGAAAATTATCCTTAGATAGAAGACATCTACACCCAGCATACAAACAGACATAATGTGAATAGGAATATAAAACTTTCATTAAAACAAACAAACAAACAAACAAAAAACCATAGATCTGTAATTAAAAATGAAATGCAAAACAGGAATAAGAAGTGATATACTTTTCCTAGTACAATGGTAACACTTAAATATACTATCCTCAGTGATTTAATTTTTCATAGTATGTGGAATTTTCTTACTGAGCATAAATATTACTTATTTTTGACATACAGCATAATGCTCTTAATAACATACTGATGAAGCAGTTAAATTAAATAGTCCCTTAACTGTAATGTTTCTTCTTATTAAATCATACCAAAAGGTATATAAATTTTGTATAAATCAAGATAACGTATGCATGCTTGTCTTTATATAATTACATTAATGTACTGATTAATTTGTTTTCCTTCTTGATCATTAACGAATGATCACTCATAGAAAACAACGGATTATACAGAGAACTACAAATTGAATGTGAGTTTGCATCTAGATAATAGCTTTTAGTTTGAATTGCATTTGTCCACATGGACACAAACTGCTGTTTCTTTCTATTAATTCACTTGAAGTGAGCAAATTCCGTGAACTATGGCATTCTGAGTAATCAGCATTAATTTACTTAAGAAATTGCAGTTTAAAGTGCCTTAGACTCTGACTTCTTAATCATTTCCCCATCAACTTTAGCATTTAGGTTTATAGGACAGTAATTACCAGGAGTGCACCTTTTCCCTTCAGCAAAATATTGACCTGAGATTGAAAGTTAATAAAGTGTTATATGAAATGAAAGTGTAATATTTAGAGTAATGTCTCTAAATTGTAATGTCTCTTCCATACAGTCAAATCCCTTTCTGAAAGCTGTGTCTTACAGACTTAATTTCTCCACTTGCTCCATGAGTTGAAGATTGATTTTTCTTATCCTAATGAGCTTCTATTATTACTTTCTGGTAGTTTTGGTTAGTTGTACATCAATCTCTGTTAACAGAAGCGATGCTCCTTTACACCTCAGATCAAAATTCCATCCAGTGCCCCTGAGAACTTCATATGGTGCAGCAAGAGCACATAGACACTTTTACTGTGCCCCTTAGATATTACCCACCTCACTGACAGGGCATATGACTCTGCCAGACTTTGTACTACAGATTGTTCCATTTCTTCTCAATACTACTCAGCATTTAGCAATTACTTTGTGGCCTCCTTCAGCCACTATGGTTTATCAAGCACACTTGTTGTCTCTGCAGAACACTTTGCCAACACCCAGTTGTATGCAATTTGTGGGAACTTAGTAAGAAAATGGATAGGAGTCAGAAATGGGTATGACTGTATTAACTTTTACCACAGAACTTGTTAGCATGGGTAACTGAAACACTACAAGTAGGCTGATAAAAATTCACCTCTTGGAAACTTTTCAGTTCATTTGGAGAAGGTAGAATTTAGTTTAATCCATTTAATTGATCCAGTCATTGGATCCCAGATGAGTTCACTGAGCACAGATGTCCTCTTACAGGAAGAGATGGTTTATTATTAGCTAATGTTTTAACTCTCAGTTTGATTATTTGGTTTACATGCATAGCAGTAGCAGCACTGGAAAGTTAACTACACAAATTGAACACAAGCTGAAAAGCATTAAGAGTTGCTGCCCTGGGACACCTCATTTGAAGACACCTGGGATTACTCAGTAATAATGATGCTCAGTTGAATTAATTATCTCTCCAATATGGTAAACATGAGTGCTTCACTCTTGCATTTTCTCCCCACACTTACTATGAAGCATATGGCAATATAACCTCCAAATGTTTACCTGGCCAGAAAGTATAAGTTCCACTAACCTGCATTTTTTTCAATTTTATTGCTGAAATATACACTGGAAATATATGGTGGAGTCATATTGAGTGCAATTAATAGTGCCAAATATAATACAGCATAGTTTTATTTTATAGTTTAGGAGTATCTCTTTGATACTGTACCATTAAATGCTAAAACAACATTGAGGAACTTAAAGACAACTATTATCTAGAAGAACAAGAATGACATGAAGACCAGACATGAATTTTCAGATGAAATTCAAGTAATGACTTGAAATCACTGAAGCTTTCAGATAAGGGAATTTTCACCACCGTGCTCTAAAGATTCATAAAACTTTTGCCATGAAGGATAAAAATATAATTTTCAATATTTAAAAACCCAAGAGATCTGAGTCTTTGTTGCCTTTCCTTCAGTTTCAATAACTGACCAACCTGAAGGACAGAACTTTAAGCACAGAAAAAGAAAAAAGATGAGAGACCACTACACTTTGATAGACAGCTGCTTCTTGTTTATTTACTGTAACTAGGCTATGTCATGGGTTGTGAATAGACACATTAACTGTTTATCACCTGCTATGCACTTTACAAACACTGTGGATTTTCTACATAGCACCCAAGCTCTTCAGTTATTAAACTTATCCTAATTTATTTTGGGAGTGATATTCTAAGAAATTCCTAGAGGGTTACATTAGTCAAGACCCCATGTTTACACTACCAGTGAAACTGTATTTGCAGGAAAATGAACGTGCACAGAGGAGTCTGTAAATTATGAATTGAACAGATATCAGAAAAATGGATGCAGTGATAAAACAATCTCAAAGGCTGGGTAAAGTCTGTAGTAGAAATGGAAATAAATGGTGGTGTGTATGTGTTTGGCTGAGGGATTACAGTAGCTTCTGCATCACAAGTTTACACAAGTTTTGCAAAAGCTGAAATAAGCTCTCTGATTTGGGTATTCTTCATTATATGAATTGTAACATTCCTGTTACCAAGAATGTTGACAGAGTACAGAGTGTGAGAGAAGTGGTGCATTACTTCACCTTCTGAAGAATCTGCCTTTTTTGAAAACAAAAAAAAAAAAAAAAAAAAAAAAACAAAAAAAAACACATAAAAATGGAATGTCTATACTCTTTGGAATATCTTTATTCCTAATGTTAGGAAAAAATCTTCTTCAATAAGCTTGCTCTGTCATCTTTATTCCTCCAAAAGAGACAGAGGAGGGCCTTCAGCTCTCTTTATTCAAATAAAAGGAGAGTCCACATTAGCCCTGCATAGCCTCTTGAAGTACTGGGGACACAACCCCTACTTTATCCCTGTGCCCTGATGATTGTGAGCCCTTCCCACTTTTCCCATTGGCCAAAGTAGTCGGGGTTCGCATTCTTCTTGATTTATCTCTTACGTCTAGTATCTATCATTCGTTGTTCTGTCCAGCAAGCAGAATTTACACACTTGTGCTTAGCTAGCATCTTCTGCCATACACCTGCAAGATAAGACTGTTTAACCAGATACTTGTGACTGAAACTCTTCAGCATTTTCTTTATCTTGTTTTGCAGAGATCCCCTGTCTTTCCTTTGCTCTTCCCAAATTTTATTTCACGATGACTTTATCCTTTTTTTTCCTTCACTAAGGAGTTGGATACATTGTAGCTATGCATGACAAAAACTATACTTTTCTGGTTCCTAAAGAGACAAGGTTAGGAACAATCAAGTTGTGTCACATTTTCTTCCCACAGCAACTACATTAGTCAAGATAAAGAATCTTCAATCAAAGCATAAACAAGTTTTTTCCTCACGATAAATTTCATTCTCAGGTAAAATCACAGATTTAATTGAGTTTATCTGTAAAATAGCAACAAGTATCAAGCTTTGTTTTGTTTTGTTTTATTTTGTTTTGTTTTGTTTTAAGGTATTCTGCTGAACTACCACAAACCTGAAAGAAACAAACTTCCCAAAAAAAAGCACGAGAAATTAGGCAAGCTGCCCTGGCTTCTTTACTTAGACACAGACCCCAGTACCAACTAACAATGTTGTCTATAGTGACAACATTATACAGTTCGGATGCTTGTTATTGAACTCAATACTCCATAGAAAGGATGGGTACAATAGTGGTATTTCCAAACTTTTTTTGAAGTAGGGGTTAGCCAGTACAATACAGAGGGGAAATAAATGCCAGTATGAGCATATAAAGCCAATAACTGACTTAGAATGAACAGATATAGAGTTGTCACTTTTAGATAGATGGAACAATAAGAAATCCCTTCAGTATCCACTGGCAGGTAGACAAACAGATAAGTAAGCCTGAATATTCGCAAGCAATTATTTTTTAAAAAGTCTTCCATAAAAAACGCTAAAAATAACTGAGACAAAAAAGACTGAAACTCTGAAGATGAGGAAAAAATATTGCAGATAATGAAATCACAGGTCCATTCATTTAATGATAAAAAGTAGCACCGTAGAAATATGAAAAAATAAAAGAATGGTATGTAACTCCTTCAAATACCATATGTTAGAGCACAGTTAGAAATACTAATATTTAGTACAGTAAGATTTTTTTCTACCTTATCCTTGTGATTTTCTATACCGATGTAGTCTTTACCACTCAATCACAGACTAAAAAGAGAGAAAGAGAAGTGCAAGTTGACCTTTATCAAATGCTTTTAAGCTGATAAAAGAAATATTCATCTATACTTGAACACAAGAATCCCATAGCAAAACACCCATTCACAAAAATGTCCTAAGATTCTCTGTAGCAAACTTGGCTCGTAAAATAGAAATATTTTGCATCAAGTCCCTTGGCCAAACACTGAGCACAGCTGACAAGGTAAATCATGGAAAATATGAGAGAGAAGTCTTTTGAGAATTAGACACTAATCTTTCATTTATGAAGCTGGTTTCTAGTAAGGTTCATAAGGTGTGTATTTGCTGAATTGTCTTCTTCATTTTGGTTTTGCAGAATTTACAAATATTCCAGAAAGATTTTAGCAAACTTTTCCTGTATTTTGTCTTCCTTCCAAGAAAATATGACATGAATTTCTTCTCCCGGAAATAAATGAACACAAATACAACTTTAAGAAATACTCTAGACTATGCTTTTCTCTTCACCAATGATGTTATCTGGAAATCAATAGCTGTTTTTTCCTCTAGATTTCTCACCTATTCAGAGAGATATTTTCTGAAACCAGACTTTCATACCCTGCTTCTTTCATTTTCTTCCTGGACTGAACAAGGCAAGTGCTTCCCTTTTCTCTTTCGAAATGCACACTCCATTTCTGTAGTCACCCTGGTAGCACTTCTTTGTATTTATTAACAGTCTGATTTTTTCTTTTTTCCCAGATATGATTAACCAAAGTAACAGAGAAGACTTTGTTATCACCTTCATTAAAGGAAGAGTGGTTCTAATCTTTTGTAGATCTGATACATATCGATAATCTTCATGTACTAGCTAATACATTCCAGACAGTCAGAAATGAAAGTGAGCAACAATAAAATAATCAATATTGACATTCACCCATATTTTTATTGGGCTTTAAATTCCCATCATAGGTTCATGGACAAAAAGAATTAAAAGATCTCTGAACTAACTGTTACATCAATATGCAAACTCAAACAGATGTAATGTATTTCTCTCTAAGTTATCTCTAAGTCCTGAAGCAGAAAAACATGATCCAACTTTTGCTTAATGAAGATAGAGAAGGATGTAAAAACTCAGATTACCAAGCATTCTTTGTTAAAGCAAGCACACTAACATATATATGTATGTATGCTTATAGATATATGTATATATATTCAATATTCAAAGTAATGTGTATATAGAAGTCTTCTTTGGAGACAAGGTCACACAGGTCACTTGTCTGCACTGTAGACAATCCCCCAAAGACCCCAGTAACAACAAATGCAATAGTAAAAACTGAGAATTATAGATGAAAGGTAAAGGTTAACATCAGCCACTGATAAAGACCAATAGTTAGTAGGATCAAAGTGGTAGTTAAACTTAATGAATCTGTTAAAATTTTATATGGATAATTCTGCAGTTTCCATTTTTCAATCAGCATTCTGAGGCTCCTATCAAAACACTAAAAATCAGGTATTTCCTGTGTACTGCAGGTACTCCTAGAAGCTGTCCTAGAAGCACATACCTAAGTTTGCACAGTTTATGTGATGACTGAAACCTGCAGAGTTGCTGTCACTGTTACTATTAGACCAGTTGTCTCTATTTCAAAAGGAGTTGTTAGCTTCTGTATGGCAGTGAACATGAAAAGAACTGTTTCTCTAAGAAATCCTTTCTGTGTTGATTTAGAAATGTCTTTTTAAGATGGAGAACAACAGTCCGAAGTAGAAATTAGGACTGGACCTGTACATGGGTGACAAAATTGTTCTTCTCAGCTGTCCATTTTAATATAAGCATTGGCACACATTTCATTTTAGTCCCATTATGGAATAAATCCACAATTTTGGAACCTCAAAGCACCATGAAATGAATCTGTCACATTCTTAAGCTCTCGCTGGTTTATAGCGCTTTTGGAAATCTGGTTCTTAAGTCTTGTCTTAAGGAGACAGCTCGTTAAAATAGAGCGCTGTGACTCTAGATAATCTGTGACGCAGATAACTAGTTGCATTCCAGAGAGATCTTTGCATGTATTTGCATAATTTGCTACCTCTAAAAGGACTAACGCAAACACAAAACAGAACTCTTGTTATGCAAAAACAATAAAGAAGTATAATAATTAAAGAAAAAACACAGAAAAAGACACCAATATATATATATAAATATAAATATTTATATAATATAAATAATATAATATAAATATAATATATATTTATTTATAAATATATATATATAGTGTTATATATATAAATATATATATTATATATATTTATATTTATATATAAAAATATATTTATATATATATATAAATATATATTTAACTTTAACTATATATATATAAAGTTAAATATATATATATATATAAGTATATATATATATATATTTAACTTTAACTCAATTAGCCTTATCTCCCACAAAACAGTTTGTAATAATCTGTATTTACTGTCATGACACATATGGGCACAAGCGGAACTAATCATCTGCAGGCTGTCCCTACTACTGAACCAAACAAACAAGCTGTTCAAGACTTCCTTCTGCACATGTTTCTGCTTCGTAAATCAATGAGAACCTAATTTTTCCTTTGCTTTTATAGGAACAGAACTGAGATCCACAAACTCATTTCTGAATATCACAAACAGAAAGCTGGCTCAACTGGCTATGCTGTTTTCAGAGTGGGCCCAAAAACACAGATATAAACCAGCATGCCAGTTGAACTGGAGTTTTAATCTATAGAATTAATAATATGTGTTCTGGTTCCAGCACCTGTGACAGATGGTCAACAGAGAAGAAAGCTATCCCTATCAGCACTGCTGAGGTTTGAAATCCCAGTGCTAAAACCACAGATGGCATTGGCAGATCTGTTCAAAGCATTAGAGATCCAAAAATAGATTTCTGCTTTTCTCCACTGGACTTCTAAAAATGTGTTTGCACTATTTGCAAAATACCAAAGAGCAAACACATCCTTAAGTCAAAGCAGTTCATCAATTTTTGTCAATATGAATGTTGGATAGCAGGTCAGGGACATATCAATCCTATATGTTGATCAGTGTATTACTACTGCTATTTTTTACATTTAAACTATGAGAAATTCTATTGATTATGGGGAATAATTGTGGCTTATTAAACCTGAATATTTGTGTGTGGCTTACAATTAATCAAAGTACTGCTTTCAACTCCCAGCCAATCATCAGTCTTAGAAATATATTAATTACTGGAAAATGTCACCCTGCATGAGCTGATAAGAGTTCTCTGATTACATTCTGAAGCCACCAATGTTAGAGGAGTGTTTTGAGTGCTCCAACTGATTTATTTTTTTCCTCTCATGTGTCTGAGACTGTCAGTCCCTATACAGAGCTGCAAAAGCCTGGGAGCCATGTCTCTACAGGCAAATGAAAAGACATTGGCCTGTTCTCGCATCCCAAACAGCAGGCACATCTGTGTAACCACAGTGACATACCCTGTCCTCAAAGTAACTTTCATGCTGCTTTCTTAGAGTAATATTCCACTAATGCTGCCAGCAAAGCTGTCCAGATATTTTGAGAGTGCTGACTGGATGGAAATCATGTCCATTAGCATGTCAGAAATCAAGCAATGAGGAAAATTATATGCCAATGCTTAAATTTTGGTAAACAATTGTAGATATGATATACAAGCACAGAAGCCAGTTCTTGTAGCCCACTGAGGAGCATTAAGCTCTACAGATACATTTCACTTTACTTGCTTGGCTCCCATGCCAGATGGAGTACCACGCCTAACAAACAAGAGTTTTTCCTGGGAGTTTGGACTAAAAAAAATGAAACCATCTCCTACCCAAAACAGCATTTTTAGGCTCTTTGGGCTCCTGCTAGCACAGGCTTTTGTACAGACTGTGCTTATCTTCCAGGTCTGTTGTAGAGCTTTAGCTGTAGAAACAAAACCAGGAACTCAAGGGACTGCAGTGAAGGTCAACCTCTTCTAGATCCACTGGATGTTAATGTCCACAGAAAACAACTAAAAGGGACACCATTCATTATTTGACCTGGCTTCACTACTGCTTCACTCAAGTTTTCACAGAGATGCACTCATCTGTTATTCAAATGCTAAATATACATCAGATGCTCCTATCACAACACCCTTCTTCACAAAGGTGAAAGAGAAACAGCTCTCTTTATCTACATGTTTAGACCAGACTGGTGGCAACAGTTTGCATTTAGCATCTTTAGCAGTTGTTGGTCCATTGTGTCTCCTCAGTGTGAATTAAAATTAGCAAGAAAAAAGTGCTATCATTATAACTATCACATTAATTTGCTCTTTCTCCATAAAATAAAGCCAAGAGATAAAAGGACAGAAGAACTGAAATATATTCCAGTAGTGATTACTCAAACACAAGATTAATATTATTGACAACATAGCCAGCAGTGCTGTTATTCTCAGTACAGTCCTTAGAAGCCAGATTTCCCTTTCATTAAGAGCACAAGCAACTGCAGCCCCATTTGAAACCTCTATTATTTTTACTATTGATACACTGAACTGCTTATTATTGCATTGTGTTTGGCCACATCTCTGAAAGACCACACAAGAAAACACACACAGAGAAAGACTAGTTACTGTGGTTTTTGCAATAGCCATTTCTGTTAGACTTGATCTTTGCAGAGATACCTAAGCACAGGTCTTGGGTTTTTTTAGGCATTTAGATGAAGTTGCACAGAGGTAAAACCTCTTCACAATTTAAATCTCAGTCTAAATAACAGATTGTACAACATGTTGGAAAATGATAATCATATGGTGTCCCTGTGATCCTGTGATATGGTTTTTAGAACCGATAAGGAAATGAAAAAAAAAAAAAAAAAAAAAGAAGAAGAAAAAAAAAATATCCTGTAGAACATAGTCTAATGGTTCTATTCAGTTGCATTAGCATGATGCTAGGCCTAACAGGGTCTAGAATATCTACTCACCTTCAATCAGTGTGATAAGTGGACTGTGATACTTTGTTTTATCTTTTAAACCAAAGCTCCTAGGTCATAATGTAGAAACCCAGCTAAAACCAAAGTAATTGTCCAAAAATTTGATTCCTATGGTACAAATCAAAACATTCAAAATTTATCCAAACCAACTGTACTCCCAAATGAGTCAGTCCATCCTTATGAATCATGAATTTATAGCATTGGTCATTTTCTTATTTGTTCATTCTCATCTGTATAATCTGTACAATCTGTATATTAAATCAATACAATCTGTATATTGCATCTGTCGTATGAAATATTTGCAAAGGCTTTGCAAAGACCTCTGTGGTCACATTTTTCATGCCACTGATAGGAAGATCACTTGGTTTTCTTCAACAGTCTTTGATCAGGCTTAAGATGCCTGATATGCTGAAATTAAGTGTGTGCAGCCCAACATGACAGCAGGGAAAGACTGACTCAAAAACACAAAAAGAGAATTCTGTAAAAGGGCATAGTCCAAGAAATATGGGTTTTGCCATTGTTACAATACAACATGGTGCAGGATCTGTGGGGCTTGGACCTGTTCTGAGTTTACTGGTTGTCGTGCTGCCCAGGGTGTTTCCCACCTTCTGGGGTGAGTAGGGGCTTCATGGTTTCACCTGAAGTAATGGTATGAGCAGCAGCAGTCATCACCTCATAACAAACCCCAGCCTTACTCATACAGACACTAAAGACTTAGGGGGAGAATGTGGTAAAAAGTGAATGCAGGTGTAGAAAACACTGATTAAAAGAAAATGGCCAAATATGAGGTTTAGCTTCTAGGCCCTAAGCAGAGCAGTCCTAGGCCTGCTGCCTGCATGAGATCAATTTCGCTTGCTTGTGGAGAGCAAAGAGAGCAGAGAGGATTGGAAAGACCTGCCCCAGTTCGCAGGGGCTCCACAGCCCTCTGACCAGTCAGTGAGGCAGCTCAGAACAAATAACTAACCAAGATGCTTTCCTGGATGTGAGAGAAGGAATGGAGAAAGAGATGGGGAACCCATGGGTTTCAAATATGTCAGAGGCTGAGAGAGACCTGTGTTTCTTCTCTCCATCAGTTGTAAAGAAGGCCTACAAAGATTATGCCGAGATCATTCTTTGCTAATAATTTTTCTCACTCTCACAATCTCTATGTCCAGCTCATATGAATTCATTTCTCTGTACATCCATATCTTTCAGTGTGGGCAACAGTTTACTGTCCCAGTGGCACATAATCAATACATAAAGGCAAAGTCACTGACAGAAATAAATTACTGAGGACAAGGAGGACCAATTGGCTGTGATGCTTTGAGCAAAGCAAAGCAAAGAAAAAAAAAAAAAAAAAAAGAAAGAAAAAGAATGAGAAGGAGAAAACATCAATCTTAAAAATTCTAATTTTAAACCCACTTATGCCCAAATGAGGAAATATATACACCTTTCAATATGTAGGCTATTATAATAGAAAAACAAAGTGGCAAGAGGCAAACAATGAGCTTATGGTATCTACTGCATACAATTAAAAAGATAAGATGCACTCTATTAAATGACAGTCTGTAACTGTAACTAAGAAGCACTTGATCATCAAAACATTAAAAAGTCATCAGCTATCAAGGTCAGTCTCAGCTGAAATGGACACCACTGCAGTTGCAATATTCCTCACAAAACAAATCAATGCACTTGAAGCTTTGCAGATGGGTGCCCACAACTGGAAAAGAGGTCAGATTGAACAAAACAAGGGGTTTAAGTACAGTTTTCTTTCAGAAGGCCTAGATGCATACTCTGTCCCACAGGATGATGAGAAACATGCACAGCGTCACCTTGACAAATATCAGGTTTATTGTAGATAATGACAGCAAATTGTTTACCTGTTCTGGCACATTTAATGACTGAGAGGAGGGGAGAAAGGAAAGGGGAACTGAATGCCACACCACAGCACCAGCAGTAGCTCAAGACCTAGCTCTTAAGTCTCATCACTAGTTACATATATAGAGAGTGAATAGTCCAGTGGAAGTGATGTTTCCAGCAGTGGCTGGTGGTAAGGCTCACATCGTTTACCTGGACAGCACTTACCACTACCACCATAGAAGAGCAAGCACTGTCATCACTGTCATAGCCACCACTGTTCTGAACTGGCCAGCACTTTTAGTATTTTCATAATGTTAATTTTCTGCCTACTTCCTGTGTAGTAATATACCTGCAAGATCTAATCCTTCATTCATAAACTTAATTTATAAAAGAACTGATTTGATTCCCTTATTTTATTATTTTTCCCCTGAAAGGCAAGGTCGTCTTTCAGTGATGGCTAGGTGGACTTTTATCTAGTGGCTGGCCTTCTAAGTGGAACTGAAGAAGTTTGCTCTAAAATGCAGAACTACCTGAAGGTCATTTATTTCATTTCATGCAAGGATATAGGATGTTCTAGAGCTTACTCAGCTCTCATGGCTGACAGTCCAAGAGTGTTCAAAATACATGAAGCTGTGGACATTTTGACTCAAACCAAACAAACAAAGACAAAACAAAACAAAAAAACAGTACAGACATAAGTAGATTACTTCCGTTCTCCAAGAGCCAATAGAACAGTGTCATATTACCTTCTAGGATGCTACATGGGATAAATAAAGCAAAGAATAGAAGTCACTTAGCCACCATAATAAATGACAACACTGAAAGAAGCACGTTTCAACTCAAGCTGTAAAAAATGTTCATCTACTGTCATAAGTTCTTAATACAAACTGGCATCCTCTTCAAATAAAAAAAATTCCCAGCACATCATATTCTATGTCTAGATAAACTTATATATTTTTATGCTCCTTGCTGAAAAACAGCATTATTAGCTAACACAGATACAATTTTAACATAATATCTTAATCACAGATTCACAGACACTGTAAATATTTCAAGAGTAAGCATGTAAGTAAGTAAGTAATCAGTAAGCATGGGGAAAATACTGTTCTTTTCTATTAAAACAGTGAATTTCATAGCTACTAAAATTAATCACATTTGTTGGATAACTTTAGAATGAAAGAATATAAAATATGGTAAGAGAATTACTATTATCATGTGATTCTCAAATAATTAAAAAATGAGTATCTTTTTTCTAATCCTCCTCCCCAAAAAGACATATCAGACAAAATTATGGTAAAAAAGAGAGTAGTACTTACTAACTACAGAAGTAAAGACATGTCAGCTATTCCCACCACCCCCCAGCCCTCCCCCCCCAAGAATGCTAGAACACCTTAATTTTCATTTCAGAGATATGCTTGTTTTGTTTCTTGCTGCCCAGCACTCCCATTTTAAGTCTGTAGCTGAAAACACTTCATGCCAACTCCTTTTCTGAACAACAACAAAAAAAAAGAGTTCAGCAATTACATAACTTGTATGAGTATGTGGTCCATTTCTTGGGAGTTCGTTTGACAGTAAAATCAAAAGAAATCAAAATAAAATCAAGAACATAAACAGCATTTTAATATTATAATCTCAAAATAATAGGGACATTTCAGCATTATGTATGTGATGAGCAGCCATGTAGATTGAATTCCGTTCACTGCTACTATTAGATGCCAGCCAGTCAGACAGTTTTTCATCCATCAAATTGTAAACCTTCTGAAGCTATGGGTACCTTAAGCTGCAGGAGAAGGCTGTAGGAAACAGTGTCAAATGCTTTACTAAAATACATGTAGACAATATTCACAGCCTCTCTACAACTATTAAACTTGTGATAGATAAAGACAGAGTTAAGTCAGGTAGGATCTGCCTTTCATAAAACCTTGCAGGCTGCATGAGTCATATGATGAAATCTGTAATGATCAACTCCATAATCTTACCTAGTATCAAGGTCAAGCTGACAGGGCTGTAAGTCCTTAGATTCTTTTTCGAGCGCTCCTTGTACACTGGAGTCATAGTAATAGTAATAGTCTTGTGCGGGTTGGAAGGGACCTTAGAGATCATTGAGTCCAACTCCCGGGATTCGAGCCTCTGTGCTGCAGAGCGGCACTTCTACCGCTTGCACCACAGGGGGAATTCTAACCCCGGGCCCTGGTGTTGCAAGGCGACATTCCTACCACTTGTGCCACCGGGGCACACACTTACATGGATGTAAGTCATACTTACATCCAGTCCATTAGCACCTCCCCAGCTAGAGACAACTGCTCGTTAAATGTTGAAAACAACTTAGTGAGAATTTTTTTCTAGCTCTTGTGGTATTCTTGGATAGATCTCATCCAGCCCCATAGACTTATAAACATTCTAATGATGTAGCAGACCCACAGAACTGAAGAATGCAGGTCACTTACAGTTTCCAACCAGATTATGGAAGATTCATCTCACTCCATCATTGTCTTCCAATTCAGAGGGTTGGATTCGTTGAGAATAATTAGCCTAAATAATAATTATTAAGGCAAAAAAAACCATTGAGTGAATAGTGTGAAAGCAAGTGTCTGAATACTTTGTTACAGCATAAACTATGTTAGGAGAATGTTTTCTCCTAACACTGACTCCAAAAAAACTGTGACAACTGATACAGAGCACAGTGCAAGCCAGTGAGTTGCCAGTGAGATATTTTTATCCACATACTTTATCTAAGTACATGGGTTAGTGATGTATGGTACCATTCATAGGAACAGTAAGATGTAACTTTGATTCCCTTAGTAATTAATAGTTCCTAGGAAGTAACATAAATAAGAGTTATGTGGATTAACTAAATCAATTGCTGTTGAATGCCTGTCTTTTATTTAACAAATTTCTTAGTTTCTTAGTCATGAAACCAGATAAAGACTCATCTCTGAGCTATTTATAACAATGATCAGATGTAAGAAAGTATCTTTAAGCAAATGGTTTTTCAATAAATTGAATAAATTCTGTTTTTTTGTTGTTGTTGGTTGTTTGTTTTTAAATGACAAAATAAATGTAGACAATACTTTCCACTGTATTTAGCTGTCTTTACTGCTGAGGTGTTCTTGTGAAAGCCCTGCTCTAGTTGTCTATATTAAAACTAGCAACTACTGAGTAATTAATGGGCGCTGTGTGACACCTCAGCCCTTGCCTTTCAGGCATTTCTTAATAAGGGATTTCCTAAAGCATATTACAATACCTGCGTTTCATTGGAAAGGAAAAGTGATCATCTAATCTATGCCAAATGGCCTATACTCCTTCCTGTGTGGAAAGGTCACTCAAGGAATATTATTTCTGTCCCTTTAAGCAGTCTCATTGGGAGACTACCCATTCCACTATACGCCCCTTGGTAAGTCTGAAATTTAAAAGGAAGAAAAAAAAAAAAAAAAAAGAGGATTCTTGTTTGGAACTTACAGTGTGTAAAGCACGGGTGACAGCAAACAACTATTTTTTTTTTTTTAATAGAAATTTTGCATGGGAAAATTGTCTGAAAAATAAGTGCGTACAAAAAGTACAATTTCTCTATCAAAGGAAATGGTCAATCTTTCTAGTAGGTAGAGAAATTTTGCTGGTCTTATTTTCTGTCAGCAAGGAAAAAGTTCAATACTGATCATAAATAAACTACACAGAAGATTTCTTTGTTAGTGACCCATCTTTAACATCTGGCGGTTTTCAAAATCAAGTTAGTGGAAACAAGGTCCACTGACCCACCCTGGGAATAAATGAAGATTTCCTCATTGAGTAACATGAAGCTCTCTATTAGCAAAGATAAATGAAGTCACCAGTGAAGTCATATCAAGTCAAGACAACTGGTGATTAATAATTATCTGAAGAGTGGGTGATTTTTTATTACTGTTTTACCGTTAATATGCAATAATTTAACAGAATAATGTTATTAAGAATATTAGGTAGGCAGTGGAAGAGCTTTGAAAATTTTTGCATCATAATGCAGCCTAAAGACTGAATATTCTCACAAGACAATTTAGCTTCTAAGCAATACAATTTTGCTCAGCTACTACTGTCTGAAAACAAGCATTTGTTTTGATATTTAAGATACATTTTCCATGCTTCTGCCAGTTTTATTTTACATTTGTAGGAAAAGATGATAAGTTCTGCTAAAATATCTGCTCTTTTGGTGTCGATAATGGATATGAGACACTTACATCATTTAAGGCTTGAATCATGAAAGGACCTTTCTCTCCTGCAGCTTCCCATAAGTGAGTCAAGACGCATACTATGTGCTTGATCAGAAAGCAGCAAGTCTGACATTTGAAGGTCAGATCAGAGAGGGCAATAACAGAAGGGAAATTATTTTGCATTAGATTATTATGGAAAAAAAGGCGGCAGTAAAGTTGATGTGAGAACAAAACTGAAGATCCAAGATAATCTTCAATAATAATTATAATAGCAAGCTGATGAACATCATGTATTGCCTTATATTAAAAAAATGATTCTCTTTACAATATTCACAGAAGACCTATATTAAATCTATTACTGGAATGTAAAGCACAGAGGAATGTGAAAATCTACATGAGATATGTTGCTGAATTTACACAGAATTTTGTTTTAAGGGGGCTTTTTTTTAGGTCTGAACAACATATTTTTTGCTGTTGGCAAAAAAATATCATTACCAAATGATCTGGAAAAAAAAAAGAAAAAAAAAAAAAAAAGGAGTATTTAAAGGAGTCTCAGAAAGGGGTGTATTTACTCTGAGAATACTCCATGTGAATTACTTAGTGGTGCACTGAACTAGATAAGCCATAAGTCAAGAGGAAGCATTGCAATTAATGTCCCTCTTTTCCTGATGTGCAATGACTAATGGCAGACTGGAAAGGGAGTGTGTTGAGGTCCCAGTCAGAGAACAGTGTCTGATGTAAAAGCTGTGGAAAAAGGAGCCTGAACTTGTCCTGGCAGACATATGGCTGTTAAATAAAATAAAATAAAATAGGAGGCAGCTTTCTGACAGATTACTCTACAGTCAGCATGTTTGAAGAACATAATGAACCACCTTCCCATTTGTGTATCTGCACAAGACAATAAAATGCTGCAAATAGCTGTATCAGAGGTTGCACAGGTGGAGAACAAAACAGAATGGCTTGGATAAAAAATATCTGACAGACAATTGTAAACAATAAAAAGTTACAGTCAGGCTGCAGAAGAAGGTCATTGTGCTCCACATGGTACCTGTCGAATTATTTACACTAAAATATTGACAGAAAACATAGCAATTTTGTTCTGTTTTTCTCCAGTTCATTTTGGATATTATTGAAATATATAAATATTATTACATTTATTTATCTATTTATATTTATTATATATTTTTTATAAAATTATTTAAATATTATTTAAACACACACGCACACGTATAAATGTAATATATATATATGTAATATATATACTATATTATATATGACTATATATATATATATATATATATTTATATTTATATTTTATATAAATTGTTTGTGTGAGTGTGTGTATATATAAATTTAAAATCCCATATTCTGATTTTTGGTCAAGATGGAAGAAAGAAGAGCTCTACCAACCAGCTAATACTTCTTCTCTCCCTCATTATTTCAGTGTCAGATTCTAATTTCAGACCATTCAGGCATGGTCCTAGCTGTATTGTTAGCAAGAGTCTTCTTGAGTGACCTCAACATTTTGTCACGAGCAATTACAGTTGTACAAAAATACTGTTTTGTGTTGCTAAATCAGATTAGAGTGCACCTGGAGTAAGAGACCTCACAGTGACTTGATCTCATGATTTTCCAATGGAAATTATTAAGGTATTAAGGGATCTGTATTGTGATATGCAAATTTTAAAATCAGGAGGGTGTAATCTCCACTGAATATTTTTGTTCTTCCCTGTTTTATTTTTCCAAATGGTGACAAATGAGGAAAGAAAAAAAAAATAAATAAAAAAAGATTATATATTAAAATACCAGAGATTTACTTAAACAAATTTGCACTGGTGAAGTGCAAAACAAGGCAGCAAATTTCTTTTCTCCTTGTGCATGTTTTTTTAAGCTCCGCATCCGATGATTTTTATAAACTTTCTTCAGTGAATATGCAAAATCTTGCCTTCCTTAAGCTCTCAACAAGCCTCTTACATAATTTATATTTGTAATATGCTCAGTAAGCACTTTTCTTATGAACATGACAGTTAATGAAAATAAGGTTTTAAAAACTCTTTCACAGTGTGTTGTGGAAGTCAAGTAAGCTATGAGAGGGTGAACTAACACTTCTTTAAAAAATAATTAATGTAAAATCCAGTTCACTAGCGAGAATATATTTTTTTTTTTTCTAAACTGAAGCTAACTCCTCATACTTGCTTCTCAGCAAATGTTAACACAGTAGTACCAAGTGAAGTAACAGAAAATACCGAAGATCCTTAGTGTTTCTGAGAGCTTCTTAGATCTAAAAGCATTTCTGTAGCCTGCAGCAAGGCTGCAAAAACATTTTCAGAGACCTGAATCTTCCTATCAATAAGTTAATTATGAAAATGGAAATGACACTGTTAAAATCAGCTAAGTAAAAACCTCTTAGTAGCAGACATACTAAGGCAAGCAGAAAGATCTTTTAAGATCTTTAAGATCTGACAGAAATAATTTGAGAAAATCTAAGTTTTTAGATGATCTGACACATTGGCCCCTTAAGTCATGATTTTCTTTCTTATCACTACCTGTTCTCTTTCCCATTTCTAGCATCACTTTTGCTTCTAGTAGCTAGACATAGTTTACATAACAAAGTACTTTGGATTTTTACCTGGCTCAGCAGGCTTTGGTAAACCATTCCCTTGAGCCTGTTAGTACATTACTCTGACCAGATGGTCCATTTGATTCTTCGGGTGGCTTTTTGTTGGTGAGAGGTGATTCCAAAGCTGAAAACCAGAAAAGAGACACATCCCCATGCACTGCATCATACTGTAAAACTGTAATTTCTGGTAAGGCAGCTTTTGAACCTGCTCATGCAAAAGTGGATTATACGCTGTAAAAATCGTATTAGCATTTTAGCCTGGAGATGACGGAGAATTCTTTCATACATTTATACATTTTTATCACAGTTAAACTGAGTCTATGTCTTTTTGCTGAGGACAGTTCCACACAGGATGCAACTTCTGGATGAAATTCTGAAAATTTACCTGTTGAATAACAATACTAAGAATAAACTGAGGACAATCAAAGGTGTCACACAGCAACCTACATACATGCCTTTAGTGCTATAATTAACTTGCTGTGGGATGTTCACAGATGAAAACAAAAAGCCACGATGATTCACAGTGGTGATTCAAAATATAGCATAAAGTACAATACTCTCTGTGGCATTAAATATAGTTTTCAAAATGTTGAACTCCCAGTATTATTCACACAAAGCTCAAAACTCAACTTTCTGAGGGTTTTTGATAGGTCTAACTACTCTGTCTTCAAAGCTAGACCCAAAGTTTGCTGTATGATACAACCTGGTAGTAAAGGGCAATATGTTCCAAACCATGGCTCAGAACTCTCTCAAATAAAAGCTGTAAAACTTTTGCTTGAGCATTGATCAGAATATAACCTAACAGGGTGTGTAAAGTTACTGATATTACTTCAGATATCTATGTTATTACATATATATATTAAAAAAAAAAAAAAAAAAAAAAAAAAGGGAAATGTAATATTAATTTTACAGGCAAGTATCCTAGAACTTTAGTCCATGAAAAATCATTACAAATATTAATGCTATGTCTTTACATTATGCACTTTAACTGGTGGATCTGTTCAGCATAAAAATGCTTTCAAGGAACAAAGAATAGCGATGCATCAGTTCTGGAGCATTAAAAAAAAACAACAACATTTTAATCCCACAAGTTGTAAACTTGACAATCCTTCACATGAACTAGGTAGTTTGCTTTAAGACAAGAAAGTCTGATGAACCTAAGAATTAACACTCTACATGAGTATCTGTCCATGGGAGTCAACCAGATGAACAGAGGCATCACATCATTGTTGGCTTTCTAAAACAGCAGTATTCTGAAACAGCTGTCAGAACCAGTCTCCTAGACTAATTCTGTATTATATTCAGTATTATCTCCCTTTATTAAAATTATTTTCCCCAAAGTGTCATCTCACTGTACAAATAAATATAAAGGTGAGAGACACCAAAAACCTTGTAAGACTGGCAATAGAATCTCTTCTTTCCTACCTAAGAATCAGTATAAAAAACACAGAATCATAAAGGTTGGAAAAGCCCACTAAGACTGTTGAATTCAACTGCTGACACATCAAATCCCACTAAACAGTCCCGTCACATCTACGCATTTCTTGAAAACCTCTGAGAATGCTCACTCAACCACCGCCCGAAGAAGCCTGTTTCAGCTCCTCACCACTCACCACTCTTTCTGAAAAGAACTATTTCTTAATGTCTGAACTGAACCTCACATGGTGTAACTTAAGGTTATTCCATTTCATCCTATTGTTTTTATGCTGAAGAGGATGACCTCCACCTCTCCACAACCTCCTTTTAGGCAGTTGTAGAGAGAGATAGGGTCTCCCTTGAATCTCCTCTTCTCCAGACTAAACAGTCCCAGTATAATTTTTTACCTTTCCTTTAGTCACCATAAATAATGTCAATCAAGGTACAACAGATAGCTGCAAAGGGAAAAGCTTAGGAACAGAGACGGTTACTAAGCCGTTTTACTTCTTTTCAAAGTAAACAAGCTAAACTGGTATGAATTAAATCTTGAAGTTCTTCAGACTAGTTTATTCTTGTCTTCAGGATTTATCATGAACAGGGAGTTATAAATTTTGACCACAATTATTTTGAATAGGGAGCAAGAATGGAAGAATAGCAGGATATGAAGTCAAATAAATTTGGAATTCCATGGGCTTCAGGTTCTGGCATAATTCTAATTGGTTTAAAACCTTAGAACCTTGTATTTGTTACTCTATATGGAATATAACATATTTTCTGTGCTTTAGCAGCAATGCAAGCACTCCAATATCACATACTAACTCATAACATACATGAGCTTACCATACTTCACACAAACGGTTCAGGAAGCTATATTTGAAGCATCTCAGATATCTGCTTGCTTTGAGACAGCATGCTTGAAGGAAGCAGATATGTATAAAGAAATTCAGGCAACTGTTTCACCCACCTGATGCAGTGCTTGGCTTCCTCCCATGCAGTCTTTTGCGTTCATGACGGAGTTACAACTTTTAATGAACCATTAAGTTTTATTGGCAACAATTTGGAGCTCAGTACTTCTAACATGCTGAAGATAATTTTTTTTTTAATTTTTTTTTTCTTTCCTGTTATGTTCCTGAGTTTAGAGAATGGCGGTGATAATACCCCATAAATTTTGTTTCCTTCACAGAGAACTTCATACGTGAATGGTAACAAAATCAGCAAATATATGGAAATATTCCTAACTATTCCTGGTTCTACATCTGACTTAGTATGTTTAACAGTGTACGTGATAGGTGTCTCTCTAGTACCTTGCTTAGTATTGTAAGGAAATGCCTAGTTTAGATCTAGCAACAAACACTGAACAGAGTTGTGTCTTTATGCTTTACTTGGGAAATATATATATATATATATATATATATATATATATACTTTTAACTCTGTAATTTTATTTTTGCTTTAACCAAAGATGTACGATAGCAAGCAACACATCTATATTTTCCCTTCTTTGTAGCAAAAGACTTCTTTTGTTGCACAACATTTAATTACACAGAACTTACTGATTAAAAGAAACCCTACTGTCTTATTTCTGTCACTTTGATACATTACCCCAATTTCACCAGAAGATTTCTCCTGGTTTACACTTTTTGGTTACTGTTTTTATAAATACCTTCTTTAGGCAATTCATTCTGTTAGAAATGTATATGGCATTAGATTTTTTTTCCCTTCTGACTAGAATTGTTATGATTAATGGATCTGATCCTGCCCTGCAAAGCAGATAAAAAAGTCCTCTTTGGACTAGATTCACTGTAATATTATTCCAATTTTCTGCAGAAGTAACTCCATTACATGGAAACTACTCATGAAAACGCTTTTAAAGTGAAGTACATGAAGTAAACAAAGGTCAAAGCTTTTCACAGCATTATTGCCACTTTCTGTGATCCTCTGCTTTCCTTTTTGATGAATGCTCTTATTTTTTATTTTTCTTCTTGAACAAATCACATTGTGTACTGTGTGGGTATGTGTTGTGGTTTAACCCTGGTATGCAACTCAGCACTACGCAGCCACTGTCTTACACTCCCCTGGTTGAAGTGGGAAGAGAACTGCAAAGGTAGAAGCGTGAGAATTCAGAGGGTGTGATAAAGGCAGTTTACTAGATAAAGCAAAAGCTGAGCACATAAGAAAAACAAAATAAGGGATCCATGCATTACTTTCCCCCAATAGGCAGATGTTCAGCCACCGCCAGGAAAGCAAGGCTCATCATGTGTGATGCCTGTCTCGCTCCAATTTAGGAGTGAGGCAAAGGTTCTTTTGATATGTTATGCCCAGCGTGAGATTAAGAAGAAGAGCATTCAAATCTTGATCCGACCAGTTTATTAGAAATGATAGACAACTGAGGGGATGGGGAAGGGAGAGCGACGAATATCAAAATTAGGGTTATGGAGAAGGGAAAGTAGGCGATAGAAAAAGGTAGAAAAGAGCAAGAATTACGTTAAAGCGGGGAATAGTCACCTCCTGGATACAGCAGCGTCCCATAGCATGTTGTTAACGTTGCTCCTGGGCAAAATAAGCGTAGGGGAGAGCAGCAGCAGAGTAGCAGGCCGCAGGCAGCAGATCGGTTAAACGCAGAGAAGACGGTCAGAGTAGCGAGGTCTCAAGAAGCGGAGTCTCGGGCAGTGAGGTCCCACGGAGCAGAGTCTCGAGCAGCAATCCCAGGAGAGACAGTAGGCAGCAGTAGGACGATGGTGGAGGAATCTGAGGTCAGTTACCTAAAAGGTTCTTCAGCACGCAGGCATCTTCTTCAGAATGCAGGCGTTCACGTAGAGAGGCATCTGATGACAGAAAACCTCCTTGTTTCCGTAGTGAGGCATCTGGTGTCAGAAAGCCCCGATTCAGGGTTTGTCCGTGCCCTTTTTATCCTACTTCTTCCCAGCCTTCGTGACATTTCTGGAAGGCTCGGGTCAGAGTCATGTGAATTCCTCGGAGATGGCCATCTTCCTTGAGATAGGCCCACACAAAAAGACCACTTAAGGGCCATTAATCAGCATCTTATCTCTCTTTCGTAGCTCCCAGACTTGTCCATCTCTTGAACAAAGGGATTTCTCGAACCTTGGTTCCTGTGTGTCTCAGACAAAGGGAGTCCTGGAACCTTGGCCAGGACTTGCCTGAACTTGTCAATTTCAGCAAACTTTGAGACAGTAATGTAAAAAGCATGGCCTCTTACAATGCCCCATATTACTTCTGCCTTACTTCAAATTTTATTGTTCAGAATTACTCTGAATGCTATGGAATACCGCTTTGGCCAGTTTAGTTCAGCTGTGTCTGTCCCCCTCCAGCATCCTGTTAACCCCCAGTTCCCTCTCCAACAGGACAGTATGAGAAGCTGACATGTTCTTGGCTCTGTGTGACACTGCTAATCAACAACTAAAGAAACAGCAAGTTATCAACATAGCTTTTCTCCTAAAATCAAAATGTGGCATTATACCATCCTACTATAATGAAAATCATCTCTATCCAGGCTCAAGACATGACAACATAAGCTTTAAAAAGAAATAAACCAATTATTCCACTATGAGTGATATATAAAAGAATTCTGTGAAGAATTACAGTTGATTACACTTCTTCTGGGAAAAATAAATAAATAAATAAATAAATGAATAAATAGATAAATAAAAGATTTATACTTATTTTGAATGTTCATTTGTTTTTTCTGTGTGAAGATATTTTCACATGGATATCTACATCAAGTTTGGAGAGCCTTAATGCTACAGGCTAGTGAAGAATTCAGAGTTTAAAATGAAATTATAATAGATTTGACATGTAAAGCATCTTTTCAAAATAGCATGAAAATATATTAGGAACAATCTGATGAATACTACTAGGAGTTTGAATGAATCATCAAGGTCCCATTCAGACTCACTTCCAGGTTTTTAAAGAGAATAGGAAAATAAATAGATAAATAAATAAATAAATAAATAACTTCACAAGAGGACTAAGGACAAAAATAACTTCCTGGGAAAGTATGCCACTTCGGCATCCTTTGTGGTACTCAGCTCCATGTGGCTGAAGCTGTTGAACTTACCATATAACTGCAGTTGCTGAATTCATCTTCTAACTTGCTTAACTTCAGTAACGGTTTAGAATGATGTAGCAGAGTGTTAGGGCTGTGCC